>NW_026712296.1:9900548-10269540 GCF_030504385.1 Musca domestica | reverse complement strand
ATTTTAAAAAAGGAATTTTTCCTCTTTAAATATCTGCAATCAAAACGATGCTAAAAACCCGAAATGTCAATATTTAAGGAGTTATGAGCATTTTAAAAAAGGCTATTTTTCCTCTTTAAATATCTGCAATCAAAACGATGCTAAAAACCCGAAATGTCAATATTTAAGGAGTTATGAGCATTTTAAAAAAGCTATTTTCCTCTTTAAATATCTGCAATCAAAACGATGCTAAAAACCCGAAATGTCAATATTTAAGGAGTTATGAGCATTTAAAAAAGGCTATTTTTCCTCTTTAAATATCTGCAATCAAAACGATGCTAAAAACCCGAAATGTCAATATTTAAGGAGTTATGAGCATTTTAAAAAAGGCTATTTTCCTCTTTAAATATCTGCAATCAAAACGATGCTAAAAAACCGAAATGTCAATATTTAAGGAGTTATGAGCATTTTAAAAAAGGCTATTTTCCTCTTTAAATATCTGCAATCAAAACGATGCTAAAAACCCCGAAATGTCAATATTTAAGGAGTTATGAGCATTTTAAAAAAGGCTATTTTCCTCTTTAAATATCTGCAATCAAAACGATGCTAAAAACCCCGAAATGTCAATATTTAAGGAGTTATGAGCATTTTAAAAAGGCTATTTTTCCTCTTTAATATCTGCAATCAAAACGATGCAAAAACCCCGAAATGTCAAATTTAAGGAGTTATGAGCATTTTAAAAAAGGCTATTTTTCCTCTTTAAATATCTGCAATCAAAACGATGCTAAAAACCCCGAAATGTCAATATTTAAGGAGTTATGAGCATTTTTAAAAAGGCTATTTTTCCTCTTTAAATATGCAATCAAAACGATGCTAAAAACCCGAAATGTCAATATTTAAGGAGTTATGAGCATTTTAAAAAAGCTATTTTTCCTCTTAAATATCTGCAATCAAAACGATGCTAAAAACCCCGAAATGTCAATATTAAGGAGTTATGAGCATTTTAAAAAAGGCTATTTTCCTCTTTAAATATCTGCAATCAAAACGATGCTAAAAACCCCGAAATGTCAATATTTAAGGAGTTATGAGCATTTTAAAAAAGGCTATTTTTCCTCTTTAAATATCTGCAATCAAAACGATGCTAAAAACCCCGAAATGTCAATATTTAAGGAGTTATGAGCATTTAAAAAAAGGCTATTTTTCCTCTTTAAATATCTGCAATCAAAACGATGCTAAAAACCCCGAAATGTCAATATTAAGGAGTTATGAGCATTTAAAAAAAATTATTTTTCCTCTTTAAATATCTGCAATCAAAACGATGCTAAAAACCCCGAAATGTCAATATTTAAGGAGTTATGAGCATTTTAAAAAAAGCTATTTTTCCTCTTTAAATATCTGCAATCAAAACGATGCTAAAAACCCGAAATGTCATATTTAAGGAGTTATGAGCATTAAAAAAGGCTATTTTTCCTCTTTAAATATCTGCAATCAAAACGATGCTAAAAACCCCGAAATGTCAATATTAAGGAGTTATGAGCATTTTAAAAAAAGGCTATTTTCCTCTTTAAATATCTGCAATCAAAACGATGCTAAAAACCCCGAAATGTCAATATTTAAGGAGTTATGAGCATTTTAAAAAAAGGCTATTTTCCTCTTTAAATATCTGCAATCAAAACGATGCTAAAAACCCGAAATGTCAATATTTAAGGAGTTATGAGCATTTTAAAAAAGGCTATTTTCCTCTTTAAATATCTGCAATCAAAACGATGCTAAAAACCCCGAAATGTCAATATTTAAGGAGTTATGAGCATTTTAAAAAAGGCTATTTTCCTCTTAAATATCTGCAATCAAAACGATGCTAAAAAACCCGAAATGTCAATATTAAGGAGTTATGAGCATTTTAAAAAAGGCTATTTTCCTCTTTAAATATCTGCAATCAAAACGATGCTAAAAACCCCGAAATGTCAATATTAAGGAGTTATGATGAGCATTTTAAAAGGCTATTTTCCTCTTTAAATATCTGCAATCAAAACGATGCTAAAAACCCCGAAATGTCAATATTTAAGGAGTTATGAGCATTTTAAAAAAGGCTATTTTCCTCTTAAATATCTGCAATCAAAACGATGCTAAAAACCCCGAAATGTCAATATTTAAGGAGTTATGAGCATTTAAAAAAGCTATTTTCCTCTTTAAATATGCAATCAAACGATGCTAAAAACCCCGAAATGTCAATATTTAAGGAGTTATGAGCATTTTAAAAAAGGCTATTTTCCTCTTTAAATATCTGCAATCAAAACGATGCTAAAACCCGAAATGTCAATATTTAAGGAGTTATGAGCATTTTAAAAAAGGCTATTTTCCTCTTTAAATATCTGCAATCAAAACGATGCTAAAAACCCGAAATGTCAATATTTAAGGAGTTATGAGCATTTTAAAAAGGCTATTTTTCCTCTTTAAATATCTGCAATCAAAACGATGCTAAAAACCCCGAAATGTCAATATTTAAGGAGTTATGAGCATTTTAAAAAGGCTATTTTTCCTCTTTAAATATCTGCAATCAAAACGATGCTAAAAACCCCGAAATGTCAATATTTAAGGAGTTATGAGCATTTTAAAAAAGCTATTTTTCCTCTTTAAATATCTGCAATCAAAACGATGCTAAAAACCCCGAAATGTCAATATTTAAGGAGTTATGAGCATTTTAAAAAAGGCTTTTTCCTCTTTAAATATCTGCAATCAAAACGATGCTAAAAACCCGAAATGTCAATATTTAAGGAGTTATGAGCATTTAAAAAAGCTATTTTCCTCTTTAAATATCTGCAATCAAAACGATGCTAAAAAACCCGAAATGTCAATATTTAAGGAGTTATGAGCATTTAAAAAGGCTATTTTTCCTCTTTAAATATCTGCAATCAAAACGATGCTAAAAACCCCGAAATGTCAATATTAAGGAGTTATGAGCATTTTAAAAAAGCTATTTTTCCTCTTAAATATCTGCAATCAAAACGATGCTAAAAACCCCGAAATGTCAATATTTAAGGAGTTATGAGCATTTAAAAAAGGCTATTTTTCCTCTTTAAATATCTGCAATCAAAACGATGCTAAAAACCCCGAAATGTCAATATTTAAGGAGTTATGAGCATTTTAAAAAAGCTATTTTCCTCTTTAAATATCTGCAATCAAAACGATGCTAAAAACCCCGAAATGTCAATATTTAAGGAGTTATGAGCATTTTAAAAAAGGCTATTTTCCTCTTAAATATCTGCAATCAAAACGATGCTAAAACCCCGAAATGTCAAATTTAAGGAGTTATGAGCATTTTAAAAAAGCTATTTTCCTCTTAAATATCTGCAATCAAAACGATGCTAAAAACCCCGAAATGTCAATATTTAAGGAGTTATGAGCATTTTAAAAAAGGCTATTTTCCTCTTTAAATATCTGCAATCAAAACGATGCTAAAAACCCCGAAATGTCAATATTTAAGGAGTTATGAGCATTTTAAAAAAGGCTATTTTTCCTTTAAATATCTGCAATCAAAAAAAAAGAGTTATGGGCATTTTAAAAAAAGGCTATTTTTCCTCTTTAAATATCTGCAATCAAAACGATGCTAAAAACCCGAAATGTCAATATTAAGGAGTTATGAGCATTTTAAAAAGGCTATTTTCCTCTTTAAATATCTGCAATCAAAACGATGCTAAAAACCCCGAAATGTCAATATTTAAGGAGTTATGAGCATTTAAAAAAGGCTATTTTTCCTCTTTAAATATCTGCAATCAAAACGATGCTAAAAACCCCGAAATGTCAATATTTAAGGAGTTATGAGCATTTAAAAAAGGCTATTTTTCCTCTTTAAATATCTGCAATCAAAACGATGCTAAAAACCCCGAAATGTCAATATTTAAGGAGTATGAGCATTTTAAAAAAGGCTATTTTTCTCTTTAAATATCTGCAATCAAAACGATGCTAAAAACCCCGAAATGTCATATTTAAGGAGTTATGAGCATTTAAAAAAGGCTATTTTTCCCTTTAAATATCTGCAATCAAAACGATGCTAAAAACCCCGAAATGTCAATATTTAAGGAGTTATGAGCATTTTAAAAAAGGCTATTTTCCTCTTTAATATCTGCAATCAAAACGATGCTAAAAACCCCGAAATGTCAATATTTAAGGAGTTATGAGCATTTAAAAAAGGCTATTTTCCTCTTTAAATATCTGCAATCAAAACGATGCTAAAAACCCGAAATGTCATATTTAAGGAGTTATGAGCATTTTAAAAAAGGCTATTTTTCCTCTTTAAATATCTGCAATCAAAACGATGCTAAAAAACCCAAATGTCAATATTTAAGGAGTTATGAGCATTTTAAAAAAGGCTATTTTTCCTCTTAAATATCTGCAATCAAAACGATGCTAAAAACCCCGAAATGTCAATATTAAGGAGTTATGAGCATTTAAAAAAGGCTATTTTTCCTCTTTAAATATCTGCAATCAAAACGATGCTAAAAAACCCCGAAATGTCAATATTTAAGGAGTTATGAGCATTTTAAAAAAGGCTATTTTCCTCTTTAAATATCTGCAATCAAAACGATGCTAAAAACCCCGAAATGTCAATATTTAAGGAGTTATGAGCATTTTAAAAAAGCTATTTTTCCTCTTTAAATATCTGCAATCAAAACGATGCTAAAAACCCCGAAATGTCAATATTTAAGGAGTTATGAGCATTTTAAAAAAGGCTTTTTCCTCTTAAATATCTGCAATCAAAACGATGCTAAAACCGAAATGTCAATATTTAAGGAGTTATGAGCATTTTAAAAAAGGCTATTTTCCTCTTTAAATATCTGCAATCAAAACGATGCTAAAAACCCGAAATGTCAATATTTAAGGAGTATGAGCATTTTAAAAAAGCTATTTTCCTCTTTAAATATCTGCAATCAAAACGATGCTAAAAACCCCGAAATGTCAATATTTAAGGAGTTATGAGCATTTTAAAAAAGGCTATTTTCCTCTTTAATATCTGCAATCAAAACGATGCTAAAAAACCCGAAATGTCAATATTTAAGGAGTTATGAGCATTTTAAAAAAGGCTATTTTTCCTCTTTAAATATCTGCAATCAAAACGATGCTAAAACCCCGAAATGTCAATATTTAAGGAGTTATGAGCATTTTAAAAAAGGCTCTTTAAATATCTGCAATCAAAACGATGCTAAAAACCCCGAAATGTCAATATTTAAGGAGTTATGAGCATTTTAAAAAAGGCTATTTTTCCTCTTTAAATATCTGCAATCAAAACGATGCTAAAAACCCCGAAATGTCAATATTTAAGGAGTTATGAGCATTTTAAAAAAGGCTATTTTTCCTCTTTAAATATCTGCAATCAAAACGATGCTAAAAACCCCGAAATGTCAATATTTAAGGAGTTATGAGCATTTAAAAAAAGCTATTTTTCCTCTTTAAATATCTGCAATCAAAAATCAAAACGATGCTAAAAACCCCGAAATGTCAAATTTAAGGAGTTATGAGCATTTTAAAAAAGGCTTTTTTCCTCTTTAAATATCTGCAATCAAAACGATGCTAAAAACCCCGAAATGTCAATATTTAAGGAGTTATGAGCATTTTAAAAAAGGCTATTTTCCTCTTTAAATATCTGCAATCAAAACGATGCTAAAAACCCCGAAATGTCAATATTTAAGGAGTTATGAGCATTTTAAAAAAGGCTATTTTTCCTCTTAAATATCTGCAATCAAAACGATGCTAAAAACCCCGAAATGTCAATATTTAAGGAGTTATGAGCATTTTAAAAAGGCTATTTTTCCTCTTTAAAATCTGCAATCAAAACGATGCTAAAAACCCGAAATGTCAATATTTAAGGAGTTATGAGCATTTTAAAAAAGGCTATTTTCCTCTTAAATATCTGCAATCAAAACGATGCTAAAAACCCCGAAATGTCAATATTTAAGGAGTTATGAGCATTTTAAAAAGGCTATTTTCCTCTTTAAATATCTGCAATCAAAACGATGCTAAAAACCCGAAATGTCAATATTAAGGAGTTATGAGCATTTTAAAAAAGGCTATTTTCCTCTTTAAATATCTGCAATCAAAACGATGCTAAAAACCCGAAATGTCAATATTTAAGGAGTTATGAGCATTTTAAAAAAGGCTATTTTCCTCTTTAAATATCTGCAATCAAAACGATGCTAAAAACCCCGAAATGTCAATATTTAAGGAGTTATGAGCATTTTAAAAAAAGCTATTTTCCTCTTTAAATATCTGCATCAAAACGATGCTAAAACCCCGAAATGTCAATATTTAAGGAGTTATGAGCATTTTAAAAAAGGCTATTTTTCCTCTTTAAATATCTGCAATCAAAACGATGCTAAAAACCCCGAAATGTCAATTTAAGGAGTTATGAGCATTTTAAAAAAGGCTATTTTCCTCTTTAAATATCTGCAATCAAAACGATGCTAAAAACCCCGAAATGTCAATATTTAAGGAGTTATGAGCATTTTAAAAAAGGTATTTTCCTTTAAATATCTGCAATCAAAACGATGCTAAAAACCCCGAAATGTCAATATTTAAGGAGTTATGAGCATTTTAAAAAAGGCTATTTTTCCTCTTTAAATATCTGCTATCAAAAAAAAGAGGTTATGAGCATTTTAAAAAAGGCTATTTTTCCTCTTTAAATATCTGCAATCAAAACGATGCTAAAAACCCGAAATGTCAATATTTAAGGAGTTATGAGCATTTTAAAAAAGGCTATTTTCCTCTTTAAATATCTGCAATCAAAACGATGCTAAAACCCCGAAATGTCAATATTTAAGGAGTTATGAGCATTTTAAAAAGGCTATTTTTCCTCTTAAATATCTGCAATCAAAACGATGCTAAAAACCCGAAATGTCAATATTAAGGAGTTATGAGCATTTTAAAAAAGCTATTTTTCCTCTTTAAATATCTGCAATCAAAACGATGCTAAAAACCCCGAAATGTCAATATTTAAGGAGTTATGAGCATTTTAAAAAAGGCTATTTTCTCTTTAAATATCTGCAATCAAAACGATGCTAAAACCCCGAAATGTCAATATTAAGGAGTTATGAGCATTTTAAAAAGGCTATTTTTTCTTTAAATATCTGCAATCAAAACGATGCTAAAAACCCCGAAATGTCAATATTTAAGGAGTTTGAGCATTTTAAAAAGTCTAATTTTCCTCTTTAAATATCTGCAATCAAAACGATGCTAAAAACCCCGAAATGTCAATATTTAAGGAGTTATGAGCATTTTAAAAAGGCTATTTTTCCTCTTTAAATATCTGCAATCAAAACGATGCTAAAACCCCGAAATGTCAATATTAAGGAGTTATGAGCATTTTAAAAAAGGCTATTTTCCTCTTTAAATATCTGCAATCAAAACGATGCTAAAAACCCCGAAATGTCAATATTTAAGGAGTTATGAGCATTTAAAAAAGGCTATTTTTCCTCTAAATATCTGCAATCAAAACGATGCTAAAAACCCCGAAATGTCAATATTAAGGAGTTATGAGCATTTTAAAAAAGGCTATTTTTCCTCTTTAAATATCTGCAATCAAAACGATGCTAAAAAACCCCGAAATGTCAATATTAAGGAGTTATGAGCATTTTAAAAAGGCTATTTTTCCTCTTAAATATCTGCAATCAAAACGATGCTAAAAACCCCGAAATGTCAATATTTAAGGAGTTATGAGCATTTTAAAAAGGCTATTTCCTCTTTAAATATCTGCAATCAAAACGATGCTAAAAACCCCGAAATGTCAATATTTAAGGAGTTATGAGCATTTTAAAAAAAGGCTATTTTCCTCTTTAACGATGCTAAAAACCCCGAAATGTCAATATTTAAGGAGTTATGAGCATTTTAAAAAAGGCTATTTTTCCTCTTTAAATATCTGCAATCAAAACGATGCTAAAAACCCCGAAATGTCAATATTTAAGGAGTTATGAGCATTTTAAAAAGGCTATTTTCCTCTTTAAATATCTGCAATCAAAACGATGCTAAAACCCGAAATGTCAATATTTAAGGAGTATGAGCATTTTAAAAAAAGGCTATTTTCCTCTTAAATATCTGCAATCAAAACGATGCTAAAAACCCCGAAATGTCAATATTTAAGGAGTTATGAGCATTTAAAAAAAGGCTATTTTTCCTCTTTAAATATCTGCAATCAAAACGATGCTAAAAACCCCGAAATGTCAATATTTAAGGAGTTATGAGCATTTTAAAAAAGGCTATTTTTCCTCTTTAAATATCTGCAATCAAAACGATGCTAAAAACCCCAAATGTCAATATTAAGGAGTTATGAGCATTTAAAAAAGGCTATTTTCCTCTTTAAATATCTGCAATCAAAACGATGCTAAAAACCCGAAATGTCAATATTTAAGGAGTTATGAGCATTTTAAAAAAGGCTATTTTCCTCTTTAAATATCTGCAATCAAAACGATGCTAAAAACCCCGAAATGTCAATATTTAAGGAGTTATGAGCATTTAAAAAAGGCTATTTTCCTCTGTAACGATGCTAAAAACCCCGAAATGTCAATATTTAAGGAGTTATGAGCATTTTAAAAAAGGCTATTTTCCTCTTTAAATATCTGCAATCAAAACGATGCTAAAAACCCGAAATGTCAATATTTAAGGAGTTATGAGCATTTTAAAAAGGCTATTTTTCCTCTTTAATATCTGCAATCAAAACGATGCTAAAACCCCGAAATGTCAATTTAAGGAGTTATGAGCATTTAAAAAAGCTATTTTTCCTCTTTAAATATCTGCAATCAAAACGATGCTAAAAACCCCGAAATGTCAATATTTAAGGAGTTATGAGCATTTTAAAAAAGGCTATTTTTCCTCTTTAAATATCTGCAATCAAAACGATGCTAAAACCCCGAAATGTCAATATTTAAGGAGTTATGAGCATTTTAAAAAAGGTATTTTTCTATTATAAATACGATGCTATCGAAAAAAAAGGAGTTATGAGCATTTTAAAAGGCTATTTTCCTCTTTAAATATCTGCAATCAAAACGATGCTAAAAACCCCGAAATGTCAATATTTAAGGAGTTATGAGCATTTTAAAAGGCTATTTTTCTCTTTAAATATCTGCAATCAAAACGATGCTAAAAACCCCGAAATGTCAATATTTAAGGAGTTATGAGCATTTTAAAAAAGGCTATTTTCCTCTTTAAATATCTGCAATCAAAACGATGCTAAAAACCCGAAATGTCAATATTTAAGGAGTTATGAGCATTTTAAAAAAGGCTATTTTCCTCTTTAAATATCTGCAATCAAAACGATGCTAAAAACCCCGAAATGTCAATATTTAAGGAGTTATGAGCATTTTAAAAAAGGCTATTTTCCTCTTTAAATATCTGCAATCAAAACGATGCTAAAAACCCCGAAATGTCAATATTTAAGGAGTTATGAGCATTTTAAAAAAGGCTATTTTCCTCTTTAAATATCTGCAATCAAAACGATGCTAAAAACCCCGAAATGTCAATATTTAAGGAGTTATGAGCATTTTAAAAAAGGCTATTTTTCCTCTTTAAATATCTGCAATCAAAACGATGCTAAAAACCCCGAAATGTCAATATTTAAGGAGTTATGAGCATTTTAAAAAAGGCTATTTTTCCTCTTTAAATATCTGCAATCAAAACGATGCTAAAAACCCGAAATGTCAATATTTAAGGAGTTATGAGCATTTTAAAAAAGGCTTTTTTTTCTAATTAAATATCTGCTATAAAAAAAAAAAAGAGTTATGAGCATTTAAAAAAGGCTTTTTCCTCTTAAATATCTGCAATCAAAACGATGCTAAAAACCCCGAAATGTCAATATTAAGGAGTTATGAGCATTTAAAAAAGGCTATTTTCCTCTTTAAATATCTGCAATCAAAACGATGCTAAAAACCCGAAATGTCAATATTTAAGGAGTTATGAGCATTTTAAAAAAGCTATTTTCTCTTAAATATCTGCAATCAAAACGATGCTAAAACCCCGAAATGTCAATATTTAAGGAGTTATGAGCATTTAAAAAAGCTATTTTCCTCTTTAAATATCTGCAATCAAAACGATGCTAAAAACCCGAAATGTCAATATTTAAGGAGTTATGAGCATTTTAAAAAAGGCTATTTTCCTCTTTAAATATCTGCAATCAAAACGATGCTAAAAACCCGAAATGTCAATATTTAAGGAGTTATGAGCATTTTAAAAAAGGCTATTTTTCCTCTTTAAATATCTGCAATCAAAACGATGCTAAAAACCCGAAATGTCAATATTTAAGGAGTTATGAGCATTTTAAAAAGCTATTTTCCTCTTTAAATATCTGCAATCAAAACGATGCTAAAAACCCCGAAATGTCAATATTAAGGAGTTATGAGCATTTAAAAAAGCTATTTTTCCTCTTTAAATATCTGCAATCAAAACGATGCTAAAAACCCCGAAATGTCAATATTTAAGGAGTTATGAGCATTTAAAAAAGGCTATTTTTCCTCTTTAAATATCTGCAATCAAAACGATGCTAAAAACCCCGAAATGTCAATATTTAAGGAGTTATGAGCATTTAAAAAAGGCTATTTTTCCTCTTTAAATATCTGCAATCAAAACGATGCTAAAAACCCGAAATGTCAATATTTAAGGAGTTATGAGCATTTTAAAAAGGCTATTTTTCCTCTTTAAATATCTGCAATCAAAACGATGCTAAAAACCCCGAAATGTCAATATTTAAGGAGTTATGAGCATTTTAAAAAAGGCTATTTTTCCTCTTTAAATATCTGCAATCAAAAAAAAAAAAGTTATGAGCATTTTAAAAAGGCTATTTTTCCTCTTTAAATATCTGCAATCAAAACGATGCTAAAAACCCGAAATGTCAATATTTAAGGAGTTATGAGCATTTAAAAAAGGCTATTTTTCCTCTTTAATATCTGCAATCAAAACGATGCTAAAAACCCCGAAATGTCAATATTTAAGGAGTTATGAGCATTTTAAAAAAGGCTATTTTTCCTCTTTAAATATCTGCAATCAAAACGATGCTAAAAACCCCGAAATGTCAATATTTAAGGAGTTATGAGCATTTTAAAAAAGGCTATTTTTCCTCTTTAATATCTGCAATCAAAACGATGCTAAAAAACCCGAAATGTCAATATTTAAGGAGTTATGAGCATTTTAAAAAAGGCTATTTTTCCTCTTTAAATATCTGCAATCAAAACGATGCTAAAACCCCGAAATGTCAATATTTAAGGAGTATGAGCATTTTAAAAAAGCTATTTTTCCTCTTTAAATATCTGCAATCAAAACGATGCTAAAAACCCCGAAATGTCAATATTTAAGGAGTTATGAGCATTTTAAAAAGGCTATTTTTCCTCTTTAAATATCTGCAATCAAAACGATGCTAAAAACCCGAAATGTCAATATTTAAGGAGTTATGAGCATTTTAAAAAAGGCTATTTTTCTCTTAAATATCTGCAATCAAAAAAAAAAAAAAAGTTATGAGCATTTTAAAAAAGGCTATTTTCCTCTTTAAATATCTGCAATCAAAACGATGCTAAAACCCCGAAATGTCAATATTTAAGGAGTTATGAGCATTTTAAAAAGGCTATTTTTCCTCTTTAAATATCTGCTTTCAAAAAAAAAAGGAGTTATGAGCATTTTAAAAAAGGCTATTTTCCTCTTTAAATATCTGCAATCAAAACGATGCTAAAAACCCCGAAATGTCAATATTAAGGAGTTATGAGCATTTTAAAAAAGGCTATTTTTCCTCTTTAAATATCTGCAATCAAAACGATGCTAAAAACCCCGAAATGTCAATATTTAAGGAGTTATGAGCATTTAAAAAAGGCTATTTTTCCTCTTTAAATATCTGCAATCAAAACGATGCTAAAAACCCCGAAATGTCAATATTTAAGGAGTTATGAGCATTTTAAAAAAGGCTATTTTCCTCTTTAAATATCTGCAATCAAAACGATGCTAAAAACCCCGAAATGTCAATATTTAAGGAGTTATGAGCATTTTAAAAAGGCTATTTTTCCTCTTTAAATATCTGCAATCAAAACGATGCTAAAACCCCGAAATGTCAATATTTAAGGAGTTATGAGCATTTTAAAAAAGGCTATTTTTCCTCTTTAAATATCTGCAATCAAAACGATGCTAAAAACCCCGAAATGTCAATATTTAAGGAGTTATGAGCATTTTAAAAAAGGCTATTTCCTCTTTAAATATCTGCAATCAAAACGATGCTAAAAACCCCGAAATGTCAATATTTAAGGAGTTATGAGCATTTTAAAAAAGGCTATTTTTCCTCTTTAAATATCTGCAATCAAAACGATGCTAAAAACCCCGAAATGTCAATATTAAGGAGTTATGAGCATTTTAAAAAAGGCTATTTTCCTCTTTAAATATCTGCAATCAAAACGATGCTAAAAACCCGAAATGTCAATATTTAAGGAGTTATGAGCATTTTAAAAAAGGCTATTTTCCTCTTTAAATATCTGCAATCAAAACGATGCTAAAAACCCCGAAATGTCAATATTTAAGGAGTTATGAGCATTTAAAAAAGGCTATTTTTCCTCTTTAAATATCTGCAATCAAAACGATGCTAAAAACCCCGAAATGTCAATATTTAAGGAGTTATGAGCATTTTAAAAAAGGCTATTTTTCCTATTTAAATATCTGTTATCAAAAAAAAAAAAGTTATGAGCATTTTAAAAAAGGCTATTTTTCCTCTTTAAATATCTGCAATCAAAACGATGCTAAAAACCCCGAAATGTCAATATTTAAGGAGTTATGAGCATTTTAAAAAAGGCTATTTTCTTTAAATATCTGCAATCAAAACGATGCTAAATATAAATTATCTGGAGTTATGAGCAATCTTTAAATATCTGCAATCAAAACGATGCTAAAAACCCCGAAATGTCAATATTTAAGGAGTTATGAGCATTTTAAAAAAGGCTATTTTTCCTTTAAATATCTGCAATCAAAACGATGCTAAAAACCCCGAAATGTCAATATTTAAGGAGTTATGAGCATTTTAAAAAAGGCTATTTTCCTCTTTAAATATCTGCAATCAAAACGATGCTAAAAACCCGAAATGTCAATATTTAAGGAGTTATGAGCATTTTAAAAAAGGCTATTTTCCTCTTTAAATATCTGCAATCAAAACGATGCTAAAAACCCCGAAATGTCAATATTAAGGAGTTATGAGCATTTTAAAAAAGCTATTTTTCCTCTTTAAATATCTGCAATCAAAACGATGCTAAAAACCCCGAAATGTCAATTTAAGGAGTTATGAGCATTTAAAAAAGGCTATTTTTCCTCTTTAAATATCTGCAATCAAAACGATGCTAAAAACCCGAAATGTCAATATTTAAGGAGTTATGAGCATTTTAAAAAAGGCTATTTTCCTATTTAAATATCTGCAATCAAAAAAAAAAAAAAAAGTTATGAGCATTTAAAAAAGGCTATTTTTCCTCTTTAATATCTGCAATCAAAACGATGCTAAAAACCCCGAAATGTCAATATTTAAGGAGTTATGAGCATTTTAAAAAGGCTATTTTTCCTCTTTAAATATCTGCAATCAAAACGATGCTAAAAACCCGAAATGTCAATATTTAAGGAGTTATGAGCATTTTAAAAAAGGCTATTTTCCTCTTTAAATATCTGCAATCAAAACGATGCTAAAAACCCGAAATGTCAATATTTAAGGAGTTATGAGCATTTTAAAAAAGGCTATTTTCCTCTTTAAATATCTGCAATCAAAACGATGCTAAAAACCCGAAATGTCAATATTTAAGGAGTTATGAGCATTTTAAAAAAGGCTATTTTTCCTCTTTAAATATCTGCAATCAAAACGATGCTAAAAACCCCGAAATGTCAATTTAAGGAGTTATGAGCATTTAAAAAAGGCTATTTTTCCTCTTTAAATATCTGCAATCAAAACGATGCTAAAAAACCCGAAATGTCAATATTTAAGGAGTTATGAGCATTTTAAAAAGGCTATTTTTCCTCTTTAAATATCTGCAATCAAAACGATGCTAAAAACCCCGAAATGTCAATATTTAAGGAGTTATGAGCATTTTAAAAAAGGCTATTTTCCTCTTTAAATATCTGCAATCAAAACGATGCTAAAAACCCCGAAATGTCAATATTTAAGGAGTTATGAGCATTTTAAAAAAGGCTATTTTTCCTCTTTAAATATCTGCAATCAAAACGATGCTAAAAACCCGAAATGTCAATATTTAAGGAGTTATGAGCATTTTAAAAAAGGCTATTTTTCCTCTTTAAATATCTGCAATCAAAACGATGCTAAAAACCCCGAAATGTCAATATTTAAGGAGTTATGAGCATTTTAAAAAAGGCTTTTTTTCCTCTTTAAATATCTGCTATCAAAAAAAAGAGTTATGAGCATTTTAAAAAAGGCTATTTTTCTCTTTAAATATCTGCAATCAAAACGATGCTAAAAACCCCGAAATGTCAATATTTAAGGAGTTATGAGCATTTTAAAAAAGGCTATTTTTCTCTTTAAATATCTGCAATCAAAACGATGCTAAAAACCCCGAAATGTCAATATTTAAGGAGTTATGAGCATTTTAAAAAGGCTATTTTTCCTCTTTAAATATCTGCAATCAAAACGATGCTAAAAACCCCGAAATGTCAATATTTAAGGAGTTATGAGCATTTTAAAAAAGGATTTTTCCTCTTTAAATATCTGCAATCAAAACGATGCTAAAAACCCCGAAATGTCAATATTTAAGGAGTTATGAGCATTTAAAAAAAGGCTATTTTTCCTCTTTAAATATCTGCAATCAAAACGATGCTAAAAACCCCGAAATGTCAATATTTAAGGAGTTATGAGCATTTTAAAAAAGGCTATTTTCCTCTTTAAAATCTGCTATCAAAAAAAAAAAGTTATGAGCATTTTAAAAAAGGCTATTTTCCTCTTTAAATATCTGCAATCAAAACGATGCTAAAAACCCCGAAATGTCAATATTTAAGGAGTTATGAGCATTTTAAAAAAGGCTATTTTTCCTCTTTAAATATCTGCAATCAAAACGATGCTAAAAACCCCGAAATGTCAATATTAAGGAGTTATGAGCATTTAAAAAAGGCTATTTTCCTCTTAAATATCTGCAATCAAAACGATGCTAAAAACCCCGAAATGTCAATATTTAAGGAGTTATGAGCATTTAAAAAAGGCTATTTTCTCTTTAAATATCTGCAATCAAAACGATGCTAAAAACCCCGAAATGTCAATATTTAAGGAGTTATGAGCATTTTAAAAAGGCTATTTTCCTCTTTAAATATCTGCAATCAAAACGATGCTAAAAACCCCGAAATGTCAATATTAAGGAGTTATGAGCATTTTAAAAAAGGCTATTTTTCTCTTTAAATATCTGCAATCAAAACGATGCTAAAAACCCCGAAATGTCAATATTTAAGGAGTTATGAGCATTTTAAAAAAGGCTATTTTTCCTCTTTAAATATCTGCAATCAAACGATGCTAAAAACCCCGAAATGTCAATATTTAAGGAGTTATGAGCATTTTAAAAAAGGCTATTTTTCCTCTTTAAATATCTGCAATCAAAACGATGCTAAAAACCCCGAAATGTCAATATTAAGGAGTTATGAGCATTTTAAAAAAGGCTATTTTCCTCTTTAAATATCTGCAATCAAAACGATGCTAAAAACCCGAAATGTCAATATTTAAGGAGTTATGAGCATTTTAAAAAAAGGCTATTTTCCTCTTTAAATATCTGCAATCAAAACGATGCTAAAAACCCGAAATGTCAATATTTAAGGAGTTATGAGCATTTTAAAAAAGGCTATTTTTCCTCTTTAAATATCTGCAATCAAAACGATGCTAAAAACCCCGAAATGTCAATATTTAAGGAGTTATGAGCATTTTAAAAAAGGCTATTTTTCCTCTTTAAATATCTGCAATCAAAACGATGCTAAAAACCCGAAATGTCAATATTTAAGGAGTTATGAGCATTTTAAAAAAGGCTATTTTCCTCTTTAATATCTGCAATCAAAACGATGCTAAAAACCCGAAATGTCAATATTTAAGGAGTTATGAGCATTTTAAAAAAGGCTATTTTTCCTCTTTAAATATCTGCAATCAAAACGATGCTAAAAACCCGAAATGTCAATATTTAAGGAGTTATGAGCATTTTAAAAAAGGCTATTTTTCCTCTTTAAATATCTGCAATCAAAACGATGCTAAAAACCCCGAAATGTCAATATTTAAGGAGTTATGAGCATTTTAAAAAAGGCTCTTTAAATATCTGCAATCAAAACGATGCTAAAAAACCCCGAAATGTCAATATTTAAGGAGTTATGAGCATTTTAAAAAAAGCTATTTTCCTCTTTAAATATCTGCAATCAAAACGATGCTAAAAACCCCGAAATGTCAATATTTAAGGAGTTATGAGCATTTTAAAAAAGGCTATTTTCCTCTTTAAATATCTGCAATCAAAACGATGCTAAAAACCCCGAAATGTCAATATTTAAGGAGTTATGAGCATTTTAAAAAAGGCTATTTTTCCTTTAAATATCTGCAATCAAAAAAAAAAAAAAAAGAGTTATGAGCATTTAAAAAAAGGCTATTTTTCCTCTTTAAATATCTGCAATCAAAACGATGCTAAAAAACCCCGAAATGTCAATATTTAAGGAGTTATGAGCATTTTAAAAAAGGCTATTTTTCCTCTTTAAATATCTGCAATCAAAACGATGCTAAAAACCCCGAAATGTCAATATTTAAGGAGTTATGAGCATTTTAAAAAAGGCTCTTTAAATATCTGCAATCAAAACGATGCTAAAAACCCCGAAATGTCAATATTTAAGGAGTTATGAGCATTTTAAAAAAGGCTATTTTCCTATTTAAATATCTGCTATCAAAAAAAAAAAAAGAGTTATGAGCATTTTAAAAAGGCTATTTTCCTCTTTAAATATCTGCAATCAAAACGATGCTAAAAACCCCGAAATGTCAATATTTAAGGAGTTATGAGCATTTTAAAAAAGGCTATTTTCCTCTTTAAATATCTGCAATCAAAACGATGCTAAAAACCCCGAAATGTCAATATTTAAGGAGTTATGAGCATTTAAAAAAGCTATTTTCCTCTTTAAATATCTGCAATCAAAACGATGCTAAAAACCCCGAAATGTCAATATTTAAGGAGTTATGAGCATTTTAAAAAAGGCTATTTTCCTCTTTAAATATCTGCTATCAAAAAAAAAAAGAGTTATGAGCATTTAAAAAAGGCTATTTTCCTCTTTAAATATCTGCAATCAAAACGATGCTAAAAACCCCGAAATGTCAATATTTAAGGAGTTATGAGCATTTTAAAAAAGCTATTTTTCTCTTTAAATATCTGCAATCAAACGATGCTAAAAACCCCGAAATGTCAATATTTAAGGAGTTATGAGCATTTTAAAAAAGGCTATTTTCCTCTTTAAATATCTGCAATCAAAACGATGCTAAAAACCCCGAAATGTCAATATTTAAGGAGTTATGAGCATTTTAAAAAAGCTATTTTCCTCTTTAAATATCTGCAATCAAAACGATGCTAAAAACCCCGAAATGTCAATATTTAAGGAGTTATGAGCATTTTAAAAAGCTATTTTCCTCTTAAATATCTGCTATCAAAAAAAGGTATGAGCATTTTAAAAAAAGGCTATTTTTCCTCTTTATGTCAAATGTCAATATTAAGGAGTTATGAGCATTTTAAAAAAGGCTATTTTCCTCTTTAAATATCTGCAATCAAAACGATGCTAAAAACCCCGAAATGTCAATATTTAAGGAGTTATGAGCATTTTAAAAAAGGCTATTTTTCCTCTTTAAATATCTGCAATCAAAACGATGCTAAAAACCCCGAAATGTCAATATTTAAGGAGTTATGAGCATTTTAAAAAAGGCTATTTTTCCTCTTTAAATATGCAATCAAAACGATGCTAAAAACCCCGAAATGTCAATATTTAAGGAGTTATGAGCATTTTAAAAAAGCTATTTTTCCTCTTTAAATATCTGCAATCAAAACGATGCTAAAAACCCGAAATGTCAATATTTAAGGAGTTATGAGCATTTAAAAAAGGCTATTTTCCTCTTTAAATATCTGCAATCAAAACGATGCTAAAAACCCCGAAATGTCAATATTAAGGAGTTATGAGCATTTTAAAAAAGGTATTTTTCCTCTTTAAATATCTGCAATCAAAACGATGCTAAAAACCCCGAAATGTCAATATTTAAGGAGTTATGAGCATTTTAAAAAAGGCTATTTTCCTCTTTAAATATCTGCTATCAAAAAAAAAAGGAGTTATGAGCATTTTAAAAAAGGCTATTTTTCCTCTTTAAATATCTGCAATCAAAACGATGCTAAAAACCCGAAATGTCAATATTTAAGGAGTTATGAGCATTTTAAAAAAGCTATTTTTCCTCTTAAATATCTGCAATCAAAACGATGCTAAAACCCCGAAATGTCAATATTTAAGGAGTTATGAGCATTTTAAAAAAGGCTATTTTTCCTCTTTAAATATCTGCAATCAAAACGATGCTAAAAACCCCGAAATGTCAATATTTAAGGAGTTATGAGCATTTTAAAAAAGCTATTTTTCCTCTTTAAATATCTGCAATCAAAACGATGCTAAAAACCCCGAAATGTCAATATTTAAGGAGTTATGAGCATTTTAAAAAAGCTATTTTTCCTCTTTAAATATCTGCAATCAAAAAAAACGATGAGCTTTTAAAAAAAGGCCCTCTTTATTCAAATGTCAATATTTAAGGAGTTATGAGCATTTTAAAAAAGGCTATTTTTCCTCTTTAAATATCTGCAATCAAAACGATGCTAAAAACCCCGAAATGTCAATATTTAAGGAGTTATGAGCATTTTAAAAAGGCTATTTTTCCTCTTTAAATATCTGCAATCAAAACGATGCTAAAAACCCGAAATGTCAATATTTAAGGAGTTATGAGCATTTTAAAAAAGGCTATTTTCCTCTTAAATATCTGCAATCAAAACGATGCTAAAAACCCCGAAATGTCAATATTTAAGGAGTTATGAGCATTTTAAAAAAGGCTATTTTCCTCTTTAAATATCTGCAATCAAAACGATGCTAAAAACCCCGAAATGTCAATATTTAAGGAGTTATGAGCATTTTAAAAAGGCTATTTTCCTCTTTAAATATCTGCAATCAAAACGATGCTAAAAAACCCGAAATGTCAATTTAAGGAGTTATGAGCATTTTAAAAAAAGGCTATTTTCCTCTTTAAATATCTGCAATCAAAACGATGCTAAAAACCCGAAATGTCAATATTTAAGGAGTTATGAGCATTTTAAAAAAGGCTATTTTTCCTTTAAATATCTGCAATCAAAACGATGCTAAAAACCCCGAAATGTCAATATTTAAGGAGTTATGAGCATTTTAAAAAAGGCTATTTTCCTCTTTAAATATCTGCAATCAAAACGATGCTAAAAACCCGAAATGTCAATATTTAAGGAGTTATGAGCATTTTAAAAAAGGATATTTTTCCTCTTTAAATATCTGCAATCAAAACGATGCTAAAAACCCCGAAATGTCAATATTTAAGGAGTTATGAGCATTTAAAAAAGGCTATTTTTCCTCTTTAAATATCTGCAATCAAAACGATGCTAAAAACCCCGAAATGTCAATATTTAAGGAGTTATGAGCATTTTAAAAAAGGCTATTTTTCCTCTTTAAATATCTGCAATCAAAACGATGCTAAAAACCCCGAAATGTCAATATTTAAGGAGTTATGAGCATTTTAAAAAAGGCTATTTTCCTCTTTAAATATCTGCAATCAAAACGATGCTAAAAACCCCGAAATGTCAATATTTAAGGAGTTATGAGCATTTAAAAAAGGCTATTTTCCTCTTTAAATATCTGCAATCAAAACGATGCTAAAAACCCCGAAATGTCAATATTTAAGGAGTTATGAGCATTTTAAAAAAGCTATTTTTCCTATTTAAATATCTGCTATCAAAAAAAAAAGAGTTATGAGCATTTTAAAAAAGGCTATTTTTCCTCTTTAAATATCTGCAATCAAAACGATGCTAAAAACCCCGAAATGTCAATATTTAAGGAGTTATGAGCATTTTAAAAAAGGCTATTTTTCCTCTTTAATATCTGCAATCAAAACGATGCTAAAAACCCGAAATGTCAATATTTAAGGAGTTATGAGCATTTAAAAAAGCTATTTTCCTCTTAAATATCTGCAATCAAAACGATGCTAAAAACCCCGAAATGTCAATATTTAAGGAGTTATGAGCATTTTAAAAAGGCTATTTTCCTCTTTAATATCTGCAATCAAAACGATGCTAAAAACCCCGAAATGTCAATATTTAAGGAGTTATGAGCATTTTAAAAAAGGCTATTTTTCCTCTTTAAATATCTGCAATCAAAACGATGCTAAAAACCCCGAAATGTCAATATTTAAGGAGTTATGAGCATTTTAAAAAAGGCTATTTTTCCTCTTTAAATATCTGCAATCAAAACGATGCTAAAAACCCCGAAATGTCAATATTTAAGGAGTTATGAGCATTTTAAAAAAGCTATTTTTCCTCTTTAAATATCTGCAATCAAAACGATGCTAAAAACCCGAAATGTCAATATTTAAGGAGTTATGAGCATTTAAAAAAAGGCTATTTTCCTCTTTAATATCTGCAATCAAAACGATGCTAAAAACCCCGAAATGTCAATATTTAAGGAGTTATGAGCATTTAAAAAAGGCTATTTTCCTCTTTAAATATCTGCAATCAAAACGATGCTAAAAACCCCGAAATGTCAATATTAAGGAGTTATGAGCATTTTAAAAAAGGCTATTTTTCCTCTTTAAATATCTGCAATCAAAACGATGCTAAAAACCCCGAAATGTCAATATTTAAGGAGTTATGAGCATTTAAAAAAAGGCTATTTTTCCTCTTTAAATATCTGCAATCAAAACGATGCTAAAAACCCCGAAATGTCAATATTTAAGGAGTTATGAGCATTTTAAAAAAGGCTATTTTCCTCTTTAAATATCTGCAATCAAAACGATGCTAAAAACCCCGAAATGTCATATTTAAGGAGTTATGAGCATTTAAAAAAAGGCTATTTTTCCTCTTTAAATATCTGCAATCAAAACGATGCTAAAAACCCCGAAATGTCAATATTTAAGGAGTTATGAGCATTTTAAAAAAGGCTATTTTTCCTCTTTAAATATCAATATTTAAGGAGTTATGAGCATTTTAAAAAGGCTATTTTTCCTCTTTAAATATCTGCAATCAAAACGATGCTAAAAACCCCGAAATGTCAATATTTAAGGAGTTATGAGCATTTTAAAAAAGGCTATTTTTCCTCTTTAAATATCTGCAATCAAAACGATGCTAAAAACCCGAAATGTCAATATTTAAGGAGTTATGAGCATTTTAAAAAAGGCTATTTTCCTCTTTAAATATCTGCAATCAAACGATGCTAAAAACCCCGAAATGTCAATATTTAAGGAGTTATGAGCATTTTAAAAAAGGCTATTTTTCCTCTTTAAATATCTGCAATCAAAACGATGCTAAAAACCCCGAAATGTCAATATTTAAGGAGTTATGAGCATTTAAAAAAGGCTATTTTCCTCTTTAAATATCTGCAATCAAACGATGCTAAAAACCCGAAATGTCAATATTTAAGGAGTTATGAGCATTAAAAAAAAGGCTATTTTTCCTCTTTAAATATCTGCAATCAAAACGATGCTAAAAACCCCGAAATGTCAATATTTAAGGAGTTATGAGCATTTTAAAAAAGGCTATTTTTCCTCTTTAAATATCTGCAATCAAAACGATGCTAAAAACCCGAAATGTCAATATTTAAGGAGTTATGAGCATTTTAAAAAAGGCTATTTTCCTCTTAAATATCTGCAATCAAAACGATGCTAAAAACCCCGAAATGTCAATATTTAAGGAGTTATGAGCATTTTAAAAAAGGCTATTTTTCCTCTTTAAATATCTGCAATCAAAACGATGCTGAAAACCCCGAAATGTCAATATTTAAGGAGTTATGAGCATTTTAAAAAAGGCTATTTTTCCTCTTTAAATATCTTCAATTAAAACGATTTTAAAAAACCCGAAATGTCAATATTTAAGGAGTTATGAGCATTTTAAAAAAAGCTATTTTTCCTCTTTAAATATCTGCAATCAAAACGATGCTAAAACCCCGAAATGTCAATATTTAAGGAGTTATGAGCATTTTAAAAAAGGCTATTTTTCCTCTTTAAATATCTGCAATCAAAACGATGCTAAAAACCCCGAAATGTCTATTTTAAGGAGTTATGAGCATTTTAAAAAAGCTATTTTTCCTCTTTAAATATCTGCAATCAAAACGATGCTAAAACCCCGAAATGTCAATATTTAAGGAGTTATGAGCATTTTAAAAAGGCTATTTTTCCTCTTTAAATATCTGCAATCAAAACGATGCTAAAAACCCCGAAATGTCAATATTTAAGGAGTTATGAGCATTTTAAAAAAGGCTATTTTTCCTCTTTAAATATCTGCAATCAAAACGATGCTAAAAACCCGAAATGTCAATTTTAAGGAGTTATGAGCATTTTAAAAAAAGCTATTTTTCCTCTTTAAATATCTGCAATCAAAACGATGCTAAAAACCCCGAAATGTCAATATTTAAGGAGTTATGAGCATTTTAAAAAAAGGCTATTTTTCCTCTTAAATATCTGCAATCAAAACGATGCTAAAACCCCGAAATGTCAATATTTAAGGAGTTATGAGCATTTTAAAAAAGGCTATTTTTCCTCTTTAAATATCTGCAATCAAAACGATGCTAAAAAACCCGAAATGTCAATATTTAAGGAGTTATGAGCATTTTAAAAAAGGCTATTTTTCCTCTTTAAATATCTGCAATCAAAACGATGCTAAAAACCCGAAATGTCAATATTTAAGGAGTTATGAGCATTTTAAAAAAGGCTATTTTTCCTCTTTAATATCTGCAATCAAAACGATGCTAAAACCCCGAAATGTCAATATTAAGGAGTTATGAGCATTTTAAAAAAGCTATTTTTCCTCTTTAAATATCTGCAATCAAAACGATGCTAAAAACCCGAAATGTCAATATTTAAGGAGTTATGAGCATTTTAAAAAAAGCTATTTTTCCTCTTTAAATATCTGCAATCAAAACGATGCTAAAAACCCCGAAATGTCAATATTTAAGGAGTTATGAGCATTTTAAAAAAGGCTATTTTTCCTCTTTAAATATCTGCAATCAAAACGATGCTAAAAACCCCGAAATGTCAATATTTAAGGAGTTATGAGCATTTTAAAAAAGGCTATTTTTCCTCTTTAAATATCTGCAATCAAAACGATGCTAAAAACCCCGAAATGTCAATATTTAAGGAGTTATGAGCATTTAAAAAAAGCTATTTTCCTCTTTAAATATCTGCAATCAAAACGATGCTAAAACCCCCGAAATGTCAATATTTAAGGAGTTATGAGCATTTTAAAAAGGCTATTTTTCCTCTTTAAATATCTGCAATCAAAACGATGCTAAAACCCCGAATGTGTCAATATTTAAGGAGTTATGAGCATTTTAAAAAGCTATTTTTCTCTTTAAATATCTGCAATCAAACGATGCTAAAACCCCGAAATGTCAATATTTAAGGAGTTATGAGCATTTTAAAAAAGGCTATTTTTCCTCTTTAATATCTGCAATCAAAACGATGCTAAAAACCCGAAATGTCAATATTTAGGAGTTATGAGCATTTTAAAAAAGGCTATTTTTCCTCTTTAAATATCTGCAATCAAAACGATGCTAAAACCCCCGAAATGTCAATATTTAAGGAGTTATGAGCATTTTAAAAAAGCTATTTTTCCTCTTTAAATATCTGCAATCAAAACGATGCTAAAACCCCGAAATGTCAATATTTAAGGAGTTATGAGCATTTTAAAAAGGCTATTTTTCCTCTTTAAATATCTGCAATCAAAACGATGCTAAAAACCCCGAAATGTCAATATTTAAGGAGTTATGAGCATTTTAAAAAAGGCTATTTTCCTCTTTAAATATCTGCAATCAAAACGATGCTAAAACCCCCGAATGTCAATATTTAAGGAGTTATGAGCATTTTAAAAGGCTATTTTTCCTCTTTAAATATCTGCAATCAAAACGATGCTAAAAACCCCGAAATGTCAATATTTAAGGAGTTATGAGCATTTTAAAAAGCTATTTTTCCTCTTTAAATATCTGCAATCAAACGATGCTAAAAACCCCGAATGTCAATATTTAAGGAGTTATGAGCATTTTAAAAAGGCTATTTTTCCTCTTTAAATATCTGCAATCAAAACGATGCTAAAACCCCGAAATGTCAATATTTAAGGAGTTATGAGCATTTTAAAAAGGCTATTTTTCTCTTTAAATATCTGCAATCAAAACGATGCTAAAAACCCCGAAATGTCAATATTTAAGGAGTTATGAGCATTTTAAAAAGGCTATTTTCCTCTTTAAATATCTGCAATCAAAACGATGCTAAAAACCCCGAAATGTCAATATTTAAGGAGTTATGAGCATTTTAAAAAAGGCTATTTTTCCTCTTTAAATATCTGCAATCAAACGATGCTAAAACCCCGAATGTCAATATTTAAGGAGTTATGAGCATTTAAAAAAAGGCTATTTTTCCTCTTTAAATATCTGCAATCAAAACGATGCTAAAACCCGAAATGTCAATATTTAAGGAGTTATGAGCATTTAAAAAGGCTATTTTTCCTCTTTAAATATCTGCAATCAAAACGATGCTAAAAACCCCGAAATGTCAATATTTAAGGAGTTATGAGCATTTAAAAAAGGCTATTTTTCCTCTTTAAATATCTGCAATCAAAACGATGCTAAAAACCCCGAAATGTCAATATTTAAGGAGTTATGAGCATTTAAAAAAGGCTATTTTTCCTCTTTAATATCTGCAATCAAAAAAAAAGAGGTATGAGCATTTTAAAAAGGCTATTTTTCCTCTTAAATATCTGCAATCAAAACGATGCTAAAAACCCCGAAATGTCAATATTTAAGGAGTTATGAGCATTTTAAAAAAGGCTATTTTTCTCTTTAAATATCTGCAATCAAAACGATGCTAAAAACCCCGAAATGTCAATATTTAAAGAGTTATGAGCATTTTAAAACCGAAATATCCCAAAATGCTCAATGTTTAATTTAAGGAGTTATGAGCATTTTAAAAAAAGCTATTTTTCCTCTTTAAATATCTGCAATCAAAACGATGCTAAAAACCCCGAAATGTCAATATTTAGGAGTTATGAGCATTTTAAAAAAGGCTATTTTTCTCTCTTTAATATCTGCAATCAAAACGATGCTAAAAACCCGAAATGTCAATATTTAAGGAGTTATGAGCATTTTAAAAGGCTATTTTTCCTCTTTAAATATCTGCAATCAAAACGATGCTAAAAACCCCGAAATGTCAATATTTAAGGAGTTATGAGCATTTAAAAAAGGCTATTTTTCCTCTTTAAATATCTGCTATCAAAAAAAAGTCATGTTATGAGCATTTTAAAAAAGGCTATTTTTCCTCTTTAAATATCTGCAATCAAAACGATGCTAAAAACCCCGAAATGTCAATATTTAAGGAGTTATGAGCATTTTAAAAAAGGCTATTTTTCCTCTTTAAATATCTGCAATCAAACGATGCTAAAAACCCCGAAATGTCAATATTTAAGGAGTTATGAGCATTTTAAAAAAAGGCTATTTTTCCTCTTTAAATATCTGCAATCAAAACGATGCTAAAAACCCCGAAATGTCAATATTTAAGGAGTTATGAGCATTTTAAAAAAGGCTATTTTTCCTCTTTAAATATCTGCAATCAAAACGATGCTAAAAACCCCGAAATGTCAATATTTAAGGAGTTATGAGCATTTTAAAAAAGCTATTTTTCCTCTTTAAATATCTGCAATCAAAACGATGCTAAAAACCCCGAAATGTCATATTTAAGGAGTTATGAGCATTTAAAAAAGGCTATTTTTCCTCTTTAATATCTGCAATCAAACGATGCTAAAAACCCCGAAATGTCAATATTTAAGGAGTTATGAGCATTTTAAAAAAGGCTATTTTTCCTCTTTAAATATCTGCAATCAAAACGATGCTAAAAACCCCGAAATGTCAATATTTAGGAGTTATGAGCATTTTAAAAAAGGCTTTTTCCTCTTTAATATCTGCAATCAAAACGATGCTAAAAACCCCGAAATGTCAATATTTAAGGAGTTATGAGCATTTTAAAAAGGCTATTTTTCCTCTTTAAATATCTGCAATCAAAACGATGCTAAAAACCCCGAAATGTCAATATTTAAGGAGTTATGAGCATTTAAAAAAGGCTATTTTTCCTCTTTAAATATCTGCAATCAAAACGATGCTAAAAACCCCGAAATGTCAATATTTAAGGAGTTATGAGCATTTTAAAAAAGGCTATTTTTCCTCTTTAAATATCTGCAATCAAAACGATGCTAAAAACCCCGAAATGTCAATATTTAAGGAGTTATGAGCATTTAAAAAAGGCTATTTTTCCTCTTTAAATATCTGCAATCAAAACGATGCTAAAAACCCCGAAATGTCAATATTTAAGGAGTTATGAGCATTTTAAAAAAGGCTATTTTTCCTCTTTAAATATCTGCAATCAAAACGATGCTAAAAACCCCGAAATGTCAATATTTAAGGAGTTATGAGCATTTTAAAAAAGGCTATTTTTCCTCTTTAAATATCTGCAATCAAAAAAAAAAAGAGTTATGAGCATTTTAAAAAAGGCTATTTTTCCTCTTTAAATATCTGCAATCAAAACGATGCTAAAAACCCCGAAATGTCAATATTTAAGGAGTTATGAGCATTTTAAAAAAGGCTATTTTCCTCTTTAAATATCTGCAATCAAAACGATGCTAAAAACCCCGAAATGTCAATATTTAAGGAGTTATGAGCATTTTAAAAAGGCTATTTTCCTCTTTAAATATCTGCAATCAAAACGATGCTAAAAACCCGAAATGTCAATATTTAAGGAGTTATGAGCATTTTAAAAAAGGCTATTTTTCCTCTTTAAATATCTGCAATCAAAACGATGCTAAAAACCCCGAAATGTCAATATTTAAGGAGTTATGAGCATTTTAAAAAAGGCTATTTTCCTCTTTAAATATCTGCAATCAAAACGATGCTAAAAACCCCGAAATGTCAATATTTAAGGAGTTATGAGCATTTTAAAAAAGGCTATTTTTCCTCTTTAAATATCTGCAATCAAAACGATGCTAAAAACCCCGAAATGTCAATATTTAAGGAGTTATGAGCATTTTAAAAAGGCTATTTTTCCTCTTTAATATCTGCAATCAAAACGATGCTAAAAACCCCGAAATGTCAATATTTAAGGAGTTATGAGCATTTTAAAAAAGGCTATTTTTCCTCTTTAAATATCTGCAATCAAAACGATGCTAAAAACCCCGAAATGTCAATATTTAAGGAGTTATGAGCATTTTAAAAAGGCTATTTTCCTCTTTAAATATCTGCAATCAAAACGATGCTAAAAACCCCGAAATGTCAATATTTAAGGAGTTATGAGCATTTTAAAAAAGGCTATTTTTCCTCTTTAAATATCTGCAATCAAAACGATGCTAAAAACCCCGAAATGTCAATATTTAAGGAGTTATGAGCATTTAAAAAAGGCTATTTTTCCTCTTTAAATATCTGCAATCAAACGATGCTAAAAACCCGAAATGTCAATATTTAAGGAGTTATGAGCATTTTAAAAAAGCTATTTTTCCTCTTTAAATATCTGCAATCAAAACGATGCTAAAAACCCCGAAATGTCAATATTTAAGGAGTTATGAGCATTTAAAAAAGCTATTTTTCCTCTTTAAATATCTGCAATCAAAACGATGCTAAAAACCCCGAAATGTCAATATTTAAGGAGTTATGAGCATTTTAAAAAAGGCTATTTTTCCTCTTTAAATATCTGCAATCAAAACGATGCTAAAAACCCCGAAATGTCAATATTTAAGGAGTTATGAGCATTTTAAAAAGGCTATTTTTCCTCTTTAAATATCTGCAATCAAAACGATGCTAAAAACCCCGAAATGTCAATATTTAAGGAGTTATGAGCATTTTAAAAAAGGCTATTTTTCCTCTTTAAATATCTGCAATCAAAACGATGCTAAAAACCCCGAAATGTCAATATTTAAGGAGTTATGAGCATTTTAAAAAAGGCTATTTTTCCTCTTTAAATATCTGCAATCAAAACGATGCTAAAAACCCCGAAATGTCAATATTTAAGGAGTTATGAGCATTTTAAAAAAGCTATTTTTCCTCTTTAAATATCTGCAATCAAAACGATGCTAAAAACCCGAAATGTCAATATTTAAGGAGTTATGAGCATTTTAAAAAAGGCTATTTTTCCTCTTTAAATATCTGCAATCAAAACGATGCTAAAAACCCCGAAATGTCAATATTTAAGGAGTTATGAGCATTTTAAAAAGGCTATTTTTCCTCTTTAAATATCTGCAATCAAAACGATGCTAAAAACCCCGAAATGTCAATATTTAAGGAGTTATGAGCATTTTAAAAAAGGCTATTTTTCCTCTTTAAATATCTGCAATCAAAACGATGCTAAAAACCCCGAAATGTCAATATTTAAGGAGTTATGAGCATTTTAAAAAAGGCTATTTTTCCTCTTTAAATATCTGCAATCAAAACGATGCTAAAAACCCCGAAATGTCAATATTTAAGGAGTTATGAGCATTTAAAAAAGGCTATTTTTCCTCTTTAAATATCTGCAATCAAAACGATGCTAAAAACCCCGAAATGTCAATATTTAAGGAGTTATGAGCATTTTAAAAAAGGCTATTTTTCCTCTTTAAATATCTGCAATCAAAACGATGCTAAAAACCCCGAAATGTCAATATTTAAGGAGTTATGAGCATTTTAAAAAAGGCTATTTTCCTCTTTAAATATCTGCAATCAAAACGATGCTAAAAACCCGAAATGTCAATATTTAAGGAGTTATGAGCATTTTAAAAAAGGCTATTTTTCCTCTTTAAATATCTGCAATCAAAACGATGCTAAAAACCCCGAAATGTCAATATTTAAGGAGTTATGAGCATTTTAAAAAAGGCTATTTTTCCTCTTTAAATATCTGCAATCAAAACGATGCTAAAACCCCGAAATGTCAATATTTAAGGAGTTATGAGCATTTTAAAAAAGGCTATTTTTCCTCTTTAAATATCTGCAATCAAAACGATGCTAAAAACCCCGAAATGTCAATATTTAAGGAGTTATGAGCATTTTAAAAAAGGCTATTTTTCCTCTTTAAATATCTGCAATCAAAACGATGCTAAAAACCCCGAAATGTCAATATTTAAGGAGTTATGAGCATTTTAAAAAAGGCTATTTTCCTCTTTAAATATCTGCAATCAAAACGATGCTAAAAACCCCGAAATGTCAATATTTAAGGAGTTATGAGCATTTTAAAAAAGGCTATTTTTCCTCTTTAAATATCTGCAATCAAAACGATGCTAAAAACCCCGAAATGTCAATATTTAAGGAGTTATGAGCATTTTAAAAAAGGCTATTTTTCCTCTTTAAATATCTGCAATCAAAACGATGCTAAAAACCCCGAAATGTCAATATTTAAGGAGTTATGAGCATTTTAAAAAAGGCTATTTTTCCTCTTTAAATATCTGCAATCAAAACGATGCTAAAAACCCCGAAATGTCAATATTTAAAGAGTTATGAGCATTTTAAAACCGAAACCCCGAAATGTCAATGTTTAAGGAGTTATGAGCATTTTAAAAAAGGCTATTTTTCCTCTTTAAATATCTGCAATCAAAACGATGCTAAAAACCCCGAAATGTCAATATTTAAGGAGTTATGAGCATTTTAAAAAAGGCTATTTTTCCTTTTTAATATCTGCAATCAAAACGATGCTAAAAACCCGAAATGTCAATATTTAAGGAGTTATGAGCATTTTAAAAAGGCTATTTTTCCTCTTTAAATATCTGCAATCAAAACGATGCTAAAAACCCCGAAATGTCAATATTTAAGGAGTTATGAGCATTTTAAAAAGGCTATTTTTCCTCTTTAAATATCTGCAATCAAAACGATGCTAAAAACCCCGAAATGTCAATATTTAAGGAGTTATGAGCATTTTAAAAAAGGCTATTTTTCCTCTTTAAATATCTGCAATCAAAACGATGCTAAAAACCCCGAAATGTCAATATTTAAGGAGTTATGAGCATTTAAAAAAAGGCTATTTTTCCTCTTTAAATATCTGCAATCAAAACGATGCTAAAAACCCCGAAATGTCAATATTTAAGGAGTTATGAGCATTTTAAAAAAGCTATTTTTCCTCTTTAAATATCTGCAATCAAAACGATGCTAAAAACCCCGAAATGTCAATATTTAAGGAGTTATGAGCATTTTAAAAAGGCTATTTTTCCTTTAAATATCTGCAATCAAAACGATGCTAAAAACCCCGAAATGTCAATATTTAAGGAGTTATGAGCATTTTAAAAAAGGCTATTTTTCCTCTTTAAATATCTGCAATCAAAACGATGCTAAAAACCCCGAAATGTCAATATTTAAGGAGTTATGAGCATTTTAAAAAAGGCTATTTTTCCTCTTTAAATATCTGCAATCAAAACGATGCTAAAAACCCCGAAATGTCAATATTTAAGGAGTTAAAAACCCCGAAATGTCAATATTTAAGGAGTTATGAGCATTTTAAAAAAGGCTATTTTCCTCTTTAAATATCTGCAATCAAAACGATGCTAAAAACCCCGAAATGTCAATATTTAAGGAGTTATGAGCATTTTAAAAAAGGCTATTTTCCCTCTTTAAATATCTGCAATCAAAACGATGCTAAAAACCCCGAAATGTCAATATTTAAGGAGTTATGAGCATTTTAAAAAAGGCTATTTTTCCTCTTTAAATATCTGCAATCAAAACGATGCTAAAAACCCCGAAATGTCAATATTTAAGGAGTTATGAGCATTTTAAAAAAGGCTATTTTTCCTCTTTAAATATCTGCAATCAAAACGATGCTAAAAACCCCGAAATGTCAATATTTAAGGAGTTATGAGCATTTTAAAAAAGGCTATTTTTCCTCTTTAAATATCTGCAATCAAAACGATGCTAAAAACCCCGAAATGTCAATATTTAAGGAGTTATGAGCATTTTAAAAAAGGCTATTTTTCCTCTTTAAATATCTGCAATCAAAACGATGCTAAAAACCCGAAATGTCAATATTTAAGGAGTTATGAGCATTTTAAAAAAGGCTATTTTTCCTCTTTAATATCTGCAATCAAAACGATGCTAAAAACCCCGAAATGTCAATATTTAAGGAGTTATGAGCATTTTAAAAAAGGCTATTTTTCCTCTTTAAATATCTGCAATCAAAACGATGCTAAAAACCCCGAAATGTCAATATTTAAGGAGTTATGAGCATTTTAAAAAAGGCTATTTTTCCTCTTTAAATATCTGCAATCAAAACGATGCTAAAAACCCCGAAATGTCAATATTTAAGGAGTTAGCATGAGCATTTTAAAAAGGCTATTTTCCTCTTTAAATATCTGCAATCAAAACGATGCTAAAAACCCCGAAATGTCAATATTTAAGGAGTTATGAGCATTTTAAAAAAGGCTATTTTTCCTCTTTAAATATCTGCAATCAAAACGATGCTAAAAACCCCGAAATGTCAATATTTAAGGAGTTATGAGCATTTTAAAAAAGGCTATTTTTCCTCTTTAAATATCTGCAATCAAAACGATGCTAAAAACCCCGAAATGTCAATATTTAAGGAGTTATGAGCATTTTAAAAAAGGCTATTTTTCCTCTTTAAATATCTGCAATCAAAACGATGCTAAAAACCCCGAAATGTCAATATTTAAGGAGTTATGAGCATTTTAAAAAAGGCTATTTTTCCTCTTTAAATATCTGCAATCAAAACGATGCTAAAAACCCCGAAATGTCAATATTTAAGGAGTTATGAGCATTTTAAAAAGGCTATTTTTCCTCTTTAAATATCTGCAATCAAAACGATGCTAAAAACCCCGAAATGTCAATATTTAAGGAGTTATGAGCATTTTAAAAAAGGCTATTTTTCCTCTTTAAATATCTGCAATCAAAACGATGCTAAAAACCCCGAAATGTCAATATTTAAGGAGTTATGAGCATTTAAAAAAAGGCTATTTTTCCTCTTTAAATATCTGCAATCAAAACGATGCTAAAACCCCGAAATGTCAATATTTAAGGAGTTATGAGCATTTTAAAAAAGGCTATTTTTCTCTTTAAATATCTGCAATCAAAACGATGCTAAAAACCCCGAAATGTCAATATTTAAGGAGTTATGAGCATTTTAAAAAGGCTATTTTTCCTCTTTAAATATCTGCAATCAAAACGATGCTAAAAACCCCGAAATGTCAATATTTAAGGAGTTATGAGCATTTTAAAAAAGGCTATTTTTCTCTTTAAATATCTGCAATCAAAACGATGCTAAAAACCCCGAAATGTCAATATTTAAGGAGTTATGAGCATTTTAAAAAAGGCTATTTTTCCTCTTTAAATATCTGCAATCAAAACGATGCTAAAAACCCCGAAATGTCAATATTTAAGGAGTTATGAGCATTTTAAAAAAGGCTATTTTTCCTCTTTAAATATCTGCAATCAAAACGATGCTAAAAACCCCGAAATGTCAATATTTAAGGAGTTATGAGCATTTTAAAAAAGGCTATTTTTCCTCTTTAAATATCTGCAATCAAAACGATGCTAAAAACCATTTTAAAAAAGGCTATTTTTCCTCTTTAAATATCTGCAATCAAAACGATGCTAAAACCCCGAAATGTCAATATTTAAGGAGTTATGAGCATTTTAAAAAAGGCTATTTTTCCTCTTTAAATATCTGCAATCAAAACGATGCTAAAAACCCCGAAATGTCAATATTTAAGGAGTTATGAGCATTTTAAAAAAGGCTATTTTTCCTCTTTAAATATCTGCAATCAAAACGATGCTAAAAACCCCGAAATGTCAATATTTAAGGAGTTATGAGCATTTAAAAAAGGCTATTTTTCCTCTTTAAATATCTGCAATCAAAACGATGCTAAAAACCCCGAAATGTCAATATTTAAGGAGTTATGAGCATTTTAAAAAAAGCTATTTTTCCTCTTTAAATATCTGCAATCAAAACGATGCTAAAAACCCCGAAATGTCAATATTTAAGGAGTTATGAGCATTTTAAAAAAGGCTATTTTTCCTCTTTAAATATCTGCAATCAAAACGATGCTAAAAACCCCGAAATGTCAATATTTAAGGAGTTATGAGCATTTTAAAAAAGGCTATTTTTCCTCTTTAAATATCTGCAATCAAAACGATGCTAAAAACCCCGAAATGTCAATATTTAAGGAGTTATGAGCATTTTAAAAAAGGCTATTTTTCCTCTTTAATATCTGCAATCAAAACGATGCTAAAAACCCCGAAATGTCAATATTTAAGGAGTTATGAGCATTTTAAAAAATATTTAAGGAGTTATGAGCATTTTAAAAAGGCTATTTTTCCTCTTTAAATATCTGCAATCAAAACGATGCTAAAAACCCCGAAATGTCAATATTTAAGGAGTTATGAGCATTTTAAAAAAGGCTATTTTTCCTCTTTAAATATCTGCAATCAAAACGATGCTAAAAACCCCGAAATGTCAATATTTAAGGAGTTATGAGCATTTTAAAAAAGGCTATTTTTCTCTTTAAATATCTGCAATCAAAACGATGCTAAAAACCCCGAAATGTCAATATTTAAGGAGTTATGAGCATTTTAAAAAGGCTATTTTTCCTCTTTAAATATCTGCAATCAAAACGATGCTAAAAACCCCGAAATGTCAATATTTAAGGAGTTATGAGCATTTTAAAAAAGGCTATTTTTCCTCTTTAAATATCTGCAATCAAAACGATGCTAAAAACCCCGAAATGTCAATATTTAAGGAGTTATGAGCATTTTAAAAAAGGCTATTTTTCTCTTTAAATATCTGCAATCAAAACGATGCTAAAAACCCCGAAATGTCAATATTTAAGGAGTTATGAGCATTTTAAAAAAGGCTATTTTTCCTCTTTAAATATCTGCAATCAAAACGATGCTAAAAACCCCGAAATGTCAATATTTAAGGAGTTATGAGCATTTTAAAAAGGCTATTTTTCCTCTTTAAATATCTGCAATCAAAACGATGCTAAAAACCCCGAAATGTCAATATTTAAGGAGTTATGAGCATTTAAAAAAGGCTATTTTTCCTCTTTAAATATCTGCAATCAAAACGATGCTAAAAACCCCGAAATGTCAATATTTAAGGAGTTATGAGCATTTTAAAAAAGGCTATTTTTCCTCTTTAAATATCTGCAATCAAAACGATGCTAAAAACCCCGAAATGTCAATATTTAAGGAGTTATGAGCATTTTAAAAAAGGCTATTTTTCCTCTTTAAATATCTGCAATCAAAACGATGCTAAAAACCCCGAAATGTCAATATTTAAGGAGTTATGAGCATTTTAAAAAAGGCTATTTTTCCTCTTTAAATATCTGCAATCAAAACGATGCTAAAAACCCCGAAATGTCAATATTTAAGGAGTTATGAGCATTTAAAAAAAGGCTATTTTTCCTCTTTAAATATCTGCAATCAAAACGATGCTAAAAACCCCGAAATGTCAATATTTAAGGAGTTATGAGCATTTTAAAAAAGGCTATTTTTCCTCTTTAAATATCTGCAATCAAAACGATGCTAAAAACCCCGAAATGTCAATATTTAAGGAGTTATGAGCATTTTAAAAAAGCTATTTTTCCTCTTTAAATATCTGCAATCAAAACGATGCTAAAAACCCCGAAATGTCAATATTTAAGGAGTTATGAGCATTTAAAAAAGGCTATTTTTCCTCTTTAATATCTGCAATCAAAACGATGCTAAAAACCCCGAAATGTCAATATTTAAGGAGTTATGAGCATTTTAAAAAGGCTATTTTTTTAAATATCTGCAATCAAAACGATGCTAAACCCCGAAATGTCAATATTTAAGGAGTTATGAGCATTTAAAAAAGGCTATTTTTCCTCTTTAAATATCTGCAATCAAAACGATGCTAAAAACCCCGAAATGTCAATATTTAAGGAGTTATGAGCATTTTAAAAAAGGCTATTTTTCCTCTTTAAATATCTGCAATCAAAACGATGCTAAAAACCCCGAAATGTCAATATTTAAGGAGTTATGAGCATTTTAAAAAAGGCTATTTTTCCTCTTTAAATATCTGCAATCAAAACGATGCTAAAAACCCCGAAATGTCAATATTTAAGGAGTTATGAGCATTTTAAAAAAGGCTATTTTTCCTCTTTAAATATCTGCAATCAAAACGATGCTAAAAACCCCGAAATGTCAATATTTAAGGAGTTATGAGCATTTTAAAAAGGCTATTTTTCCTCTTTAAATATCTGCAATCAAAACGATGCTAAAAACCCCGAAATGTCAATATTTAAGGAGTTATGAGCATTTTAAAAAAGGCTATTTTTCCTCTTTAAATATCTGCAATCAAAACGATGCTAAAAACCCCGAAATGTCAATATTTAAGGAGTTATGAGCATTTTAAAAAGGCTATTTTTCCTCTTTAAATATCTGCAATCAAAACGATGCTAAAAACCCCGAAATGTCAATATTTAAGGAGTTATGAGCATTTTAAAAAAGGCTATTTTTCCTCTTTAAATATCTGCAATCAAAACGATGCTAAAAACCCCGAAATGTCAATATTTAAGGAGTTATGAGCATTTTAAAAAAGCTATTTTTCCTCTTTAAATATCTGCAATCAAAACGATGCTAAAAACCCCGAAATGTCAATATTTAAGGAGTTATGAGCATTTTAAAAAAGGCTATTTTCCTCTTTAAATATCTGCAATCAAAACGATGCTAAAAACCCCGAAATGTCAATATTTAAGGAGTTATGAGCATTTTAAAAAAGCTATTTTTCCTCTTTAAATATCTGCAATCAAAACGATGCTAAAAACCCCGAAATGTCAATATTTAAGGAGTTATGAGCATTTTAAAAAAGGCTATTTTTCCTCTTTAAATATCTGCAATCAAAACGATGCTAAAAACCCCGAAATGTCAATATTTAAGGAGTTATGAGCATTTAAAAAAGGCTATTTTTCTCTTTAAATATCTGCAATCAAAACGATGCTAAAAACCCCGAAATGTCAATATTTAAGGAGTTATGAGCATTTTAAAAAAGGCTATTTTTCCTCTTTAAATATCTGCAATCAAAACGATGCTAAAAACCCCGAAATGTCAATATTTAAGGAGTTATGAGCATTTTAAAAAGGCTATTTTTCCTCTTTAAATATCTGCAATCAAAACGATGCTAAAAACCCCGAAATGTCAATATTTAAGGAGTTATGAGCATTTTAAAAAAGGCTATTTTTCCTCTTTAAATATCTGCAATCAAACGATGCTAAAAACCCCGAAATGTCAATATTTAAGGAGTTATGAGCATTTTAAAAAGGCTATTTTTCCTCTTTAAATATCTGCAATCAAAACGATGCTAAAACCCCGAAATGTCAATATTTAAGGAGTTATGAGCATTTTAAAAAAGGCTATTTTTCCTCTTTAAATATCTGCAATCAAAACGATGCTAAAAACCCCGAAATGTCAATATTTAAGGAGTTATGAGCATTTTAAAAAAGCTATTTTTCCTCTTTAAATATCTGCAATCAAACGATGCTAAAAACCCCGAAATGTCAATATTTAAGGAGTTATGAGCATTTTAAAAAAGGCTATTTTTCCTCTTTAAATATCTGCAATCAAAACGATGCTAAAAACCCCGAAATGTCAATATTTAAGGAGTTATGAGCATTTTAAAAAAGGCTATTTTTCCTCTTTAAATATCTGCAATCAAAACGATGCTAAAAACCCCGAAATGTCAATATTTAAGGAGTTATGAGCATTTTAAAAAAGGCTATTTTTCCTCTTTAAATATCTGCAATCAAAACGATGCTAAAAACCCCGAAATGTCAATATTTAAGGAGTTATGAGCATTTTAAAAAAGGCTATTTTTCCTCTTTAAATATCTGCAATCAAAACGATGCTAAAAACCCCGAAATGTCAATATTTAAGGAGTTATGAGCATTTTAAAAAAGGCTATTTTTCCTCTTTAAATATCTGCAATCAAAACGATGCTAAAAACCCCGAAATGTCAATATTTAAGGAGTTATGAGCATTTTAAAAAAGGCTATTTTTCCTCTTTAAATATCTGCAATCAAAACGATGCTAAAAACCCCGAAATGTCAATATTTAAGGAGTTATGAGCATTTTAAAAAAGGCTATTTTTCCTCTTTAAATATCTGCAATCAAAACGATGCTAAAAACCCCGAAATGTCAATATTTAAGGAGTTATGAGCATTTTAAAAAAGGCTATTTTTCCTCTTTAAATATCTGCAATCAAAACGATGCTAAAAACCCCGAAATGTCAATATTTATTTGAGCATTTTAAAAAAGGCTATTTTCCTCTTAAATATCTGCAATCAAAACGATGCTAAAAACCCCGAAATGTCAATATTTAAGGAGTTATGAGCATTTTAAAAAAGGCTATTTTCCTCTTTAAATATCTGCAATCAAAACGATGCTAAAAACCCCGAAATGTCAATATTTAAGGAGTTATGAGCATTTTAAAAAGGCTATTTTTCCTCTTTAAATATCTGCAATCAAAACGATGCTAAAAACCCCGAATGTCAATATTTAAGGAGTTATGAGCATTTAAAAAAAGCTATTTTTCCTCTTTAAATATCTGCAATCAAAACGATGCTAAAAACCCCGAAATGTCAATATTTAAGGAGTTATGAGCATTTTAAAAAAGGCTATTTTTCCTCTTTAATATCTGCAATCTGCAATCAAAACGATGCTAAAAACCCCGAAATGTCAATATTTAAGGAGTTATGAGCATTTTAAAAAAGGCTATTTTTCCTCTTTAAATATCTGCAATCAAAACGATGCTAAAAACCCCGAAATGTCAATATTTAAGGAGTTATGAGCATTTTAAAAAGGCTATTTTTCCTCTTTAAATATCTGCAATCAAAACGATGCTAAAAACCCGAAATGTCAATATTTTTATGAGCATTTTAAAAAGGCTATTTTTCCTCTTTAATATCTGCAATCAAAACGATGCTAAAAACCCCGAAATGTCAATATTTAAGGAGTTATGAGCATTTTAAAAAAGGCTATTTTTCCTCTTTAAATATCTGCAATCAAAACGATGCTAAAAACCCGAAATGTCAATATTTAAGGAGTTATGAGCATTTTAAAAAAGGCTATTTTTCCTCTTTAAATATCTGCAATCAAAACGATGCTAAAACCCCGAAATGTCAATATTTAAGGAGTTATGAGCATTTTAAAAAAGGCTATTTTTCTCTTTAAATATCTGCAATCAAAACGATGCTAAAAACCCCGAAATGTCAATATTTAAGGAGTTATGAGCATTTTAAAAAAGGCTATTTTTCCTCTTTAAATATCTGCAATCAAAACGATGCTAAAAACCCGAAATGTCAATATTTAAGGAGTTATGAGCATTTTAAAAAGGCTATTTTTCCTCTTTAAATATCTGCAATCAAAACGATGCTAAAAACCCCGAAATGTCAATATTTAAGGAGTTATGAGCATTTAAAAAAAGCTATTTTTCCTCTTTAAATATCTGCAATCAAAACGATGCTAAAAACCCCGAAATGTCAATATTTAAGGAGTTATGAGCATTTTAAAAAAGGCTATTTTTCCTCTTTAAATATCTGCAATCAAAACGATGCTAAAAACCCCGAAATGTCAATATTTAAGGAGTTATGAGCATTTTAAAAAAGGCTATTTTTCCTCTTTAAATATCTGCAATCAAAACGATGCTAAAAACCCCGAAATGTCAATATTTAAGGAGTTATGAGCATTTTAAAAAAGGCTATTTTTCCTCTTTAAATATCTGCAATCAAAACGATGCTAAAAACCCCGAAATGTCAATATTTAAGGAGTTATGAGCATTTTAAAAAAGGCTATTTTTCCTCTTTAAATATCTGCAATCAAAACGATGCTAAAAACCCCGAAATGTCAATATTTAAGGAGTTATGAGCATTTTAAAAAAGCTATTTTTCCTCTTTAAATATCTGCAATCAAAACGATGCTAAAAACCCCGAAATGTCAATATTTAAGGAGTTATGAGCATTTTAAAAAAGGCTATTTTTCCTCTTTAAATATCTGCAATCAAAACGATGCTAAAAACCCCGAAATGTCAATATTTAAGGAGTTATGAGCATTTTAAAAAAGGCTATTTTTCCTCTTTAAATATCTGCAATCAAAACGATGCTAAAAACCCGAAATGTCAATATTTAAGGAGTTATGAGCATTTAAAAAAGGCTATTTTTCCTCTTTAAATATCTGCAATCAAAACGATGCTAAAAACCCCGAAATGTCAATATTTAAGGAGTTATGAGCATTTTAAAAAGGCTATTTTTCCTCTTTAAATATCTGCAATCAAAACGATGCTAAAAACCCCGAAATGTCAATATTTAAGGAGTTATGAGCATTTTAAAAAGGCTATTTTTCCTCTTTAAATATCTGCAATCAAAACGATGCTAAAAACCCGAAATGTCAATATTTAAGGAGTTATGAGCATTTTAAAAAAGGCTATTTTTCCTCTTTAAATATCTGCAATCAAAACGATGCTAAAAACCCGAAATGTCAATATTTAAGGAGTTATGAGCATTTTAAAAAGGCTATTTTTCCTCTTTAAATATCTGCAATCAAAACGATGCTAAAAACCCCGAAATGTCAATATTTAAGGAGTTATGAGCATTTTAAAAAAGGCTATTTTTCCTCTTTAAATATCTGCAATCAAAACGATGCTAAAAACCCCGAAATGTCAATATTTAAGGAGTTATGAGCATTTTAAAAAGGCTATTTTTCCTCTTTAAATATCTGCAATCAAAACGATGCTAAAAACCCCGAAATGTCAATATTTAAGGAGTTATGAGCATTTTAAAAAGGCTATTTTTCCTCTTTAAATATCTGCAATCAAACGATGCTAAAAACCCCGAAATGTCAATATTTAAGGAGTTATGAGCATTTAAAAAAGGCTATTTTTCCTCTTTAAATATCTGCAATCAAAACGATGCTAAAAACCCCGAAATGTCAATATTTAAGGAGTTATGAGCATTTTAAAAAAGGCTATTTTTCCTCTTTAAATATCTGCAATCAAAACGATGCTAAAAACCCGAAATGTCAATATTTAAGGAGTTATGAGCATTTTAAAAAAGGCTATTTTTCCTCTTTAAATATCTGCAATCAAAACGATGCTAAAAACCCCGAAATGTCAATATTTAAGGAGTTATGAGCATTTTAAAAAAGGCTATTTTTCCTCTTTAAATATCTGCAATCAAAACGATGCTAAAAACCCCGAAATGTCAATATTTAAGGAGTTATGAGCATTTTAAAAAAGGCTATTTTTCCTCTTTAAATATCTGCAATCAAAACGATGCTAAAAACCCCGAAATGTCAATATTTAAGGAGTTATGAGCATTTTAAAAAAGCTATTTTTCCTCTTTAAATATCTGCAATCAAAACGATGCTAAAAACCCCGAAATGTCAATATTTAAGGAGTTATGAGCATTTTAAAAAGGCTATTTTTCCTCTTTAAATATCTGCAATCAAAACGATGCTAAAAACCCGAAATGTCAATATTTAAGGAGTTATGAGCATTTTAAAAAGGCTATTTTTCCTCTTTAAATATCTGCAATCAAAACGATGCTAAAAACCCCGAAATGTCAATATTTAAGGAGTTATGAGCATTTTAAAAAAGGCTATTTTTCCTCTTTAAATATCTGCAATCAAAACGATGCTAAAAACCCCGAAATGTCAATATTTAAGGAGTTATGAGCATTTTAAAAAAGGCTATTTTCCTCTTTAAATATCTGCAATCAAAACGATGCTAAAAACCCCGAAATGTCAATATTTAAGGAGTTATGAGCATTTTAAAAAAGGCTATTTTTCCTCTTTAAATATCTGCAATCAAAACGATGCTAAAACCCCGAAATGTCAATATTTAAGGAGTTATGAGCATTTTAAAAAAGGCTATTTTTCCTCTTTAAATATCTGCAATCAAAACGATGCTAAAAACCCCGAAATGTCAATATTTAAGGAGTTATGAGCATTTAAAAAGGCTATTTTTCCTCTTTAAATATCTGCAATCAAAACGATGCTAAAAACCCCGAAATGTCAATATTTAAGGAGTTATGAGCATTTTAAAAAAGGCTATTTTTCCTCTTTAAATATCTGCAATCAAAACGATGCTAAAACCCCGAAATGTCAATATTTAAGGAGTTATGAGCATTTTAAAAAGGCTATTTTTCCTCTTTAAATATCTGCAATCAAAACGATGCTAAAAACCCCGAAATGTCAATATTTAAGGAGTTATGAGCATTTTAAAAAAGGCTATTTTTCCTCTTTAAATATCTGCAATCAAAACGATGCTAAAAACCCCGAAATGTCAATATTTAAGGAGTTATGAGCATTTTAAAAAGGCTATTTTTCCTCTTTAAATATCTGCAATCAAACGATGCTAAAAACCCCGAAATGTCAATATTTAAGGAGTTATGAGCATTTTAAAAAAGGCTATTTTTCCTCTTTAAATATCTGCAATCAAAACGATGCTAAAAACCCGAAATGTCAATATTTAAGGAGTTATGAGCATTTAAAAAAAAGGATATTTTTCCTCTTTAAATATCTGCAATCAAAACGATGCTAAAAACCCGAAATGTCAATATTTAAGGAGTTATGAGCATTTTAAAAAAAGGCTATTTCCTCTTTAATATACTGCAATCAAAACGATGCTAAAAACCCCGAATGTCATATTTAAGAGTTTATGAGCATTTAAAAAAGGCTATTTTTCCTCTTAAATATCTGCAATCAAAACGATGCTAAAAACCCCGAAATGTCAATATTTAAGGAGTTATGAGCATTTTAAAAAAGGCTATTTTCCTCTTTAAATATCTGCAATCAAAACGATGCTAAAAACCCCGAAATGTCAATATTTAGGAGTTATGAGCATTTTAAAAAAGGCTATTTTCCTCTTTAATATCTGCAATCAAAACGATGCTAAAAACCCCGAAATGTCAATATTTAAGGAGTTATGAGCATTTTAAAAAAGCTATTTTCCTCTTTAAATATCTGCAATCAAAACGATGCTAAAAACCCCGAAATGTCAATATTTAAGGAGTTATGAGCATTTTAAAAAGGCTATTTTTCCTCTTTAAATATCTGCAATCAAAACGATGCTAAAAACCCGAAAAATGTCAATATTTAAGGAGTTATGAGCATTTAAAAAAGGCTATTTTTCCTCTTTAATATCTGCAATCAAAACGATGCTAAAAACCCCGAAATGTCAATATTTAGGAGTTATGAGCATTTTAAAAAAGGCTAATTCTTCCTCTTTAAATATCTGCAATCAAAACGATGCTAAAGACCCCGAAATGTCAATATTTAAGGAGTTATGAGCATTTTAAAAAAGGCTATTTTTCCTCTTTAAATATCTGCAATCAAAACGATGCCTAAAAACCCCGAAATGTCAATATTTAAGGAGTTATGAGCATTTTAAAAAAGGCTATTTTTCCTCTTTAAATATCTGCAATCAAAACGATGCTAAAAACCCCGAAATGTCAATATTTAAGGAGTTATGAGCATTTTAAAAAAGGCTATTTTTCCTCTTTAATATCTGCAATCAAACGATGCTAAAAACCCCGAAATGTCAATATTTAAGGAGTTATGAGCAGTTTAAAAAATGCTATTTTTCCTCTTTAAATATCTGCAATCAAAACGATGCTAAAACCCCGAAATGTCATATTTAAGAGTTATGAGCATTTTAAAAAAGGCTATTTTTCCTCTTTAAATACTCTGCCATCAAACGATGCTAAAACCCCGAAATGTCAATATTTAAGGAGTTATGACATTTAAAAAAGGCTATTTTTCCTCTTTAAATATCTGCAATCAAAACGATGCTAAAAACCCCGAAATGTCAATATTTAAGGAGTTATGAGCATTTTAAAAAAAGCTATTTTTCCTCTTTAAATATCTGCAATCAAACGATGCTAAAAACCCCGAAATGTCAATATTTAAGGAGTTATGAGCATTTTAAAAAAGCTATTTTTCCTCTTTAAATATCTGCAATCAAAAACGATGCTAAAACCCCGAAATGTCAATATTTAAAGAGTTATGAGCATTTAAAAAAGCTATTTTTCCTCTTTAAATATCTGCAATCAAAACGATGCTAAAACCCCGAAATGTCAATATTTAAGGAGTTATGAGCATTTTAAAAAAGCTATTTTTCCTCTTTAATATCTGCAATCAAAACGATGCTAAAAACCCCGAAATGTCAATATTTAAGGAGTTATGAGCATTTTAAAAAAGGCTATTTTCCTCTTTAAATATCTGCAATCAAAACGATGCTAAAATACCCCGAAATGTCAATTTTAAGGAGTTATGAGCATTTTAAAAAAGGCTATTTTTCCTCTTTAAATATCTGCAATCAAAAAACGATGCAAAACCCCGAAATGTCAATATTTAAGGAGTTATGAGCATTTTAAAAAAGGAGATTTTTCCTCTTTAAATATCTGCAATCAAAACGATGCTAAAAACCCCGAAATGTCAATATTTTAAGGAGTTATGAAAGACCTTTAAAAAAAAAAAAAAAAAAAAAAACCCCCCGAATTTAAAAAAGGTAATTCTTCCTCTTAAATATCTGCATCCAAAACGATGCTAAAACCCCGAAATGTCAATTTTAAGGAGTTATGAGCATTTTAAAAAAGCTATTTTTCCTCTTTAATATCTGCAATCAAAACGATGCTAAAACCCCGAATGTCAATATTTAAGAGTATGAGCATTTTAAAAAGGCTATTTTTCCTCTTTAAATATCTGCAATCAAAACGCTGCTAAAAACCCCGAAATGTCATATTTAAGGAGTTATGAGCATTTTAAAAAAGGCTATTTTTCCTCTTTAATATCTGCAATCAAACGATGCTAAAAACCCCGAAATGTCAATATTGAAGCGTTATGAGCATTTTAAAAAAGGCTATTTTTCCTCTTTAAATATCTGCAATCAAAACGATGCTAAAAACCCCGAAATGTCAATATTTAAGGAGTATTGAGCATTTTAAAAAAGCTATTTTCCTCTTTAAATATCTGCAATCAAAACGCTGCTAAAAACCCCGAAATGTCAATATTTAAGGGTTATGAGCATTTAAAAAGGCTATTTTTCCTCTTTAAATATCTGCAATCAAAACGATGCTAAAAACCCCGAAATGTCAATATTTAAGGAGTTATGAGCATTTTAAAAAAAGCTATTTTCCTCTTTAAATATGCCAATCTAAACGATGCTAAAAACCCCGAAATGTCAATATTTAAGATTTATGAGCATTTTAAAAAAGGCTATTTTTCCTCTTTAATATCTGCAATCAAAACGATGCTAAAAACCCCGAAATGTCAATATTTAAGGAGTTATGAGCATTTTAAAAAAGGCTATTTTCCTTTAAATATCTGCAATCAAAACGATGCTAAAAACCCCGAAATGTCAATATTTAAGGAGTTATGAGCATTTTAAAAAAGGCTAATTTTTCCTCTTTAAATATCTGCCAATCAAAACGATGCTAAAAACCCCGAAATGTCAATTTTTAAGGAGTTATGAGCATTTTAAAAAAGGCTATTTTTCCTCTTAAATATCTGCAATCAAAACGATGCTAAAACCCCGAAATGTCAATATTTAAGGAGTTATGAGCATTTTAAAAAAGGATTTTTCCTCTTTAAATATCTGCAATCAAAACGATGCTAAAAACCCCGAAATGTCAATATTTAAGGAGTTATGAGCATTTTAAAAAAGGCTATTTTCCTCTTTAAATATCTGCAATCAAAACGATGCTAAAAACCCCGAAATGTCAATATTTAAGGAGTTATGAGCATTTTAAAAGGCTATTTTTCCTCTTTAAATATCTGCAATCAAAACGATGCTAAAAACGTTTAAATGTCAATATTTAAGGAGTTATGAGCATTTTAAAAAAGATATTTTTCCTCTTTAAATATCTGCAATCAAAACGATGCTAAAAACCCCGAATGTCAATATTTAAGGAGTTATGAGCCTTTTAAAAAAGGCTATTTTCCTCTTTAAATATCTGCAATCAAAACGATGCTAAAAACCCCGAAATGTCAATATTTAAGGAGTTATGAGCATTTTAAAAAGGCTATTTTTCCTCTTTAAATATCTGCAATCAAAACGATGCTAAAAAAACCCGAAATGTCAATTTAAAGGAGTTATGAGCATTTAAAAATTGCTATTTTTTAGCTCTTAAATATCTGCAATCAAAACGATGCTAAAAACCCCGAAATGTCAATATTTAAGAGTTATGAGCATTTAAAAATTTTGATCTTTAGATATTTAAAGAGGAAAATAGCCTTTTTTAAATGCTCATAACTCCTTAATATTGACATTTCGGGGTTTTTAGCATCGTTTTGATTGCAGATATTTAAAGAGGAAAAATAGCCTTTTTAAAATGCTCATAACTCCTTAAATATTGACATTCCGGGGTTTTTAGCATCGTTTTGATTGCAGATATTTAAAGAGGAAAAATTGCATTTTTTAAAATGCTCATACACCTTAATATACTTTACATTGATCTTTTGGGATTTTTATTTTTAAATTTCATAATTTAAATATTGCATTCGGGGTTAGTCGTTTTGAGCAGATAAAAGAATAAAAAAGCCTTTTTTAAAATGCTCATAACTCTTTAAATATTGACATTTCGGGGTTTTTAGCATCGATTTGATTGCAGATATTAAAGAGAAAAATAGCCTTTTTTAAAATGCTCATAACTCCTTAATATTGACATTTCGGGGTTTTTAAGCATCGTTTTGATTGCAGATATTTAAAGAGGAAAAATATCCTTTTTTTAAAATGCTCATAACTCCTTAAATATTGACATTTCGGGGTTTTTAGCATCATTTTGATAGCAGATATTTAAAGAGGAAAAATAGCCTCTTTTAAGATGCTCATAACTCTTTAAATATTGACATTTCGGGGTTTTTAGCATCGTTTTGATTGCAGATATTTAAAGAGGAAAAATAGCCTTTTTTAAAATGCTCATAACTCCTTAAATATTGACATTTCGGGGTTTTTAGCATAGTTTTGATTGCAGATATTTAAAGAGGAAAAATAGCTTTTTTTTAAATGCTCATAACTCCTTAAATATTGACATTGTGGGTTTTTAGCATCGCTTTGATAGCAGATATTTAAATAGGAAAAATAGCCTTTTTGAAGATGCTCATAACTCTTTAAATATTGACATTTCGGGGTTTTTAGCATCGTTTTGATTGCATATATTTAAAGAGGAAAAATAGCCTTTTTTAAAAAGCTCATAACTCCTTAAATATTGACATTTCGGGGTTTTTAGCATCGTTTTGATTGCAGATATTTAAAGAGGAAAAATAGCCTTTTTTAAAATGCTCATAACTCTTTAATATTGACATTTCGGGGTTTTTAGCATCATTTTGATAGCAGATATTTAAATAGGAAAAATAGCCTCTTTTAAGATGCTCATAACTCTTTAAATATGACATTTCGGGGTTTTTAGCATCGTTTAGATTGCAGATATTTAAAGAGGAAAAATAGCTTTTTTTAAAATGCTCATAACTCCTTAAATATTGACATTTCGGGGTTTTTAGCATCGATTTGATTGCAGATATTTAAAGAGGAAAAATATCCTTTTTTAAAATGCTCATAACTCCTTAAATATTGACATTTCGGGGTTTTTAGCATCGTTTTGATTGCAGATATTTAAAGAGGAAAATAGCTTTTTTTTAAATGCTCATAACTCTTTAAATATTGACATTTCGGGGTTTTTAGCATCGTTTAGATTGCAGATATTTAAAGAGGAAAATAGCCTTTTTTAAAATGCTCATAACTCCTTAAATATTGACATTGCGGGGTTTTTAGCATCGTTTTGATTGCAGATATTTAAATAGGAAAAATAGCCTTTTTTAAGATGCTCATAACTCTTTAAATATTGACATTTCGGGGTTTTTAGCATCGTTTAGATTGCAGATATTTAAAGAGGAAAAATAGCTTTTTTTAAAATGCTCATAACTCCTTAAATATTGACATTTCGGGGTTTTTAGCATCGTTTTGATTGCAGATATTTAAAAGAGGCTATTTTTCCTCTTTAAATATCTGCTATCAAAATGATGCTAAAAACCCCGAAATGTCAATATTTAAGGAGTTATGAGCATTTTAAAAAAGGATATTTTTCCTCTTTAAATATCTGCAATCAAAACGATGCTAAAAACCCCGAAATGTCAATATTTAAGGAGTTATGAGCATTTTAAAAAGGCTATTTTTCCTCTTTAAATATCTGCAATCAAATCGATGCTAAAAACCCCGAAATGTCAATATTTAAAGAGTTATGAGCATTTTAAAAAAGGCTATTTTTCTTCTTTAAATATCTGCAATCAAAACGATGCTAAAAATCCCGAAATGTCAATATTTAAGGAGTTATGAGCATTTTAAAAAAATGCAATTTTTCCTCTTTAAATATCTGCAATCAAAACGATGCTAAAAACCCCGGAATGTCAATATTTAAGGAGTTATGAGCATTTTAAAAAAGGCTATTTTTCCTCTTTAAATATCTGCAATCAAAACGATGCTAAAAACCCCGAAATGTCAATATTTAAGGAGTTATGAGCATTTTAAAAAAGGCTATTTTTCCTCTTTAAATATCTGCTATCAAAATGATGCTAAAAACCCCGAAATGTCAATATTTAAGGAGTTATGAGCATTTTAAAAAACGCTATTTTCCTCTTTAAATATCTGCAATCAAAACGATGCTAAAAACCCCGAAATGTCAATATTTAAGGAGTTATGAGCATTTAAAAAAATGCTATTTTTCCTCTTTAAATATCTGCAATCAAAACGATGCTAAAAACCCCGAAATGTCAATATTTAAGGAGTTATGAGCATTTTAAAAAGGCTATTTTTCCTCTTTAAATATCTGCAATCAAAACGATGCTAAAAACCCCGAAATGTCAATATTTAAGGAGTTATGAGCATTTTAAAAAAAGCTATTTTTCCTCTTTAAATATCTGCAATCTAAACGATGCTAAAAACCCCGAAATGTCAATATTTAAAGAGTTATGAGCATCTTAAAAAAAGGCTATTTTTCCTATTTAAATATCTGCTATCAAAACCATGCTAAAAACCCCGCAATGTCAATATTTAAGGAGTTATGAGCATTTTAAAAAAAATCTATTTTTCCTCTTTAAATATCTGCAATCTAAACGATGCTAAAAACCCCGAAATGTCAATATTTAAAAAGTTATGAGCATTTAAAAAAAGCTATTTTCCTCTTTAAATATCTGCAATCAAAACGATGCTAAAAACCCCGAAATGTCAATATTTAAAGAGTTATGAGCATTTAAAAAAAGGCTATTTTTCATCTTTAAATATCTGCAATCAAAACGATGCAAAAGACCCCGAAATGTCAATATTTAAGGAGTTATGAGCATTTTAAAAAAGGATATTTTTCCTCTTTAAATATCTGCAATCAAAACGATGCTAAAAACCCCGAAATGTCAATATTTAAGGAGTTATGAGCATTTTAAAAAAAGCTATTTTTCCTCTTTAAATATCTGCAATCTAAACGATGCTAAAAACCCCGAAATGTCAATATTTAAAGTGTTATGAGCATCTTAAAAGAGGCTATTTTTCCTATTTAAATATCTGCTATCAAAATGATGCTAAAAACCCCGAAATGTCAATATTTAAGGAGTTATGAGCATTTTAAAAAAGGCTATTTTTCCTCTTTAAATATCTGCAATCAAAACGATGCTAAAAACCCCGAAATGTCAATATTTGAGGAGTTATGAGCATTTAAAAAAAGGCTATTTTTCCTCTTTAAATATCTGCAATCAAAACGATGCAAAAAACCCCGAAATGTCAATATTTAAGGAGTTATGAGCATTTTAAAAAAGGCTATTTTTCCTCTTTAAATATCTGCTATCAAAATGATGCTAAAAACCCCGCAATGTCAATATTTAAGGAGTTATGAGCATTTTAAAAAAAAGCTATTTTTCCTCTTTAAATATCTGCAATCTAAACGATGCTAAAACCCCGAAATGTCAATATTTAAAGAGTTATGAGCTTTTAAAAAAATATAAAATATCTGCAATCAAAACGATGCAAAAGACCCCGAAATGTCAATATTTAAGGAGTTATGAGCATTTTAAAAAAATGATATTTTTCCTCTTTAAATATCTGCAATCTAAACGATGCTAAAAACCCCGAAATGTCAATATTTAAAGAGTTGTGAGCATCTTAAAAGCGGCTATTCTTCCTCTTTAAATATCTGCAATCAAATCGATGCTAAAAACCCCGAAATGTCAATATTTAAACAGTTATGAGCATTTTAAAAAAGGCTATTTTTCCTCTTTAAATATCTGCAATCAAAACGATGCTAAAAACCCCGAAATGTCAATATTTAAGGAGTTATGAGCATTTTAAAAAAGGCTATTTTTCCTCTTTAAATATCTGCTATCAAAATGATGCTAAAAACCCCGCAATGTCAATATTTAAGGAGTTATGAGCATTTTAAAAAAAGCTATTTTTCCTCTTTAAATATCTGCAATCTAAACGATGCTAAAAACCCCGAAATGTCAATATTTAAAGAGTTATGAGCTTTTAAAAAAAGCTATTTTTCCTCTTTAAATATCTGCAATCAAAACGATGCAAAAGACCCCGAAATGTCAATATTTAAGGAGTTATGAGCATTTTAAAAAAAGGATATTTTTCTTCTTTAAATATCTGCAATCAAAACGATGCTAAAAATCCCGAAATGTCAATATTTAAGGAGTTATGAGCATTTTAAAAAAGGATATTTTTCTTCTTTAAATATCTGCAATCAAAACGATGCTAAAAACCCCGAAATGTCAATATTTAAAGAGTTATGAGCATTTTAAAAAAGGCTATTTTTCTTCTTTAAATATCTGCAATCAAAACGATGCTAAAAATCCCGAAATGTCAATATTTAAGGAGTTATGAGCATTTTAAAAAAATGCAATTTTTCCTCTTTAAATATCTGCAATCAAAACGATGCTAAAAACCCCGGAATGTCAATATTTAAGGAGTTATGAGCATTTTAAAAAAGGCTATTTTTCCTCTTTAAATATCTGCTATCAAAATGTTGCTAAAAACCCCGAAATGTCAATATTTAAGGAGTTATGAGAATTTTAAAAAAGGCTATTTTCCTCTTTAAATATCTCCTATCAAAATGATGCTAAAAACCCCGAAATGTCAATATTTAAGGAGTTATGAGCATTTTAAAAAACGCTATTTTCCTCTTTAAATATCTGCAATCAAAACGATGCTAAAAACCCCGAAATGTCAATATTTAAGGAGTTATGAGCATTTTAAAAAATGCTATTTTTCCTCTTTAAATATCTGCAATCAAAACGATGCTAAAAACCCCGAAATGTCAATATTTAAGGAGTTATGAGCATTTTAAAAAGGCTATTTTTCCTCTTTAAATATTTGCAATCTAAACAATGCTAAAAACCCCGAAATGTCAATATTTAAAGAGTTATGAGCATCTTAAAAAAGGCTATTTTTCCTATTTAAATATCTGCTATCAAAACGATGCTAAAAACCCCGCAATGTCAATATTTAAGGAGTTATGAGCATTTTTAAAAAAATCTATTTTTCCTCTTTAAATATCTGCAATCTAAACGATGCTAAAAACCCCGAAATGTCAATATTTAAAGAGTTATGAGCATTTAAAAAAAAGCTATTTTCCTCTTTAAATATCTGCAATCAAAACGATGCTAAAAACCCCGAAATGTCAATATTTAAAGAGTTATGAGCATTTAAAAAAAGGCTATTTTTCATCTTTAAATATCTGCAAACAAAACGATGCAAAAGACCCCGAAATGTCAATATTTAAGGAGTTATGAGCATTTTAAAAAAGGATATTTTTCCTCTTTAAATATCTGCAATCAAAACGATGCTAAAAACCCCGAAATGTCAATATTTAAGGAGTTATCAGCATTTTAAAAAAAGCTATTTTTCCTCTTTAAATATCTGCAATCTAAACGATGCTAAAAACCCCGAAATGTCAATATTTAAAGAGTTATGAGCATCTTAATAGAGGCTATTTTTCCTATTTAAATATCTGCTATCAAAATGATGCTAAAAACCCCGAAATGTCAATATTTAAACAGTTATGAGCATTTTAAAAAAGGCTATTTTTCCTCTTTAAATATCTGCAATCAAAACGATGCTAAAAACCCCGAAATGTCAATATTTGAGGAGTTATGAGCATTTTAAAAAAGGCTATTTTTCCTCTTTAAATATCTGCAATCAAAACGATGCTAAAAACCCCGAAATGTCAATATTTAAGGAGTTATGAGCATTTTAAAAAAGGCTATTTTTCCTCTTTAAATATCTGCAATCTAAACGATGCTAAAAACACCAAAATGTCAATATTTAAAGAGTTATGAGCATTTAAAAAAAGCTATTTTTCCTCTTTAAATATCTGCAATCAAAACGATGCAAAAGACCCCGAAATGTCAATATTTAAGGAGTTATGAGCATTTAAAAAAAGGATATTTTTCCTCTTTAAATATCTGCAATCAAAACGATGCTAAAAACCCCGAAATGTCAATATTTAAGGAGTTATGAGCATTTTAAAAAAGGCTATTTTTCCTCTTTAAATATCTGCAATCAAATCGATGCTAAAAACCCCGAAATGTCAATATTTAAAGAGTTATGAGCATTTTAAAAAAGGCTATTTTTCTTCTTTAAATATCTGCAATCAAAACGATGCTAAAAATCCCGAAATGTCAATATTTAAGGAGTTATGAGCATTTTAAAAAAATGGAATTTTTCCTCTTTAAATATCTGCAATCAAAAGGATGCTAAAAACCCCGAAATGTCAATATTTAAGGAGTTATGAGCATTTTAAAAAAAGGCTATTTTTCCTCTTTAAATATCTGCTATCAAAATGATGCTAAAAACCCCGAAATGTCAATATTTAAGGAGTTATGAGCATTTTAAAAAACGCTATTTTCCTCTTTAAATATCTGCAATCAAAACGATGCTAAAAACCACGAAATGTCAATATTTAAAGAGTTATGAGCATTTTAAAAAAGGCTATTTTTCCTATTTAAATATCTGCAATCAAAACGATGCTAAAAACCCCGAAATGTCAATATTTAAGGAGTTATGAGCATTTTAAAAAAGGCTATTTTTCCTCTTTAAATATCTGCAATCAAAACGATGCTAAAAACCCCGAAATGTCAATATTTAAAGAGTTATGAGCATTTTAAAAAAGGCTATTTTTCCTCTTTAAATATCTGCAATCAAAACGATGCTAAAAACCCCGAAATGTCAATATTTAAGGAGTTATGAGCATTTTAAAAAAGGCTATTTTTCCTCTTGAAATATCTGCAATCAAAACGATGCTAAAAACCCCGAAATGTCAATATTTAAGGAGTTATGAGAATTTTAAAAAATGCTATTTTTCCTCTTTAAATATCTGCAATCAAAACGATGCTAAAAACCCCGAAATGTCAATATATAACGAGTTATGAGCATTTTAAAAAAGGATATTTTTCCTCTTTAAATATCTGCAATCAAAACGGTGCTAAAAACCCAGAAATGTCAATATTTAAGGAGTTATGAGCATTTTAAAAAAGGCTATTTTTCCTTTTTAATATCTGTAATCAAAACGATGCTAAAAACCCCGAAATGTCAATATTTAAGGAGTTATGAGCATTTTAAAAAAGGCTATTTTTCCTCTTTAAATATCTGCAATCAAAACGATGCTAAAAACCCCGAAATGTCAATATTTAAGGAGTTATGAGCATTTTAAAAAAAACTATTTTTCCTCTTTAAATATCTGCAATCTAAACGATGCTAAAAACCCCGAAATGTCAATATTTAAAGAGTTATGAGCATCTTAAAAAAGGCTATTTTTCCTATTTAAATATCTGCTATCAAAACGGTGCTAAAAACCCAGAAATGTCACTATTTAAGGAGTTATGAGCATTTTAAAAAAGGCTATTTTTCCTCTTTAAATATCTGCAATCAAAACGATGCTAAAAACCCCGAAATGTCAATATTTAAGGAGTTATGAGCATTTTAAAAAAGGCTATTTTTCCTCTTGAAATATCTGCAATCAAAACGATGCTAAAAACCCCGCAATGTCAATATTTAAGGAGTTATGAGCATTTTAAAAAAAATCTATTTTTCCTCTTTAAATATCTGCAATCTAAACGATGCTAAAAACCCCGAAATGTCAATATTTAAAGAGTTATGAGCATTTAAAAAAAAGCTATTTTCCTCTTTAAATATCTGCAATCAAAACGATGCTAAAAACCCCGAAATGTCAATATTTAAAGAGTTATGAGCATTTAAAAAAAGGCTATTTTTCATCTTTAAATATCTGCAAACAAAACGATGCAAATGACCCCGAAATGTCAATATTTAAGGAGTTATGAGCATTTTAAAAAAGGATATTTTTCCTCTTTAAATATCTGCAATCAAAACGATGCTAAAAACCCCGAAATGTCAATATTTAAGGAGTTATCAGCATTTTAAAAAAAGCTATTTTTCCTCTTTAAATATCTGCAATCAAAACGATGCTAAAAATCCCGAAATGTCAATATTTAAGGAGTTATGAGCATTTTAAAAAAATGGAATTTTTCCTCTTTAAATATCTGCAATCAAAAGGATGCTAAAAACCCCGAAATGTCAATATTTAAGGAGTTATGAGCATTTTAAAAAAAGGCTATTTTTCCTCTTTAAATATCTGCTATCAAAATGATGCTAAAAACCCCGAAATGTCAATATTTAAGGAGTTATGAGCATATTAAAAAACGCTATTTTCCTCTTTAAATATCTGCAATCAAAACGATGCTAAAAACCACGAAATGTCAATATTTAAAGAGTTATGAGCATTTTAAAAAAGGCTATTTTTCCTCTTTAAATATCTGCAATCTAAACGATGCTAAAAACACCAAAATGTCAATATTTAAAGAGTTATGAGCATTTAAAAAAAGCTATTTTTCCTCTTTAAATATCTGCAATCAAAACGATGCAAAAGACCCCGAAATGTCAATATTTAAGGAGTTATGAGCATTTTAAAAAAGGCTATTTTTCCTCTTTAAATATCTGCAATCTAAACGATGCTAAAAACACCAAAATGTCAATATTTAAAGAGTTATGAGCATCTTAAAAAAGGCTATTTTTCCTATTTAAATATCTGCTATCAAAACGATGCTAAAAACCCCGAAATGTCAATATTTAAAGAGTTATGAGCATCTTAATAGAGGCTATTTTTCCTATTTAAATATCTGCTATCAAAATGATGCTAAAAACCCCGAAATGTCAATATTTAAACAGTTATGAGCATTTTAAAAAAGGCTATTTTTCCTCTTTAAATATCTGCAATCAAAACGATGCTAAAAACCCCGAAATGTCAATATTTGAGGAGTTATGAGCATTTTAAAAAAGGCTATTTTTCCTCTTTAAATATCTGCAATCAAAACGATGCTAAAAACCCCGAAATGTCAATATTTAAGGAGTTATGAGCATTTTAAAAAAAGCTATTTTTCCTCTTTAAATATCTGCAATCTAAACGATGCTAAAAACACCAAAATGTCAATATTTAAAGAGTTATGAGCATTTAAAAAAAGCTATTTTTCCTCTTTAAATATCTGCAATCAAAACGATGCAAAAGACCCCGAAATGTCAATATTTAAGGAGTTATGAGCATTTAAAAAAAGGATATTTTTCCTCTCTAAATATCTGCAATCAAAACGATGCTAAAAACCATTTTAAAAAAGGCTATTTTTCCTCTTTAAATATCTGCAATCAAATCGATGCTAAAAACCCCGAAATGTCAATATTTAAAGAGTTATGAGCATTTTAAAAAAGGCTATTTTTCTTCTTTAAATATCTGCAATCAAAACGATGCTAAAAATCCCGAAATGTCAATATTTAAGGAGTTATGAGCATTTTAAAAAAATGGAATTTTTCCTCTTTAAATATCTGCAATCAAAAGGATGCTAAAAACCCCGAAATGTCAATATTTAAGGAGTTATGAGCATTTTAAAAAAAGGCTATTTTTCCTCTTTAAATATCTGCTATCAAAATGATGCTAAAAACCCCGAAATGTCAATATTTAAGGAGTTATGAGCATTTTAAAAAACGCTATTTTCCTCTTTAAATATCTGCAATCAAAACGATGCTAAAAACCACGAAATGTCAATATTTAAAGAGTTATGAGCATTTTAAAAAAGGCTATTTTTCCTATTTAAATATCTGCAATCAAAACGATGCTAAAAACCCCGAAATGTCAATATTTAAGGAGTTATGAGCATTTTAAAAAAGGCTATTTTTCCTCTTTAAATATCTGCAATCAAAACGATGCTAAAAACCCCGAAATGTCAATATTTAAAGAGTTATGAGCATTTTAAAAAAGGCTATTTTTCCTCTTTAAATATCTGCAATCAAAACGATGCTAAAAACCCCGAAATGTCAATATTTAAGGAGTTATGAGCATTTTAAAAAAGGCTATTTTTCCTCTTGAAATATCTGCAATCAAAACGATGCTAAAAACCCCGAAATGTCAATATTTAAGGAGTTATGAGAATTTTAAAAAATGCTATTTTTCCTCTTTAAATATCTGCAATCAAAACGATGCTAAAAACCCCGAAATGTCAATATTTAAGGAGTTATGAGCATTTTAAAAAAAACTATTTTTCCTCTTTAAATATCTGCAATCTAAACGATGCTAAAAACCCCGAAATGTCAATATTTAAAGAGTTATGAGCATCTTAAAAAAGGCTATTTTTCCTATTTAAATATCTGCTATCAAAACGGTGCTAAAAACCCAGAAATGTCACTATTTAAGGAGTTATGAGCATTTTAAAAAAGGCTATTTTTCCTCTTTAAATATCTGCAATCAAAACGATGCTAAAAACCCCGAAATGTCAATATTTAAGGAGTTATGAGCATTTAAAAAAAAGCTATTTTTCCTCTTTAAATATCTGCAATCAAAACGATGCTAAAAGCCCCGAAATGTTAATATTTAAGGAGTTATGAGCATTTTAAAAAAAGCTATTTTTCCTCTTTAAATATCTGCAATCTAAACGATGCTAAAAACCCCGAAATGTCAATATTTAAAGAGTTATGAGCATCTTAAAAAAGGCTATTTTTCCTATTTAAATATCTGCTATCAAAACGATGCTAAAAACCCCGAAATGTCAATATTTAAAGAGTTATGAGCATTTAAAAAAAAGCTATTTTTCCTCTTTAAATATCTGCAATCAAAACGATACTAAAAACCCCGAAATGTCAATATTTAAGGAGTTATGAGCATTTAAAAAAAAGCTATTTTTCCTCTTTAAATATCTGCAATCAAAACGATGCTAAAAGCCCCGAAATGTTAATATTTAAGGAGTTATGAGCATTTTAAAAAAAGCTATTTTTCCTCTTTAAATATCTGCAATCTAAACGATGCTAAAAACCCCGAAATGTCAATATTTAAAGAGTTATGAGCATCTTAAAAAAGGCTATTTTTCCTATTTAAATATCTGCTATCAAAACGATGCTAAAAACCCCGAAATGTCAATATTTAAAGAGTTATGAGCATTTAAAAAAAAGCTATTTTTCCTCTTTAAATATCTGCAATCAAAACGATGCAAAAGACCCCGAAATGTCAATATTTAAGGAGTTATGAGCATTTTAAAAAAGGCTATTTTTCCTCTTTAAATATCTGCAATCAAAACGATGCAAAAGACCCCGAAATGTCAATATTTAAGGAGTTATGAAAGGCTATTTTTCCTCTTTAAATATCTGCAATCAAAACGATGCTAAAAACCCCGAAATGTCAATATTTAAAGAGTTATGAGCATTTTAAAAAAGGCTATTTTTCTTCTTTAAATATCTGCAATCAAAACGATGCTAAAAACCCCGAAATGTCAATATTTAAGGAGTTATGAGCATTTTAAAAAAATGCTATTTTTCCTCTTTAAATATCTGCAATCAAAACGATGCTAAAAACCCCGAAATGTCAATATTTAAGGAGTTATGAGCATTTTAAAAAAGGCTATTTTTCCTCTTTAAATATCTGCAGTCAAAACGATGCTAAAAACCCCGAAATGTCAATATTTAAGGAGTTATGAGCATATTAAAAAAGGCTATTTTTCCTCTTTAAATATCTGCAATCAAAACGATTCTAAAAACCCAGAAATGTCAATATTTAAGGAGTTATGAGCATTTTAAAAAAAGCTATTTTTCCTCTTTAAATATCTGCAATCAAAACGATGCAAAAGACCCCGAAATGTCAATATTTAAAGAGTTATGAGCATTTTAAAAAAGGCTATTTTCCTCTTTAAATATCTGCAATCAAAACGATGCTAAAAACCCCGAAATGTCAATATTTAAGGAGTTATGAGCATTTTAAAAAAAAGCTATTTTTCTTCTTTAAATATCTGCAATCAAAACGATGCTAAAAATCCCGAAATGTCAATATTTAAGGAGTTATGAGCATTTTAAAAAAGGCTATTTTTCCTCTTTAAATATCTGCTATCAAAATGATGCTAAAAACCCCGAAATGTCAATATTTAAGGAGTTATGAGCATTTTAAAAAACCCTATTTTCCTCTTTAAATATCTGCAATCAAAACGATGATAAAAACCCCGAAATGTCAATATTTAAAGAGTTATGAGCATTTTAAAAAAGGCTATTTTTCCTATTTAAATATCTGCAATCAAAACGATGCTAAAAACCCCGAAATGTCAATATTTAAGGAGTTATGAGCATTTTAAAAAAGGCTATTTTTCCTCTTTAAATATCTGCAATCAAAACGATGCTAAAAACCCCGAAATGTCAATATTTAAAGAGTTATGAGCATTTTAAAAAAGGATATTTTTCCTCTTTAAATATCTGCAATGAAAACGATGCTAAAAACCCCGAAATGTCAATATTTAAGGAGTTATGAGCATTTTAAAAAAGGCTATTTTTCCTCTTTAAATATCTGCAATCAAAACGATGCTAAAAACCCCGAAATGTCAATATTTAAAGAGTTATGAGCATTTTAAAAAAAGGCTATTTTTCCTCTTTAAATATCTGCAATCAAAACGATGCTAAAAACCCCGAAATGTCAATATTTAAGGAGTTATGAGCATTTTAAAAAAGGCTATTTTTCCTCTTTAAATATCTGCAATCAAAACGATGCTAAAAACCCCGAAATGTCAATATTTAAGGAGTTATAAGCATTTTAAAAAAAGCTGTTTTTCCTCTTTAAATATCTGCAATCAAAACGATGCTAAAAACCCCGAAATGTCAATATTTAAAGAGTTATGAGCATTTTAAAAAAGGCTATTTTTCCTCTTTAAATATCTGCAATCAAAACGATGCTAAAAACCCCGAAATGTCAATATTTAAGGAGTTATGAGCATTTTAAAAAAGGCTATTTTCCTCTTTAAATATCTGCAATCAAAACGATGCTAAAAACCCCGAAATGTCAATATTTAAGGAGTTATGAGCATTTTAAAAAAAAGCTATTTTTCTTCTTTAAATATCTGCAATCAAAACGATGCTAAAAACCCCGAAATGTCAATATTTAAGGAGTTATGATCATTTTAAAACAGGCTATTTTTCCTCTTTAAATATCTGCTATCAAAATGATGCTAAAAACCCCGAAATGTCAATATTTAAGGAGTTATGAGCATTTTAAAAAACCCTATTTTCCTCTTTAAATATCTGCAATCAAAACGATGATAAAAACCCCGAAATGTCAATATTTAAAGAGTTATGAGCATTTTAAAAAAGGCTATTTTTCCTATTTAAATATCTGCAATCAAAACGATGCTAAAAACCCCGAAATGTCAATATTTAAGGAGTTATGAGCATTTTAAAAAACCCTATTTTCCTCTTTAAATATCTGCAATCAAAACGATGATAAAAACCCCGAAATGTCAATATTTAAAGAGTTATGAGCATTTTAAAAAAGGCTATTTTTCGTATTTAAATATCTGCAATCAAAACGATGCTAAAAACCCCGAAATGTCAATATTTAAGGAGTTATGAGCATTTTAAAAAAGGCTATTTTTCCTCTTTAAATATCTGCAATCAAAACGATGCTAAAAACCCCGAAATGTCAATATTTAAAGAGTTATGAGCATTTTAAAAAAGGCTATTTTTCCTCTTTAAATATCTGCAATCAAAACGATGCTAAAAACCCCGAAATGTCAATATTTAAGGAGTTATGAGCATTTTAAAAAAGGCTATTTTTCCTCTTTAAATATCTGCAATCAAAACTATGCTAAAAACCCCGAAATGTCAATATTTAAGGAGTTATAAGCATTTTAAAAAAAGCTGTTTTTCCTCTTTAAATATCTGCAATCAAAACGATGCTAAAAACCCCGAAATGTCAATATTTAAGGAGTTATGAGCATTTTAAAAAAAGCTTTTTTTCCTCTTTAAATATCTGCAATCAAAACGATGCTAAAAACCCCGAAATGTCAATATTTAAGGAGTTATGAGAATTTAAAAAAAGCTATTTTTCCTCTTTAAATATCTGCAATCAAAACGATGCTAAAAACCCCGAAATGTCAATATATAACGAGTTATGAGCATTTTAAAAAAGGATATTTTTCCTCTTTAAATATCTGCAATCAAAACGGTGCTAAAAACCCAGAAATGTCAATATTTAAGGAGTTATGAGCATTTTAAAAAAGGCTATTTTTCCTTTTTAATATCTGTAATCAAAACGATGCTAAAAACCCCGAAATGTCAATATTTAAGGAGTTATGAGCATTTTAAAAAAGGCTATTTTTCCTCTTTAAATATCTGCAATCAAAACGATGCTAAAAACCCCGAAATGTCAATATTTAAGGAGTTATGAGCATTTTAAAAAAAGCTATTTTTCCTCTTTAAATATCTGCAATCAAAACGATGCTAAAAATCCCGAAATGTCAATATTTGAGGAGTTATGAGCATTTTAAAAAAATGCAATTTTTCCTCTTTAAATATCTGCAATCAAATCGATGCTAAAAACCCCGAAATGTCAATATTTAAAGAGTTATGAGCATTTTAAAAAAGGCTATTTTTCTTCTTTAAATATCTGCAATCAAAACGATGCTAAAAATCCCGAAATGTCAATATTTAAGGAGTTATGAGCATTTTAAAAAAATGCAATTTTTCCTCTTTAAATATCTGCAATCAAAACGATGCTAAAAACCCCGAAATGTCAATATATAACGAGTTATGAGCATTTTAAAAAAGGATATTTTTCCTCTTTAAATATCTGCAATCAAAACGGTGCTAAAAACCCAGAAATGTCAATATTTAAGGAGTTATGAGCATTTTAAAAAAGGCTATTTTTCCTCTTTAAATATCTGCAATCAAAACGATGCTAATAATCCCGAAATGTCAATATTTAAGGAGTTATGAGCATATTAAAACAATGCTATTTTTCCTCTTTAAATATCTGCAATCAAAACGATGCTAAAAACCCCGAAATGTCAATATTTAAGGAGTTATGAGCATTTTAAAAAAAGCTATTTTTCCTCTTTAAATATCTGCTATCAAAACGATGCTAAAAACCCCGCAATGTCAATATTTAAGGAGTTATGAGCATTTTAAAAAAAGCTATTTTTCCTCTTCAAATATCTGCAATCTAAACGATGCTAAAAACCCCGAAATGTCAATATTTAAAGAGTTATGAGCATTTAAAAAAAAACTATTTTTCCTCTTTAAATATCTGCAATCAAAACGATGCTAAAAACCCCGAAATGTCAATATTTAAAGAGTTATGAGCATTTAAAAAAAAACTATTTTTCCTCTTTAAATATCTGCTATCAAAACGATGCTAAAAAGCCCGAAATGTCAATATTTAAAGAGTTATGAGCATTTTAAAAAAGGCTATTTTTCCTCTTTAAATGTCTACAATCAAAACGATGCAAAAGACCCCGAAATGTCAATATTTAAGGAGTTATGAAAGGCTATTTTTCCTCTTTAAATATCTGCAATCAAAACGATGCTAAAAACCCCGAAATGTCAATATTTAAAGAGTTATGAGCATTTTAAAAAAGGCTATTTTTCTTCTTTAAATATCTGCAATCAAAACGATGCTAAAAATCCCGAAATGTCAATATTTAAGGAGTTATGAGCATTTTAAAACAATGCTATTTTTCATCTTTAAATATCTGCAATCAAAACGATGCTAAAAACCCCGAAATGTCAATATTTAAAGAGTTATGAGCATTTTAAAAAAGGCTATTTTTCCTCTTTAAATATCTGCAATCAAAATGATTCTAAAATCCAGAAATGTCAATATTTAAGGAGTTATGAGCATTTTAAAAAAAGCTATTTTTCCTCTTTAAATATCTGCAATCAAAACAATGCTAAAAACCCCAAAATGTCAATATTTAAAGAGTTATGAGCATTTTAAAAAAGGCTATTTTTCCTCTTTAAATATCTGCAATCAAAATGATGCTAAAAACCCGAAATGTCAATATTTAAGGAGTTATGAGCATTTAAAAAAAAAGCTATTTTTCCTCTTTAAATATCTGCAATCAAAACCATGCTAAAAACCCCGAAATGTCAATATTTAAGGAGTTATGAGCATTTTAAAAAAAGCTATTTTTCCTCTTTAAATATCTGCAATCTAAACGATGCTAAAAACCCCGAAATGTCAATATTTAAAGAGTTATGAGCATCTTAGAAGAGGCTATTTTTCCTATTTAAATATCTGCTATCAAAATGATGCTAAAAAGCCCGAAATGTCAATATTTAAGGAGTTATGAGCATTTTAAAAAAGGCTATTTTCCTCTTTAAATATCTGCAATCAAAACGATGCTAAAAACCCCGAAATGTCAATATTTAAAGAGTTATGAGCATTTTAAAAAAGGCTATTTTTCCTATTTAAATATCTGCTATCAAAACGATGCTAAAAACCCCGAAATGTCAATATTTAAAGAGTTATGAGCATTTTAAAAAAGGCTATTTTTCCTCTTTAAATATCTGCAATCAAAACAATGCAAAAAACCCCGATATGTCAATTTTTAAGGAGTTATGAGCATTTAAAAAAAGGCTATTTTTCCTCTTTAAATATCTGCAATCAAAACGATGCTAAAAACCCCGAAATGTCAATATTTAAGGAGTTATGAGCATTTTAAAAAAAGCTATTTTTCCTCTTTAAATATCTGCTATCAAAATGATGCTAAAAACCCCGCAATGTCAATATTTAAGGAGTTATGAGCATTTAAAAAAAGCTATTTTTCCTCTTTAAACATCTGCTATCAAAATTATGCTAAAAACCCCGCAATGTCAATATTTAAGGAGTTATGAGCATTAAAAAGAAAGCTATTTTTCCTCTTTAAATATCTGCAATCAAAACCATGCTAAAAACCCCGAAATGTCAATATTTAAGGAGTTATGAGCATTTTAAAAAAGCTATTTTTCCTCTTTAAATATCTGCAATCTAAACGATGCTAAAAACCCCGAAATGTCAATATTTAAAGAGTTATGAGCATCTTAAAAAAGGCTATTTTTCCTATTTAAATATCTGCAATTCAAAATGATGCTAAAAACCCCGCAATGTCAATATTTAAGGGGTTATGAGCATTTAAAAAAAGGCTATTTTTCCTCTTTAAATATCTGCTATCAAAATGATGCTAAAAACCCCGAAATGTCAATATTTAAAGAGTTATGAGCATTTTAAAAAAGGCTATTTTTCCTCTTTAAATATCTGCAATCAAAACGATGCTTAAAACCCCGAAATGTCAATATTTAAGGAGTTATGAGCATTTTAAAAAAGGCTATTTTTCCTATTTAAATATCTGCTATCAAAACGATGCTAAAAACCCCGAAATGTCAATATTTAAGGAGTTATGAACATTTTAAAAAAAGCTATTTTTCCTCTTTAAATATCTGCAATCAAAACGATGCTAAAAACCCCGAAATGTCAATATTTAAGGAGTTATGAGCATTTTAAAAAAGGCTATTTTTCCTCTTTAAATATCTGCAATCAAATCGATGCTAAAAAGCCCGAAATGTCAATATTTAAAGAGTTATGAGCATTTTAAAAAAGGCTATTTTTCCTCTTTAAATATCTGCAATCAAAACGATGCTAAAAACCCCGAAATGTCAATATTTAAGGAGTTATGAGCATTTTAAAAAAGGCTATTTTTCCTCTTTAAATATCTGCAATCAAAACGATGCTAAAAACCCCGAAATGTCAATATTTAAGGAGTTATGAGCATTTTAAAAAAAGCTATTTTTCCTCTTTAAATATCTGCAATCTAAACGATGCTAAAAACCCCGAAATGTCAATATTTAAAGAGTTATGAGCATCTTAAAAAAGGCTATTTTTCCTATTTAAATATCTGCTATCAAAACGATGCTAAAAACCCCGCAATGTCAATATTTAAGGAGTTATGAGCATTTTAAAATAAGCTATTTTTCCTCTTTAAATATCTGCAATCTAAACGATGCTAAAAACCCCGAAATGTCAATATTTAAAGAGTTATGAGCATTTAAAAAAAACCTATTTTCCTCTTTAAATATCTGCAATCAAAACGATGCTAAAAAGCCCGAAATGTCAATATTTAAGGAGTTATGAGCATTTTAAAAAGGCTATTTTTCCTCTTTAAATATCTGCAATCAAAATGATTCTAAAATCCAGAAATGTCAATATTTAAGGAGTTATGAGCATTTTAAAAAAAGCTATTTTTCCTCTTTAAATATCTGCAATCAAAACAATGCTAAAAACCCCAAAATGTCAATATTTAAAGAGTTATGAGCATTTTAAAAAAGGCTATTTTTCCTCTTTAAATATCTGCAATCAAAACGATGCTAAAAACCCGAAATGTCAATATTTAAGGAGTTATGAGCATTTTAAAAAAAAGCTATTTTTCCTCTTTAAATATCTGCAATCAAAACCATGCTAAAAACCCCGAAATGTCAATATTTAAGGAGTTATGAGCATTTTAAAAAAAGCTATTTTTCCTCTTTAAATATCTGCAATCTAAACGATGCTAAAAACCCCGAAATGTCAATATTTAAAGAGTTATGAGCATCTTAAAAGAGGCTATTTTTAATATCTGCAATCTAAACGATGCTAAAAACCCCGAAATGTCAATATTTAAAGAGTTATGAGCATCTTAAAAGAGGCTATTTTTCCTATTTAAATATCTGCTATCAAAATGATGCTAAAAAGCCCGAAATGTCAATATTTAAGGAGTTATGAGCATTTTAAAAAAGGCTATTTTCCTCTTTAAATATCTGCAATCAAAACGATGCTAAAAACCCCGAAATGTCAATATTTAAAGAGTTATGAGCATTTTAAAAAAGGCTATTTTTCCTATTTAAATATCTGCTATCAAAACGATGCTAAAAACCCCGAAATGTCAATATTTAAAGAGTTATGAGCATTTTAAAAAAAGCTATTTTTCCTCTTTAAATATCTGCAATCTAAACGATGCTAAAAACCCCGAAATGTCAATATTTAAAGAGTTATGAGCATCTTAAAAAAGGCTATTTTTCCTATTTAAATATCTGCAATTCAAAATGATGCTAAAAACCCCGCAATGTCAATATTTAAGGGGTTATGAGCATTTAAAAAAAGGCTATTTTTCCTCTTTAAATATCTGCTATCAAAATGATGCTAAAAACCCCGAAATGTCAATATTTAAAGAGTTATGAGCATTTTAAAAAAGGCTATTTTTCCTCTTTAAATATCTGCAATCAAAACGATGCTTAAAACCCCGAAATGTCAATATTTAAGGAGTTATGAGCATTTTAAAAAAGGCTATTTTTCCTATTTAAATATCTGCTATCAAAACGATGCTAAAAACCCCGAAATGTCAATATTTAAGGAGTTATGAACATTTTAAAAAAAGCTATTTTTCCTCTTTAAATATCTGCAATCAAAACGATGCTAAAAACCCCGAAATGTCAATATTTAAGGAGTTATGAGCATTTTAAAAAAGGCTATTTTTCCTCTTTAAATATCTGCAATCAAATCGATGCTAAAAAGCCCGAAATGTCAATATTTAAAGAGTTATGAGCATTTTAAAAAAGGCTATTTTTCCTCTTTAAATATCTGCAATCAAAACGATGCTAAAAACCCCGAAATGTCAATATTTAAGGAGTTATGAGCATTTTAAAAAAAGCTATTTTTCCTCTTTAAATATCTGCAATCTAAACGATGCTAAAAACCCCGAAATGTCAATATTTAAAGAGTTATGAGCATCTTAAAAAAGGCTATTTTTCCTATTTAAATATCTGCTATCAAAACGATGCTAAAAACCCCGCAATGTCAATATTTAAGGAGTTATGAGCATTTTAAAAAAAGCTATTTTTCCTCTTTAAATATCTGCAATCTAAACGATGCTAAAAACCCCGAAATGTCAATATTTAAAGAGTTATGAGCATTTAAAAAAAACCTATTTTCCTCTTTAAATATCTGCAATCAAAACGATGCTAAAAAGCCCGAAATGTCAATATTTAAGGAGTTATGAGCATTTTAAAAAAGGATATTTTTCCTCTTTAAATATCTGCAATCAAAACGATGCTAAAAACCCCGAAATGTCAATATTTAAGGAGTTATGAGCATTTTAAAAAAAGCTATTTTTCCTATTTAAACATCTGCAATCTAAACGATGCTAAAAACCCCGAAATGTCAATATTTAAAGAGTTATGAGCATCTTAAAAAAGGCTATTTTTCCTATTTAAATATCTGCTATCAAAACGATGCTAAAAACCCCGCAATGTCAATATTTAAGGAGTTATGAGCATTTTAAAAAAAGCTATTTTTCCTCTTTAAATATCTGCAATCTAAACGATGCTAAAAACCCCGAAATGTCAATATTTAAAGAGTTATGAGCATCTTAAAAGAGGCTATTTTTCCTATTTAAATATCTGCTATCAAAATGATGCTAAAAACCCCGAAATGTCAATATTTAAAGAGTTATGAGCATTTTAAAAAAGGATATTTTTCCTCTTAAAATATCTGCAATCTAAACGATGCTAAAAACCCCGAAATGTCAATATTTAAAGAGTTATGAGCATTTTAAAAAAAAAGATATTTTTCCTCTTTAAATATCTGCAATCTAAACGATGCTAAAAACCCCGAAATGTCAATATTTAAAGAGTTATGAGCATCTTAAAAAAGGCTATTTTTCCTATTTAAATATCTGCTATCAAAACGATGCTAAAAACCCCGCAATGTCAATATTTAAGGAGTTATAAGCATTTAAAAAAAAAGATATTTTTCCTCTTTAAATATCTGCAATCTAAACGATGCTAAAAACCCCGAAATGTCAATATTTAAAGAGTTATGAGCATTTTAAAAAAGGATATTTTTCCTCTTTAAACATCTGCAATCTAAACGATGCTAAAAACCCCGTAATGTCAATATTTAAAGAGTTATGAGCATCTTAAAAAAGGCTATTTTTCCTATTTAAATATCTGCTATCAAAACGATGCTAAAAACCCCGCAATGTCAATATTTAAGGAGTTATAAGCATTTAAAAAAAAAAGATATTTTTCCTCTTTAAATATCTGCAATCTAAACGATGCTAAAAACCCCGAAATGTCAATATTTAAAGAGTTATGAGCATTTTAAAAAAGGCTATTTTCCTCCTTAAATATCTGCAATCAAAACGATGCTAAAAAGCCCGAAATGTCAATATTTAAGGAGTTATGAGCATCTTAAAAAAGGCTATTTTTCCTATTTAAATATCTGCTATCAAAACGATGCTAAAAACCCCGCAATGTCAATATTTAAGGAGTTATAAGCATTTAAAAAAAAAGATATTTTTCCTCTTTAAATATCTGCAATCTAAACGATGCTAAAAACCCCGAAATGTCAATATTTAAAGAGTTATGAGCATCTTAAAAAAGGCTATTTTTCCTATTTAAATATCTGCTATCAAAACGATGCTAAAAACCCCGCAATGTCAATATTTAAGGAGTTATAAGCATTTAAAAAAAAAAGATATTTTTCCTCTTTAAATATCTGCAATCTAAACGATGCTAAAAACCCCGAAATGTCAATATTTAAAGAGTTATGAGCATTTTAAAAAAGGATATTTTTCCTCTTTAAACATCTGCAATCTAAACGATGCTAAAAACCCCGAAATGTCAATATTTAAAGAGTTATGAGCATCTTAAAAAAGGCTATTTTTCCTATTTAAATATCTGCTATCAAAACGATGCTAAAAACCCCGCAATGTCAATATTTAAGGAGTTATAAGCATTTAAAAAAAAGATATTTTTCCTCTTTAAATATCTGCAATCTAAACGATGCTAAAAACCCCGAAATGTCAATATTTAAAGAGTTATGAGCATTTTAAAAAAGGCTATTTTCCTCCTTAAATATCTGCAATCAAAACGATGCTAAAAAGCCCGAAATGTCAATATTTAAGGAGTTATGAGCATTTTAAAAAAGGCTATTTTCCTCTTTAAATATCTGCAATCAAAACGATGCTAAAAACCCCGAAATGTCAATATTTAAAGAGTTATGAGCATTTTAAAAAAGGCTATTTTTCCTATTTAAATATCTGCTATCAAAACGATGCTAAAAACCCCGAAATGTCAATATTTAAAGAGTTATGAGCATTTTAAAAAAAGCTATTTTTCCTCTTTAAATATCTGCAATCTAAACGATGCTAAAAACCCCGAAATGTCAATATTTAAAGAGTTATGAGCATCTTAAAAAAGGCTATTTTTCCTATTTAAATATCTGCAATTCAAAATGATGCTAAAAACCCCGCAATGTCAATATTTAAGGGGTTATGAGCATTTAAAAAAAGGCTATTTTTCCTCTTTAAATATCTGCTATCAAAATGATGCTAAAAACCCCGAAATGTCAATATTTAAAGAGTTATGAGCATTTTAAAAAAGGCTATTTTTCCTCTTTAAATATCTGCAATCAAAACGATGCTTAAAACCCCGAAATGTCAATATTTAAGGAGTTATGAGCATTTTAAAAAAGGCTATTTTTCCTATTTAAATATCTGCTATCAAAACGATGCTAAAAACCCCGAAATGTCAATATTTAAGGAGTTATGAACATTTTAAAAAAAGCTATTTTTCCTCTTTAAATATCTGCAATCAAAACGATGCTAAAAACCCCGAAATGTCAATATTTAAGGAGTTATGAGCATTTTAAAAAAGGCTATTTTTCCTCTTTAAATATCTGCAATCAAATCGATGCTAAAAAGCCCGAAATGTCAATATTTAAAGAGTTATGAGCATTTTAAAAAAGGCTATTTTTCCTCTTTAAATATCTGCAATCAAAACGATGCTAAAAACCCCGAAATGTCAATATTTAAGGAGTTATGAGCATTTTAAAAAAGGTTATTTTTCCTCTTTAAATATCTGCAATCAAAACGATGCTAAAAACCCCGAAATGTCAATATTTAAGGAGTTATGAGCATTTTAAAAAAAGCTATTTTTCCTCTTTAAATATCTGCAATCTAAACGATGCTAAAAAACCCGAAATGTCAATATTTAAAGAGTTATGAGCATCTTAAAAAAGGCTATTTTTCCTATTTAAATATCTGCTATCAAAACGATGCTAAAAACCCCGAAATGTCAATATTTAAGGAGTTATGAGCATTTTAAAAAAGGCTATTTTTCCTCTTTAAATATCTGCAATCAAAACGATGCTAAAAACCCCGTAATGTCAATATTTAAGGAGTTATGAGCATTTTAAAAAAAGCTATTTTTCCTCTTTAAATATCTGCAATCTAAACGATGCTAAAAACCCCGAAATGTCAATATTTAAAGAGTTATGAGCATTTAAAAAAAACCTATTTTCCTCTTTAAATATCTGCAATCAAAACGATGCTAAAAAGCCCGAAATGTCAATATTTAAGGAGTTATGAGCATTTTAAAAAAGGATATTTTTCCTCTTTAAATATCTGCAATCAAAACGATGCTAAAAACCCCGAAATGTCAATATTTAAGGAGTTATGAGCATTTTAAAAAAAGCTATTTTTCCTATTTAAACATCTGCAATCTAAACGATGCTAAAAACCCCGAAATGTCAATATTTAAAGAGTTATGAGCATCTTAAAAAAGGCTATTTTTCCTATTTAAATATCTGCTATCAAAACGATGCTAAAAACCCCGCAATGTCAATATTTAAGGAGTTATGAGCATTTTAAAAAAAGCTATTTTTCCTCTTTAAATATCTGCAATCTAAACGATGCTAAAAACCCCGAAATGTCAATATTTAAAGAGTTATGAGCATCTTAAAAGAGGCTATTTTTCCTATTTAAATATCTGCTATCAAAATGATGCTAAAAACCCCGAAATGTCAATATTTAAAGAGTTATGAGCATTTTAAAAAAGGATATTTTTCCTCATTAAATATCTGCAATCTAAACGATGCTAAAAACCCCGAAATGTCAATATTTAAAGAGTTATGAGCATTTAAAAAAAAAAGATATTTTTCCTCTTTAAATATCTGCAATCTAAACGATGCTAAAAACCCCGAAATGTCAATATTTAAAGAGTTATGAGCATCTTAAAAAAGGCTATTTTTCCTATTTAAATATCTGCTATCAAAACGATGCTAAAAACCCCGCAATGTCAATATTTAAGGAGTTATAAGCATTTAAAAAAAAAGATATTTTTCCTCTTTAAATATCTGCAATCTAAACGATGCTAAAAACCCCGAAATGTCAATATTTAAAGAGTTATGAGCATTTTAAAAAAGGATATTTTTCCTCTTTAAACATCTGCAATCTAAACGATGCTAAAAACCCCGAAATGTCAATATTTAAAGAGTTATGAGCATCTTAAAAAAGGCTATTTTTCCTATTTAAATATCTGCTATCAAAACGATGCTAAAAACCCCGCAATGTCAATATTTAAGGAGTTATAAGCATTTAAAGAAAAAGATATTTTTCCTCTTTAAATATCTGCAATCTAAACGATGCTAAAAACCCCGAAATGTCAATATTTAAAGAGTTATGAGCATTTTAAAGAAGGCTATTTTCCTCCTTAAATATCTGCAATCAAAACGATGCTAAAAACCCCGAAATGTCAATATTTAAAGAGTTATGAGCATTTTAAAAAAGGCTATTTTTCCTCTTTAAATATCTGCAATCTAAACGATGCTAAAAAACCCGAAATGTCAATATTTAAAGAGTTATGAGCATTTTAAAAAAGGCTATTTTTCCTCTTTAAATATCTGCTATCAAAATGATGCTAAAAACCCCGAAATGTCAATATTTAAAGAGTTATGAGCATTTTAAAAAAGGATATTTTTCCTCTTTAAATATCTGCAATCTAAACGATGCTAAAAAACTCCGAAATGTCAATATTTAAAGAGTTATGAGCATTTTAAAAAAGGCTATTTTCCTCCTTAAATATCTGCAATCAAATCGATGCTAAAAACCCCAAAATGTCAATATTTAAAGAGTTATGAGCATTTTAAAGAAGGCTATTTTTCTCTTTAAATATCTGCAATCAAAACGATGCTAAAAACCCCGAAATGTCAATATTTAAAGAGTTATGAGCATTTTAAAAGAGGCTATTTTTCCTCTTTAAATATCTGCAATCTAAACGATGCTAAAAACCCCGAAATGTCAATATTTAAGGAGTTATGAGCATTTTAAAAAAAGCTATTTTTCCTCTATAAATATCTGCAATCTAAACGATGATAAAAACCCCGAAATGTCAATATTTAAGGAGTTATGAGCATTTTAAAAAAGGCTATTTTTCCTCCTTAAATATCTGCAAACAAAACGATGCTAAAAACCCCGAAATGTCAATATTTAAAGAGTTATGAGCATCTTAAAAAAGGCTATTTTTCCTATTTAAATATCTGCTATCAAAACGATGCTAAAAACCCCGCAATGTCAATATTTATGGAGTTATGAGCATTTTAAAAAAAGCTATTTTTCCTCTTTAAATATCTGCAATCAAAACGATGCTAAAAACCCCGAAATATCAATATTTAAAGAGTTATGAGCATTTTAAAAAAGGCTATTTTTCCTCTTTAAATATCTGCAATCAAAACCATGCTAAAAACCCCGAAATGTCAATATTTAAGGAGTTATGAGCATTTTAAAAAAGGCTATTTTTCCTCTTTAAATATCTGCAATCAAAACGATGCTAAAAACCCCGAAATTTCAATATTTAAGGAGTTATGAGCATTTTAAAAAGGCTATTTTTCCTCTTTAAGTACCTGCAGTCAAAACGATGCTAAAAACCCCGAAATGTAAATATTTAAGGAGTTATGAGCATTTTAAAAAAGGATATTTTTCCTCTTTAAATATCTGCAATCAAAACGATGCTAAAAACCTTGAAATGTCAATATTTAAGGAGTTATGAACATTTTAAAAAAGGCTATTTTTCCTGTTTAAATATCTGCAATCAAAACGATGCTAAAAACCCCGAAGTGTAAATATTTAAGGAGTTATGAGCATTTAAAAAAAGGCTATTTTTGCTCTTTAAATATCTCCAATCAAAACGATGCTAAAAAAACTGAAATATCAATATTTAAGGAGTTATAAGCATTTTAAATGGGCTATAACAAAACTACAATCAAAACAATGGTAAAAACCCCGAAATGTCAATATTTAAGGAGTTGTGAGCATTTTAAAAAAAAAGGCTATTTTTCCTCCTTAAATATCTGCAATCAAAACGATGCTAAAAACCCCGAAATGTCAATATTTAAAGAGTTATGAGCAGTTAAAAAAACAGTTTTTTTCTAAAATCAAAACGATGCCAAAACCCCCGAAATGTCAATATTTAAGGAGTTATGACCACTTTAAAAAAGGCTATTTTTCCTCTTCAAATATCTGCAATCAAAACAATGCTAAAAACACAGAAATGTCAATATTTAAGGAGTTATGAGCATTTTAAAAAAGGCTATTTTTCCTCTTTAAATATCTGCAATCAAAACGATGCTAAAAACCCCGAAATTTCAATATTTAAGGAGTTATGAGCATTTTAAAAAAGGCTATTTTTCCTCTTTAAATATCTGCAATCAAAACGATGCTAAAAACCCCGAAATGTCAGTATTTAAGGAGTTATGAACAGTTAAACTTATCAAGAAACCATAAAGTGAGTCAGGCCCTTATATGGGGCATTCCCAAAACTGGAACCTCTATATACAATTTTATACTTTTAGGATCTTTCAAATCTTCTAAAATACCAAATTTTAAACAATTATGTGTATAAATGTGACTATAATTATCAAAATACCGAATATCGGTGGGTATAGTTATATGTGCGCTGTAGGAAAAAGTGAAACTAAATATTCAATGTTCGACGATTAGCTGGAGGTCTACATTTGTCGGCGAAACCGACTGATACTTTTTAACGTGTATCTCGTACTATCGCTCGTTACCGTGATACTGTATCAACATTTTCATAGAAAATAATGAGGATAATCCGAATTTGCTCCAACTTTGCAAGTCCTAATATTTGCATCAGTGCTACGTCTAGGTGCGAAAATGGGCAATAGCGGTCCACTCCATCAAGTACCTCCCCCACAAAGGGTAAAAATTTTGAACTGTTATAAATTGTGATATAAGAGACAGATTGTCTTTTCTAATTACACACATCACAATATTTTTATTAATCCACGGTCTGGTGTGAAGATGGAATATATCGGTCCAATCCTTCTCAAATAAAGCGAAATAAGCATCCAACTCCCTCAAATTTCACACATCGAAATGTTCGTGCTAACGTAAGATCTGTTGTAAAGATGATATATATCTGTGAATCTCATCTAGTACCTCACCCACAAAGGGTCACAATTATCAATTCTTATATCTGTCATAATTTGCGAAACCAGTTGACGATTCTTCACAACTTGCTATATCTAAAGGTTTCTCTTAACCAAAAATCTGATATGAATATGTGATTTATCGGAATTTATAAATGTTTCTCTTAACCAAAAATCTGAGATGAATATGTGATTTATCGAAATTTATGATTTCGCATAAAATTTAATATAAATGTTTGATTGGTCGCTCTCCGCTCTTATTAATCGAACATCAGAATAAATGCCGAATATATTCTGAAGAGTGTATTAAAGCCATCGGCACGCAAACATTTTGGCCGCAGACCTTGGACATTGTCTGGAGTATTTTGGAAAGCAAGGTTGTCACTAAAAAATACCAATGTGTCGATCACCTCAAGCAAGCGCTTCGCCGGAAATGGGCCAAAATACCACAGAGAAACATTCGGGCAGCGTGTGACGGTTTCATTGGCCATTTGAAGGCCATAATTCGTGCCAAAGGTGACCAATTCGAAAAAATCTAAACTTATTCTAAAATTTAATGTTATTTCCTACATTTTTGCTTTCATTCAATAAAATATAAAAAATCTAAAAATTATGGCTTTTAACTTCGTTGCAGGTTTTTTAACTCACTTTGTAGAACTACTTCTTCTGGTACCACCCCGCAAAATTTTGACTAACTATATTTCTAATAAAATTTGAAATAACCATTCTATTTTTTATACCGTACACCATACATACAGGGTTTCCGGGCCGTTTGATGTCGAAAAGTGGTGATTTGGACTGGCCACCGCGTTCGCCCGATTTGACGTCGCCTGACTTCTTCTTGTGGGGATATTTGAAATCAAAGGTTTACGTTAATAAGCCAAGGACCGTAGAAGAGCTCAAGGACAACATTCGTGAATAGCCGCTATTCCGGCCGAAATGTTGGAAAAACGATAGAAAATGCAGCAAAGAGGGCACAATACGTCATCAACGCCAGAGGCGGCCATTTGAGAGATATCATATTCAAAAATTGATGTAAACAAATCTACTTGGAACAAATTAAATGATTAACATTGCCAACCGCCAAATTTTTATTTTTTTCTTTGATTTAAAAAAAAAACATGGGTCCGTCGAATATGGGCAACCCTGTAGTTGGAGGGTATATTAAGTTCATCATTCCGTTTGTAACTCATCGAAGTAATAATTTTACATATAACAAGGTATATATATTCTTGATCAGCGTAAAATTCTAAGACGCAAGATCTAAGACTGTCCGAATTTAAATAGGAAGCTGGAATTCTGACCAAATCTGCAGGCAGATCAAGTTCGAAAATGGGCTATGTCGGCCACGATATTCAGTATTTTGATGATATTAGGGACATTATTTACGGGTATTGTTTCAAAGTTTGTATTTGCAGTTCATAACGGTTCCATATTCCTTCCAAATGGTGAAGGGTATTCAAACTTCGACCCGGCGGTGTGTATTGTGCGGCTGTTTCTGTATGATAAGTTCGAAAGAAAATCACAATTCCAAAATTGTTCTTCAAATTTTGGATTTAAATATATAGACAAATTCTCTGCAATTGTGTTCTGTATTCGCATTGACTTACGAATCGTCATACAGATATAGACCCTTAATATAAATAAATAAACAATATTCAGCTACATAATTATCTTTATAGTTTGTTTGTGTTGCTGTTCTTTTGTGATGTTTGGGCCATTGTTTCTGTCTGGAGAACCAAGCAAAATTGATAACAAGGTCAATTCAAAACAAAAGTTATTACCAACTTTGGCGACAAAGAATCTTTTAGGCAAAACGAAGATGATTGGCAAACCGTGTGGCCGTGACCTTGTTTGTTGTTCTAATCGTAAAATGGGCAAAGAATTCAACGGCTTAATAAAATTAAACTTATTGATTTGATTCATGAGTAGTTTCAATTTAAAAGAAATACCTCAACACACCCAAGCAACAAATATTTTGCTATTTAATTTTTATGTTTTTTGATTTTTGTTGCCATTCCATTTGTAACTTCTCCAAATATTGCTAATGCGCATAACATGTTGGTTTGTCGAGCTGCAGATAAAGTTTATATTATTTGACACATTGTATTTTATATTGGATGTTTGGTATTGAAAATGAGCTATATCGGTTCAGGATTTTTTATATCTCACATAAAATTTATTGATTGTAATGGATGCGAAAGAACCGAACATTATCCATATAGGCCAACGTATTCCTAAAGCCCCTTATATTCCGCGTTTTGAAGATATTAGCCACAACTTTCCGCGTAATTGTTTCAAATTTAGAATTTAGGGTTTGAAAAGAATTGTATATTCAACATTTCAAGTCGATTTAAGGCTGTCCTTTTGTTTATCTGCCTGTCTTTTGAAATCTCGATACAGCCCTGATTATTTGACGTAGATTTTTGTAATTTGGCACAGTAGTTTTTATTGTATCTATGACGGTTCACATTGAGAATGAGGCATATCGGTGCATGTTTTCGTAGAGCCCTCATATAACTTTACCTCCCAATATTCGGTATTTTGATGATTTTAGTCACATTTATTCATTTTTTTTTTTTAATTTTGTATTTAGAGATTGAAACGGGTTTAATATGCTGTGACCTATGCTGTGACATGGTGCATGTTTTCCTATATAGAGGTACCTCCAGATATTCGGGTTTTTAACGATTTAAGCCACATTTTCCATCGGATTTGTTAAAAATAAGGTATTTATAGTTAAAATGGTGGCCATATTGGTTTCCATATAACGATATCACCTGATATTCGGTATTTTGTAGATTCTAGCCGCATTATTTCACGAAATTGTTTTAAATATAGTGTTTAAATTTTGTCATAGACAAAAAAAAAACTTGTAGCAGAATTTTGTCGGGTTCCCGTTTTGATATGCTCCGCATATAACGGGCGCCGATCTCACTCGTATTTGCAGTTTAAAGTAAAGACGAATTCGATTCGATACATAGTGGTAAGGGTATTATGTCTTTGTACATTTGTTTGTAACAGAAAGAAGGAAATGAGATAGACCCATAGTTACTTTTGAGAAATTGAGAATAGAATCACTTCTGAGACGATTTATGGACTGACATGTCCATGTTAATTCTTGAACAAAATGAAGGTCACATTTATTATCCGATTGAGATGAAATTATCGAAACAATACAGGGTGAGATGAAAAAACTGTAACCAACTTCAGACTGCTGTCATTTCAAAGCCACTCGTCCGATAGCTGTTAAAATTATTCCAATGACAGCTCATTATACAAGATTTTATATATGTGTCGCATTTTTGTCGAGAGTCCATTCCGAATTGATGGTAATCGGTCCAACTGTTCTGTAGTTATAAGCCTTGTAATTATCATCCCTTTTTTTATACATATATATTGTACATATTTTGCTATATATCCGATATTTTGGCTATCACCATCAATTTAATGGCCAAAAGATATGATCAATACATACATATACACAAAAGTTATGGTCCATTTCACCCTCTAAATATTATCCGATGACCATCCATATTGATAGGCTTCTGTCCCGCCCCAATCTCTAATCCCATGCGTCGATTGGAAAATACAGAAATTTTTGGAGTATTTAGTGCATTTCAACCCCCAACAACATTGCGATCATCTTCAAAAACAATATACCTCTATCTGCATGCGATAGGGCCAAGAATGTGACCTGTATAGAGGTAGGGAGATTCATATAAAATATCCTATAGGCGGGACCAATATTTCGAGGTGTTAAATTTTTGGCCAAATCAAGCTTGTAATACACCCAATACATAGTGTTGTAACTCTCTCCTTCTGCATTCATACCCAAGCAATCACTAATGATTACCTCTGTTTCGGAATTGTAAATAACTTTTAATATTTTCAATAATTTATTTCCAAAGTTCTTGAAAAACTTACATTTTAATAACCGCAATTCATAAAATTATTATCTAAAAGTCATATTTACAAGTTAATAAACAGTTTGCAAGCTCAATGAACACATTAAATATACATAATTTTATTGAAAAAAAAAAAAACTTAATCAAGGTTTCCGTATTAATTATTCTACTGCAATAATAACATTATGTAATTTATGCATTTAACACACGTTCTTACATTATTTTATTATTATTTTTAAAGTAATTAAGCATTTATGACATATCGTTATGTGGAAAAAAACTTTAATTTTTTCCATGTTGGCTTTTCGGTCATGTCATCGTATATGTGGGCTAATTTAATTTAACAATATCGTAATGTGTAATACAGCAAGTATTTTGTTATTAACAACAGACAATTTTTATTAAATACCCATTAAGCATTCTGACAAAAGAGGTGTACATAATTATTTAAAAAATATGCAATGGCTATTGAATCTACAATTTATGAGTTTATAATTACCCAAAACAATATATTTCGGATATATCAAAAAATTTCGGAAATATCATCAAATTTTAGAATAAGTTTAGATTTGTTCAAATTGGTCACCCTTGGAACGAATTATGACCCTCCGATTGTTGCTCTGCGGTATTTTGGCCCATTCCCGGCGAAGCGCTTGCTTGAGGTGATCGACACTTTGGTATTTTTTAGAGCCAATCTTGGTTTCAAAAGTAAATGTTTGTGTGCCCAGGGATTTTATAAACCTCCACAATATTTTCGCGATAATATTTGGCATTTATTCTAATGCTGATTAAAATGAGCGGAGAGCGATCATCGCCTGTTATGGCGGCCCACACCATCACCATGACCGGCGCTTGAGTTCTGGTGGCCACCGAAGGTGCACATTTTCAGCTGACCTCTTTGGTAAGTTAACACGATCATTTTGTTTGTTTACAAACTGCTGGACAACGAATGTTTTCTCATTGGATAAAACCAAATTCGGCAGTTCACCACTTTCGGCCAAGCGAAGCAACTCTTTATCTTTTTTGAGTATATTTTCTTTTTTTGTTCTTGCACTTTTTGGAATTTCAATGGCATTACCCCGAGGTCATTTTTCAATATTTTCTGAATGGAATATTTCGATATGTTAGCTCACGAGCCATTTTTCGTTTCGATCAAGTCGTTTCTTTCCAACTATTTCTGCTGATGTTGCTGTTTTCTTCTGTCCACTTCCTTGACGTCTGGCTACGCCACCAGTATCACGGTAACGAGCGATGGTACGAGACACAAAAGATTTGTTCACATTTAAATTCTGGAGTGCTCTTGTGGTTTTCCAGCCAAATACAAATAGCTCTCATATATATCCTCATCCGATTTCGGTTTGATTGTGTACAAGAGGCCAATATCTGTTCAATTGACCTCAAATTTGGTACTTCCGACCGAATTCAGTCTAGAAGCAAGTACATTATATTTTAGAAAATCGGTTCAGATATAGCTATAGCTCTTATATATATGATTCATCCGATTTGGTGTTTACGTCCCTCACATTCGTAATATGCATTCGACAACAATGATTTTATCATGATCGGTTTAAAATTTTATCAAGATCGGTTCAGATTTTGATATAGCTCCCATATATGTCTTCAACCGATTTCGTGTTAATTGTGCACCAAATGGCCAATAACAGTCCAAATGACCTGAATTTTGGAGCGTATATCAAATACTGGAGCAATCTTGAATAGCTTTAGCATGAAGAGATTATATCTCTCCCCACTGTGCGTTGATTCTATATCAGGCAGTCAGTTATTTCACAACTCTTTTATATGAAGGGTGCCTTTCTATGAAGTTTTTTATCTGAATCACTCTCTTGTCTGACATGAATCAGTCTTTTAAGTTATTTATGTATCTTTCTAAACCTATCGTTTGATATTTTTAAGAGAAAGTGATTTGTCTGAGCCTTCCTTTGTCTTTAATCGAACGTTAGCTCAATACGAAATTGTGTAAAATGCCCTAATTAACTTTTTGATGAATGTAGACGTAGTATCGGAGGATAAGGTCCTTATGTGTTCTAACAAAAAACTACAACATTTACAATCTATTGGAAACAATATTTAATAACCCACTCTATATATATTTTTGTTTCAACATTGAATTATTAAAATTAAATATTTAACTGTATACTATTCTTCATGACTGCAAATTTTCAGGTCAAAGACTTCGGAGAATATGTGTATTTCGACCTTTTACTTACATGAACATTTTCCTTTTTCTCGCATTTCTTCATCCAAAAATATTAAAAAAAAACAAATATGTAATTTTAGTCCTCTGAGTACATTTTCCACCAATCATGTGTGTTCTTGCCATGTTTGTAATATTAAGTAGATATGATTTCGTTGGAATTCCAATTACTTGCATATCTTTTCAATCCCTTTCAATTCAGTGCAGACAGCACAAAGTACTCAGTTCAATTAAAAAATGATTTTTGGGTAAAGACTGCTGAGCAGAAACAGAGGTATGCCTTCGAATTTAAATAAGTAAATCTTGGGGAATACTTACATTATGGTCCGTTCTTATATCTTTCCTTTATAGACCACTTTTGTTATCCCTTACTTTGGCAAAAGTGAAGGATAAAGTTCACATTATCGGGTTCTCATTATTACATCTTTCCTTTAAAATATATGTATTTTTTTACAAAGATATGGCAAGTTTTTTGTAAAAGTAACTGGTAGTCGCTGCACTTTTTTCACAATGCCATCTCAATTTTAGTTAAAAAATAATGAACAAAACCAATTTGTAATTAGTTTCGTGAAATAAATTTTTAATTCAGTTCTTCAATATAAAATAAACGATTTGCGTTATCAATATTTGCTGCTATTGCCATGTTTTCAATATAAAATATGGCAACATGAATTCAGTAAACTTTACGTGAAAAGATAAAGGAAAGATGGTCTGATATTTTGCTTATCGGACAGTTCATACTTAAATGAAACTTGTAACAACGAAAAATGATTTATATGTCCGATAACATTACTTTTTTATCTATCAGAAAGATGTAATAACCGGCTTATGTCTAAATGCATTGAAATGGTGGCATTGGCAACACCTAAAAACCTTTAAGAATATTTAATATTTTTTCTACTTGTTGCGATAGCAAATTATGAACCTTTGGGTTGACAAATGAGGCATTATATGGGGAATATTACAACAATACCAGAGACAGACGGATATCGACTTAGAATGTTATGCCGATCATGCAGTGGATCCAGAAGAAATTCGTACACCTAAAGAAATTCATAATATTGAGTTATATCGTCGACGTATTAATTGACTGACAATGACCTCAAAAAATTATTACGGGGGCAGATCGGAAACTTCATCGCCTAACACAAAAAGCGTGGTATAAACATAAAAAAGTTAAGTGTGGAAATTTCCATCTCTGTTATGAACACATGTTAAATTTTGTTTCGGTCTGGTAACTATTTCATATAGAAGCAGGTGTTCAAAAAAAGATGCATCCGATTTTTTTTACAATGGAAAAATTAGTATTGCGAGGTGTCATTAAATATTTACATAAAAAACAAGTAAAAAAGCTGTAAGTTCGGCCGGGCCGAACTTTTAATACCCTCCACCATTTGGTACAAATTTGGCAATTTCCAAAAAAAATAAAATAAATAAATAAATAAATAAAATAAAAAAATCCTTTAAAAATTCTGTTAAAATCTTAAAAATACCGAATGTCTATACGACGACGTATACATGCATAGGCAACTTTTGTCATAAGTTATTACAACATTTAAATGCGAAACATGAAGAAAAATTTGTTTATAATGTAGCTAAAATCATCAAAATACCGAATATAGGGGGTACCGTTATATGGGGGCTATACCAAGACGTGGACCTGCACAGACAATTTTCTGGCATGGGCTGAAGTATCCATTACGAACTTCAAATGCGAAATTTAAAACAATCCCGGTAAATAATGTCGCTAAAATCATCAAAATACCGAATATCGGGGGGTACGGTATAAGGGGCCTATACGAAGACGTGGACCTACATGGTCCATTTTCTGTTTTCTGCTGCAGTATCTATTACGAACTTCAAATACCAAATTTGGAACGGTTCCGTTAAATAATGTCGCTAAAATCATCAAAATACCGAATATCGGGGGGTACGGTATATGGGGGCTATACGAAGACGTGGACCTACATGGCCCATTTTCTGTTTTCTGCTGCAGTATATATTACGAACTTCAAATACCAAATTTGGAACGGTTCCGTTAAATAATGTCGCTAAAATCATCAAAATACCGAATATCGGGGGGTACCGTTATATGGGGGCTATATGAAAACTTGGACCTACATGACCCATTTACGAACTTAACCTGCCTACTGGCAAAATATACATGTGTGCAAAATTTTAGCCTTCTATCTCAATTTGTTCGAAAGATAGCGTGATTACAACAGACAGACAGACAGACACACAGACAGACAGACGGACATGGCTAAATCGTCTTAGAATTTTACGCTGATCAAGAATATATATACTTTGTTGGGTCTGACGTGAGTATTTCGAGGAGTTACAAACGGAATGACAAAATTAATATACCCTCCATAGTATGGTGGAGGGTATAAAAATTATCGGGACAAGAAATTCATAATGATATGGTGAATGAGTAAGGTGGAAGTGCTCCTTCATATGCAACTGTAAAAAATTGGGTTGTTGCATTTAAACCTGGTCGTAAAAGCATTGAATATCAACCACGTAGTGGACGTCCAAAAACAGCAACAATAAGAGAAATTGTAGCCAAGGTGCATAATATGGTTTTAAGTGATCGGCGAATAAAAGTGCGTGAAATTGCTAATATCATGGGCACCTCAAATGGTTGAGTCCATTTAATTTAGCATGGAGAACTACAGATAAAAAAGCTTTCTGGAAGATGGGTACCGCATTTGTTAAGAGTTGATCAAAAACGCGTAAGAATGAACATTTCTCAAGCTAGTTTGGATTTTTGTAAGCGGAATAAAATAGATTTTAAGCGTCGTTTCATGTCTGTTTATGTAATATGGATCCACCACTATACTCCAGAGCCAAAGAACAGTTCAAACAATGGACTGAAGCTGGAGGAAGTGCCCCAATGAAGGCAACCATAATTCGATCGGCTGGCAAGGTTATGGCAACGGGTTTTTGGGACTTCAAAGGTATTTTATTGATTGACTATCTGCAAAAGGATAAAACAATAAATTCAGAGTACTATTGCATCCTTTTGAATCAGTTAAATGTACAAATTCGAGAAAAACGTCCTGGCTTAGAACACAAAAAAATCATTTTTCATTAAGACAATGCACCAGCGCCCAAGAGTGTTTGAACAATGGCTAAAATCAACAAATTAAAGTACGAGTAGCTTGAACACCCACCTTATTCTCCTGATTTAGCTCCCAGTGACTTTTAATTGTTTCCAAATCTAAAAAAATCCTTGCTGGCAAGCGTTTTACCTCAAATGAAGATGCAATTACAGTTGCAAAACCATTATTTTGAAGACGTTGAGGAAAACTATTTTAATCAATGGATAAAAAAACTAACCATTCTCTTTCATTGATAAGCTAAGAAGTTTCCGAACCGCCCTCGTAATGTATTTGACAAGAGTGCTCAGGTGCTTTTAGACATTCGAGTTTCGCTTGAATTCATTTCGATGGGGTAACAATAATTTCAATAGCAATGAATTTCAGTTTTAGCTGTTACAATTTTGTTCGGTGCAAATTATTTCATAAAATGTTTAAATTATTAAATCGCTACTTACATCGATATTTTTATCTCGACTTAGGAAATGTTCAGCAACATGTACGGGTAAAATATTTTCCAAAAGCTTCCGATTGTAGGCCTGTAAATGTTCCATGTCTTCTTTTTCCTCTGTAAGAAAAATAAAACATGTGTTTGAAAAGAGTTAGGAGAAAAGATAGTTCGGGGCCACCTATGGAAGATTTTACAAGTTTATAAAAAATCAGTAAATTAAAAGATACATAGTTCGGTTGTGGTACTTATATGTAAGGACACTACAAATTAGATAGAAATGTTGACGAAACAAATTGAATCGGGATTTATCCTCATATGGTTGGCTTTACAATTTTTTTTTCTTAAATGAATAATCTTTATAAATGGATAACTATCAAAACACTTTACCACCACATTATAAACTAGGTCCCAAAAGTTTCCCTCGAAAGTTAAAGGTTATATCTGGTGAAATGTAGTTCAAATTATTGATATCCCCGATATTCGATAATTTGATGATTTCAGTCACATTTTTCCATGGCATTGTCTGAAATTATGTAAGAGAATTGTATATATTGCTCCACGATATCGTATAACAGTACCTCCCGATATTCGGTATTTAAATGATTTTAGCCACATTTTTCAATGGAATTGTCTGAAATTCCACACAAGGAATTCCTTCTGAGTACTATACTCACTGGAAGATAATTTTCTATATAGGTCCACGGTATCGTAAATCCCCCATATAACGGTACCTCCAGATTTTCGTAGCCACATTTTTTGATGATCGTAGCCACATTTTTTAATGGAATTGTTTGAAATTCCGCACAAGGAGTTCCTTGTTCTTTATCCCCTGGAAGAGAACTATCTATATAGGTCCACGTCTTCGTATAACTCCCATATAACGGTACTCCCCGATATTCGGTATTTTGATGATATTGAAATTCTACACAACGAGTTCTTTGTAAGTAATTTATCCCCTAGAAGAGAATTGTCTATATAGGTCCACAATATCGTATATCCCCCATATATAGGCACCTTCCGATATTCGGTATTTTTAAAGGTTTTAATAGAATTTTTAATGGATGTTTTTTTTTTTTTAATTTGCTATTTGGTCCCAGATGGTGGAGGGTATTTAAAGTTCGGCGGCCGAACTTACTGCTTTTTATACCCTACACCACAAGGTGGTCAGGGTATTATGTCTTTGTGCATTTGTTTGTAACAGGCAAAAGGAAACGAGAAAGACCCATAGTTCCTTTTGATGATCTGCATAGAATCACTTTCTGAGTTGATTTATGCATGTCAGTCCGTCTGTCCATGTATTCTTGTGAACAAAATGCAGGTCGAATTTATTATCCGATTGAGATGAAATTTTCCAAACAACATTTGTTTGGCCCAAGGACGAACCCTATTGAAATTGGAGATAATCGGTAAAAATTTAGATATAGCTCCCATATATATCTTCGTCCGATTTGCCTTTTATTGTGCACCAAACGTGTAATATCAGCCCGAATAGTATGGAATTTTGCACATACAACCAAATTAGGCATAAAAATAAGTGTGCCAAATTTGATCGAAATCGGTTCAGATATAGCTATAGCTCCCATATATATTGTTCATCCGATTTGTTATTTTTGTCCTCCGCAGCCGTATGATGCCCTCTGTAACAACAATATTTGGGGAAATATTTTAAATGCAGCTCAGAAATACCTTTGCTAAATTTTATCGAGATCGGTTCAGATTTGGATGTAGCTCCCATATATAACTTCGTCCGATTTACCTTTTATTGTGCACCAAACGTCTAATATTTGCCCAAATGCGATGGAATTTGGCACATACGACCGAATTGAGTCTAGAAGGTAGTATGCCAAATTTGGTGAAGATCGGTTCAGATATAGTTATAGCTCCCATATATATTGTTCATCCGATTTGTTGTATTTGTTACCCACAGCCGTAATATGCACTCCGTAACAACGATATTCAGGGAAGTAAATCAAATACAACTCAGAAATAACTTTACTAAATTTTATCGAGATCGGTTCAGATTTGGATATATCTCCCATATATATCTTTATGGATACAAATGCTTCGGCATATTTATTACTTTGAGTTTTAAATTATAATTATAACCATAGCGTGTATGATTGAAATCTCCCATAAAAATCTTTTAATTGTTATGCTCAGCTCTACTAAATTAGTAAAGTGGTGTAGGGTATCATAAAATCGGCCCGCCCGACTTTAGGACTTGCTTTACTGGTTTGCTTGTTTATAATTCACTAGCTGGCCCGGTCCGCGTTGCCGGCCCATAGTTTTGTCAAAGCATAATTATTCAAAGATATGAATGTTATAAATGTTCACGTACTGGTCGATTAGTTTTTAATTTTTAGTCAAATGAGCAGTAATTTGGAATTTACTGTACTTTGTACAACTCATAATTGAGGGCTAATTGATTTAAGAATAGGCAAAGTTAATTACTTTTTTAAACCCATTAGCACCTCAGATTGTGCATTAGAGTCCTCATAAGTCCCCCTAATCATGTCGGTCTGTTTGTCCGCCAAAAGGTGGACTTGAGGGGATACTATTACATGGAGAAAATCCTAAAATTTGTAGATATGTTGAAATTTTTGTGTAAGATTTTCCTCCACCAAATACACATTTTTAGCCAAATCCTTTGAAATATGGTAAAATGCGAAACATCGACCTACATTGAAAACTTTCTTCACCCCTTATAATCCAAGATGACAAATAGAGGCCAAATCAAAAATATAGCTATTTTACATCCATTACCGTAAGATGGGAATTAATTTTATTTGCCATTTAAATTGTAAGTTGGAGTCCATATTTTTCATCATAGTATAATTCTATGACGATTCAACAAATATTCGGTCCCGTGCTACTTTCTTATATTTGTAATTTGTTCATGTTTTCACAATTTATTTCATATAGATGTATATCCCAAATCTACGTTCCCAACCAATATTCTCTTGGGGGTTACAAATTCAATAGAATACAAATTTTTCTTTTCTGACCACACATTAGATTGTGGGGACTTTACATGAATAAATTTCTATGTGGCAATTATCTGTACGATGGTTCCTTACCCCAGGGTAGCATAAATACAATTTTTTAGTGGTCAAGACCAATATGGGCCCTACTCCGAACATTTTATGCGAAGAGGTTCTCTACCCCCTTAGAAACAAAGATGCCAAATAAGGGCCAAAAATAGAAGAAAATGGCGAAGACTCCAAAAATGGCTTAAATCATACGATGATTATTTATGATCGATATCACGACCTGCAAAAGCGATTTAAGGTATCTTAAATGTTCAGGCAGAATTTTTGGAAGGATAGAAATCCTTTTCTTACATTTCTTGCATTTTGAGCTCTCATTGAACGGATTATTGTCACATGAACGAAGTAGGGCCACGCTTTGAAATAAGCCCCATTAGTCTTTTTCGGTCATTTTTGTTTGTTTAAATGTGTTCGCATCTTCCAGCTGAACTACGATGTAGGCCCTGAAGTTGAAAGGTAGATGTCAGTTAACATCCTATTTCGCACTTATTTCATTTTTTTGGTGAAAAATTGTATATAGTGAAAAATTATTCTTTATTTTGTTCACAAAAAATCCACTGAATTCAATATGATAGTACAAATTGAAAAAAAAAATGCAAAAGAAGAATAACAAATTGAAAAAATCTTCCACTTGTTCGCTGATTTTTTGCAGCAAATGTTTAAAGATCCTTACAAAGTTTGTCAATAGAATGTACTTTTATTTTAAAATTCAATTCCATTGGAATTTTTTTTCGACATTTTCCCGTTTTGAGAATTGTTGCAATGAGATCTCTTTTTTCGTATTTTTTTTAACGATTTTGAAAAAGTAATTTTCTTTTAACTTTGGTGTGACCGCATTAAATTATTTCGGTATCATCTATTTCGTTTCGCCACCACATAATTCGGTACTACACTTCCATGTAACCCGGCATCAATTTCAGTTCTCAAGAAATCAAGTTAATTAAATAAATTGGTATTAATAATCGAATTCAAAAATAAAATATAAAAAACACTACAAATGTACATTAGAAAAAAGTAAGTCAAAATGGAAAAAATCATGCAAAATAAAACATTACTATTGTACATTTCAAAAGTCAAAATGAAAATGTTAACATATTACATTTTTACGCGATTTTTTTGGATATTATCCTTTTCGGATAAGAGACAATTCCGAATTTGTATGAATCATTAAAATCAGTTCAGCGGTTCTTAAGTTATAAGCGTAGTAACTAACACAACTTTCATTTATATATATAGATTTAGAGTTAAGATATTTCATTAGTTCAGAGACATATAATAAAATGGAATCTTCATTATTTGCCTCCCTTTTGCTACTTCCCCCCATCCAAATTTTGTTAAGATCAGTTCAGAATTGAATATAGCTCCCTTATATATATTCATTCGATTTATATATATTCATTGTGAACCAAATGTGTTATATTAGCCTAACTTGGATACATTTTGGCACATTTGACCAAAAGCAAGTTCGTCATATTTGGTGAAAATCAAAAAAGTAAACATTTATTTGCTAAAGGTAGTTCTACCAAGTATATATGTAGTGGTCTAGGGAATATTAAAGTCGGTCCGCCCGATTTTGTCCTTTCTTTATTGGTTCTCCCCAAATTTAATTTAAAAGGAAGCAAGTAATAAGAACAATGACTTTTCACCAAATACCTTAAAAATATTGTTTAAACCAAGCATATACGTATTTATCCATTTTAACCCATTCTACCTGGTATTTACCCATTGTGTATTCATTCACTGTTCATGATTCCTTTTAATCTTTGGATATGCAATGCCTCAAGAGATTTTTTCTGTGTAATTTTAAAAATATTTTCAAAATTTAAAACGTATAGAAAAATGGCATTTTAAATATATTGCTTGGAGAAAATTAATACGTTGAGTATTCGTTTTTGATTTTTACTTCTAAGATTACATATTATACAATCATTTTCAATACATAGATCCTTGCTGTTTTTTATTTTCTATTACATCCGTTTTTCTCTTACATGTCTTGTTGGATGACATTCCTTGTGAATATGACAATAACGTCACAGTATAAAATGCAAAGATATTGATTTACAAAATGATTTTTCTTTTTCAAACAATTCTCTGTTATGTATATATATTTTGTACATATTTTAGTATATTCAACAATCAATGTCGGCATTGTTTAAATCATTCTTTGTGTGAAAATTAAATAAAAGATTATCATATTTTAGAGTAGACAGGCGTAATTTAAATTGTTTTTGCATAGTTCAATTTTTAATATGGCTAAAACAGCGTTAAGTTTAGTTGGTGAGGGAATAACTGGACTGTATATCAACTGAGTACGGTAGGAAAGACTAGAGGTGCAGAAAATGGGGCTAAGTAGAACCATATATTTTAAGCCTTCTTATGAAAAAGTATATTTTATTGGAGAACGGGCCGGAGAACCCAGATATTTGACCTTATATTTCAGTTGTGAGTTAGAACTGGATCGATATGAGCAATATGGATATACAGGGTGAGCTGAAAAAACTGCAACCAACTTCAGACTGCTGTCATTTATAAGCCACTTGTCCGACAGCTGTTAAAATTATTCCAAAGACAGCTGATTATATTGTTTACAAGCGTACAATAGCATTTTTGTGAGAATTTTCCAAAAAAAAAGTTATTTGAGATGTAATTCAAGCGTGATAGTGTGATTTCTTTATATTTGGCTGGAAAACCACAAGTAGTTATCGTTAGAGCACTCCAGCATTTAAATGTCAATTAATCTTACCGTGACACTGGTGGCGTAGCCCGACGTCAAGGAAGTGGACGCAAGAAAACAGCGACATCAGCAGAAATGGTTCGGAAAGTAAAGAAGCGACTTGATCGAAACAAGCGTCACAGTGGCCGAAAAATGGCTCATGAGCTGAACGTATCGCAATATTCCATTAGGCACATATTGAAGAATGAGCTCGGGGTAAAGCCACTGAAATTCCAAAACGAGCAAGAACTTACATCGCAACAGAAAAAAAAATAGACTCAAAGTGCTAAAGAAAGTGGTAAACTGCCGAATTTGGTTTTCTCCGATGAGAAAACATTCGTTGTCCAGAAGTTTGTAAACAAACAAAATGATCGTGTTTACTTGCCAAAGAGGTCAGTTGAAAATGTGCACCTTCGGTTGGCCACCAGAACTCAAGCTCCGGCCATGGTGATGGTGTGTGCCTCCGTAACAGCCGATGGTCGCTCTCCGCTCGTATTAATCATCAGAATATTATCAGAAAATATTCTGGAGGGCGTATTAAAGTCTTGGGCACTCAAACAATTTGGCCGCAGACATTGGACATTCCAACAGGACTCAGCACGCGCCACCCAAGAATGGTTAAAAAATGAGGTTCCTCGCTTCATTTCCAGCGCACAGTGAACAAAATCTCAGGATACCAATCCGTTGGACTACTGTGTCTGGAGTATTTTGGAAAGCAAGGTTGGCACTAAAACATACCAAAGTTTCGATCACCTCAAGCAAGCGCTTGGCCGCGAATGGGCAAAATTACCACAGAGCAACATTCAGGCAGCGTGTGGCAGTTTCATTGGCCATAATTCGTGCCAAGGGTGACCAATTCGAATAACTCTAAACTTTTTTTAAAATTTGATGATATTTCCGACATTTTTTGCTCTCATTGAATAAAATTTAAAAAAAATGAAAAAATTATGGCGTTTGACTTTGTTGTAGTTTTTTTATCTCATCCTGTAATTTAAAAGATAATGAAGGTACCAATAAAACGAAAAAAAAATATAGGTTTTTGAGACCCTCATTCTTTTACTAAATTATCAAAACGTAGACAAACGGTCCATTGTAGAGGTCCAAAAATATATTCCATCTCATAGCTGACACTCAACCTTTCGAAATATTAACATATATATTTCAATCTTTCCTGCCTGCCTATATCATACAGTTCAATAGAAATCTTATTTTTAAATTTTAGGATTCCTACTATACCGGCTTGTAAATTGTACCAAAATTTAGCGCCATTTAATTATTAATAAGTACGAATTTCCAAAACTACCTACATACCTCAGTCCTACAATGCAATAGTAATCTTATTTTCAAATTTCAAAATTCCCTCTCTCTCTCTCTCTCGGTTCACCGAAATCGTATCATTAGTATCATTGAGTACTTTTCGTGCACATAAGTAAAAATTTCGAAATCTCCCTCCATATCTCAATCCTACACTCAGCCAGTAATGTTAATTACAAAATCAAAATTGTACTAAATTTACTATTGTTAAGTACTTTTCGTATACATGCGTACACACTTCCAAAACTACTACTACAACTACTTCCATACATCCTTAACCTTGATTCCATTCTAAATTTTAAATGTTAAGCTCTTACCCTTCACATGATACGAAATTGTACCAAATGTAGTCCTTCCTTTCGTACACTTAAAGTACGAATTTCCAAAAACCGTTTCGTACATCTGTCATGCACTCCATCAGTGACCTTTATTCCAAATTTAATAATTCTAGCTCTACTGCTTCCTCAAATACAAAGGGTACCTTTTAATGCTTTTCGTAAACTCTGAAAACTTCAGACTAAGGGTCACTCAAACTAAATTTCAAGATTCTTGCTTCTTCCGCCGACAGTGACACACGTGATTTCCACAATTTTGATAGGATGGACCACTTTTTCGTGGCAACCACGTAATATCGAGAGTTTTTGCAAAGCAGCTTTCGTTGCTTTCTTTGGGAAAATGGGTAAGATTAGTTAACGAGGATTACGCCTCCTCCTGGCGCAACGAAATATAATTTAGTATATATTCAAGTTTGTTTCCATAGCAGAGTCTAAATATCCTTGAGATTCTGTATGCTAGTCAGGATAACTAAAAGTTACACCACAATGTGTTACCAAATATATGTATGTCTTCATATATCGAAATATGTTAAACTAGAAATGCCAGTACTAGCTTTCACACAAATTAAATTGAAACTGCATTTCAAGTTCCACCTATGCATATCGTTAACGATACATGAAAGGCACTTCAGCGTAAATTTCTTCAATTTTTTTGCAAGCAGTCGCAACGCTCTATTCATTCAATGCCATTGTATCCCGATGCGTAGCTAGCTAGTGGTATTGTAACGGAAAAGACACAATTGAATTCAATGTCATTTAGTGGTGTTCAAGTTGATTCAATTTAACCAAAGATGTTTCAAGGAAACCAAGTTATGGTAAAGCAAAAAGGGAAACAACGACGTTAAGAATTGTCTGATTCGGCTTCCGGCAATCTTCCGTTCCTTTTGTTTCTTTCGTTCCAAGGTATGTTATCTAGTTGGTTCTCTCTGTTGAATGCAAAATGTCGCAGGGGAAATAATGACATCACCGGGTATATATGCGATATTTTTGAAACAAACGTTATGCTAAAAATGAAGATGAAGTATAAAAATTCGCAGGTAAAATTAAATTCGGCAATCGCGTAATTGCGTACTAAAATTCGGTTATAGAAAGAAATTTGGAATTTGAAATTTTTGTCTCAAAATGGAATTTCATAATGAAATTTATATATGGTATTTATATGTGGTTAAGAAAGAGATTGTTAAATTTCTTATATTATGTATATTTCACATAGAGACATATAAAAAACATGTAAAGAAAGGTCAAAGTCGGGCGGGGCCGACTTTATGATACCCTACACCACTATGCTTATTAAGTGGAGCTAGGCTGAATTCGGTCGGATGTGCCAAAATGCATGCCATTTGAGCTGATATTAGCCATTTGGTGCACATTTAAATCAGATAAAGATATATATGGAAGCTATAGCTATATCTGAAACGATTTTTACTAAAATTGGTGTACTTGCTTCTAGGCTGAATTCGGCTGGATGTGCCAAAATTCATGCCATTTAGGCTGATATTGGCCATTTGGTGCACAATTAACACGAAATCGGATGAAGATATATATGGGAGCTATATCCAAATCTGAACAGATTTTGATAAAATTAAAATCAACTATTTTTGGACTGTATCTGTTATCTGGTATCAAATATCATTCCTGTGGAGTGCATATTACGAATGAGAGGGACTTAAAGACCAAATCGGATAAAACATATATATGGGAACTATACCTATATCTGAACCGATCTCCTTTAAATTTGATGTGCTTGCTTCCAGACAGAATTTGGTCGGATGTACCAAAATTCAGGTCATTTGGACTGATTAGTGCACAATAAATCCGAAATCGGTTGAATATATATATGGGAGCTATATCTAACTGTGAACCGATTCTCACCAATTTCAATAGGGTTCGTCCTTGGGCCTAACCAATGTTGTTTGGAAAATTTCATCTCAATAGGATAATAAATGCGACCTGCATTTTGGTCACAAGAATGCATGGACAAACGGACGGGCAGATGGACTGACATGCATAAATCAACTCAGAAAGTGTTTCTATGGAGATCCTCAATAGTAACTATGGGTCTATCTCGCTTCCTTTCCAATGCACAAAGACATAATACCCTTACCACTATGTGGTGTAGGGTATAATAATAATATATAAAAATTTTATAGAGAATGTGGAGTACGGACAAACATCAGCTACAATTGCTTTAACCTGTTGTAAATTTGTGTATCATATCTTTTGATTTTCACGACTGAAAGCTATGAGAGCACAGCGATTCAGAATTCGAATTTCTTGGTCAAAGCCAATATTTTCGTCGGTTTAGTTAAAACCCTTTTTGTAAATTTCTATAGAAACAAGTAAATAATTATCAGTCCATTTTGCCGTAAGATTTATACACCCAGCCTTGAGTTATGATTATTTAAACTGTTGAACGTCCCCCATGTTCCGAAGCAGTTGGCTAATTCGTATCTGACCTACGACTGATAAAAATTGTACAACATGCCAAATTTGGACTATATCGACAACTTCTTATACTTTATATGAGATATGTGCAAAATTTTTGGAAAGATGTAGAAATATGCGTGAGGTAATAGATATAGCGGACCGAAGAATTCCATTTTCATAATTCATCTAAAACAGATAAAAATATTGGTATGTGCAAAATTTGTAGGAAATCGAACATTTATATCCAATTTTATTTTATTCGAAATCATAGTTTCCATATTCATCTCAGGTTTCTGCTTGAGAGAAATATTTAGATATAGCAATTTGTAAAGAACTTGTTTAGCAAGTTATGACAGATAAAAGGATTGAAAATTGTGATCCCTTGTGGGTGAGGTACCAGAAGGGGCTTTCAGATATCTTTCATCCAAGCGACAGAGCTTGCGTTAGCAAAAATATTTGTAAAATTTGAAGAGAGATGGATTCCTATTTCGCTTTCTTTGAGAGTTTTGTTCTTTTTTTTTTTAAATCGTGAACCCTATGTGGGGGATATACCAGAAGAAATTGTCCGATCTCTACCATCTTTATAACAGATCTTGTGTTGATAGAAATATTGAGATGTCCCAAATCTGAAGAGAATCAGACACTTAATTTGTGTTTTATGAGCTTCATGAATAATCAAAATTTTGACCCTTTGTGGATGAGGTACCAGAAGGAGTGGCCCGATATTGCCCATCTCTCAACTCTATCGAAGTTTGATAATAATATTACGATATACCAAGATTGGACCCCATCAGATACTCCCTACTCTCTTGTGCACCAGCCAGACAGACGGACGGACGGACGGACGAAATTCGCTAGATCGACTCCAATTGTCCTGAAACGGATATGGTCCAAATAGACATAGAACCTACAACCGTAATTTTGATGAGGCTTTTTGGCCGTATCTAATGATATATTCCCTCTCTAGCCATGTGACTGAGGGTATAAAAGTGTAGTTCCTTATCTAATTCCGTAAACTCTGATTGTTTGCATGAGTATGAGTGACGAAATATGTTAAATTTATGAAACTACTCAAACGTTTAGGTACCGGCGTGCTAGATTGACACAGCTCTATGTCCAAGTTTCCATATGAATAAACTGAAAATGTCGAAAGAGAAAATCGTTTTTCGAGTCTTTGATATAAATACTTCAGGACAGTATTTAGATCCGTCGCTCACTTTTATTGAAAACCAATATCCAAAATTTGGTACATGTTTCCAAACATTCTTGTCATCTCGACATGAAGTAGCATATAACATTTCTTTGCAAGTCTGGCTCTACCTATATGTCCACTATTAAAGGTAGTATCATATGGAATTTGTTATCACCTCCTTATCTAGATCCATACACTTACAGTGATCTATATATCGAGGGAATCTCTTATACCATAATTCATAATTCCAGTCCCATTCCTACCTTATACCAAATGTCTAAAATTCATCTCCGTATCTAAAAGTCACATACTCATTGTGATCCTAATAAAATATACACAAAATACCGAGTACACATTTCCACCTGTATTCCTTCAATACACATCAAATGTTATTTTTTGTCTGTGGTGTGGACTTTATCACTACAAGTAATTAATAAAAGGAAGGATTTCAATCAGATATTAGTTGGTACATTTGTAGTATAATCTAATATGTCGTTGCATTCATAGAAGAGAATTCAAGCAGAAGGATTTTAGATCCCATCCTTTGGACATTAATTACATAGTTCTAGGTTAGTTCTCATTTAATGAGTTTTAATTTTGCTTTGCTGCATCGATGAGTTACTGACTTACCTGTTGCCTGTAGTTTCCAAATGAAGTCCAAACGATAGGTGGCCTCCGTCTGGTGACTATGAAAAATCAATGCCAGCATAAATGCAAGCAGGAAAATTAAATCAATTATGTAACGCAGTAGTGCTTCCTCATTGCTAATGTACACCAGTCGAAGAACGGCATCATCATTGGTTATGTATTATGACCACAGAACCGATGTATTCCCAGGTGTTGGTGTTGATGTACATTGGGCAGTGGGTGGTTGTGTTATTGAGATGGTAATAAATATAGAACCATTGTGATTGCATTTCCACGTGGGCAAGGAGTAAATAGATGGACATTAAAAAGAGATGTAAGGAGAACAAATATTAATTGTGTACCATAATTGATGGGGATGATAAGTAAAGAACCATAGATTGTGCTTCAATTTCCAATTACAATACGTTCTATAAATAAAATCAAGCAAAGAACATTGTAGCAAATAATTAATTCTAGCTTATTTGGAATACTCCCTACAAAATGTAAAATTACAGCACTACCTAAAATTGGACATAGCGAATGCAAATATTCAATTTCCCCACTATGGTAAAGTGTTTTGTCTGTCCGTATTACCTTAGTAAGCCAGGTCCATATATAATAATCTACAAATAAAAACCTTTTAACAATTTATACTTTTTATACCCTCTACAATAGTAGTATGGTGCGTATATTAAGCTTTTCATTCCGTTTGTAACACCTCGAAAAAAAATTTTAGACCCCACAAAGATGAAAAAACTGCAACAAACTTCAGACTGCTGTCATTTTTAAGCCACTCGTCCAACAGCTGTTAAAATTATTCCAGTGAGAGCTCATTATATTGTTTACAAGAGTACAAAAGCATTTTGGTGAGAATTTTCAAAAAAGAAAAAAGGCATTCGTGATGGAATTCAAGTGTGGTAGTGTGATTTCTTTATATTTGGCTGGTAAACTACAATTGGCTATTGTTAGAGCATTGTACCATCGCTCGTTACCGTGATACTGGTAGCGTTGCCCGATGTCAAGGAAGTGGACATAAGAAAACAGCAACATCAGCAGAAATAGTTCGAAAAGTAAAGAAGCTACTTGATCGAAACCCGCGTCGCAGTGGCCGAAAAATGACTGAACATATCGCAATATTCCATTCGGCAAATATAGAAAAATGAAAGGTAAAGCCATTGAAATTTCAAAAAGTGTCAGAACTTACACCGCAACAGAAAGAAAATAGACTCAAAAAGCTAAAGAGTTGCTCCGCTTGGTCGAAAGTGGTGAACTGCCGAATTTGGTTTTCTCCGATGAGAAAACATTCGTTGTCCTGCAGTTTGTAAACAAACAAAATAATCGTATTCGTTGCCAAAAGGTCAGCTGAAAATGTGCACCTTCGGTTGGCCACCAGAACTCAAGCGCCGACCATGGTGATGGAGTGGGCCGCCATAACAGACGATGGTCGCTCTCCGATCGTATTAATCGACTGTGGCATCAGAATAAATGTTGAATATTATCGCGTAAATATACTTGAGGGTGTATTAAAGCCTTGGGCACGCAAACATTTTGGTCGCAGAACTTGGGCATTCCAACAGGATTCAGCACCATCGCACTCAGCACGCGCTACCCAAGAATGGTTACAAAATGAGGTTCCTCGCTTCATTTCCAGCGCACAATGTTCACAAAATATCCGGACACCAATCTCATAAACTATTGTGTCTAGAGTATTTGGGAAAGCAAGGTTGGCATTAAAAAATATCAAAGTGTCGATCACCTCAAGCAAGGGCTTCGCCGGGAATGGGCCAACATACCGCAGAGCAACATTCGGACAGCGTGTGACGGTTTCATTGGCCGTTTAAAACCATAATTCGTGCCCAAGGTAACCAATTCGAACAAATCTAAACTTATTCTAAAATTTGATGCTATTTCCGACATTATTTGCATTCATTCAATAAAATTTAAAAAAATAGAAATTATGGCGTTTGACTTTGTTGCAGTTTTTTTATCTCACCCTGTATATACTTGATCAGAATAAAATTCCATGTCGAGTTAACACTGACCGTCCGTCTGTGGAATTCTCCTAACTTCCGATCGATATACTTGATCAGAATAAAATTCCATGTCGAGTTAACACTGACCGTCCGTCTGTGGAATTCTCCTAACTTCCGATCGATATACTTGATCAGAATAAAATTCCATGTCGAGTTAACACTGACCGTCCGTCTGTGGAATTCTCCTAACTTCCGATCGATTTCAAGTTAGTGATAACATTTTACTCAAATGTGTGTTTGGTCTGCAGAAATTTTGGTATTTTAAAATAGATAATTCGTAATGGTACTACAACCTGTAACAGAAAACTGGCTATGCAGATACTTGTATGTACTCAACCGAGTAGATCGAATTTTAGGTAATGCTGTAAAATCTTGGAGTGAAGTGTAGTAATTTTTTTTTCTTTTAACTCTCTTCCTATATTCCAGAAAGTTATGATTCCTATATTTGAGAAAAAAAAAATGAATAAATATATAAAATAAATGGCTATGTTAAAAAAAACAGTTAAGTTCGGTTGTGACAACTTTTAGTACCCTCCATTAATGCTCACATATTATTTCTGAATGTAAAAGAAAAACCTGTGGAAATAGGGTCAGAGTCAAAACAATGCCGAATTTCAAAAAGGTGGTACTCATCACGAACTTCAAATAACAAATTTGAAACCATTTCGGTGAAAAATGTAACATAAGTCAACAAGGTACCAAATATCGGCTGTATCGTTATATGGGCAGTTCTTTGTAAGTATGCTTCTTACAAAAACATCTTAAATCCGGCAGTAACATTATATGAAAGCTATACCATTTTCAATACCAAAATTCTATGGAGCGAAGGCTACAGTTCTAGGTATGAAGACGGACGGACCTAGCTAAATCGACATGTGGGAACTATATCTAAATCTGCTCCGATTACCACCAATTTTAATACGCTTCCGAATTTTTTGCAAACTAACTATGGAAATTCTTTGCCGTAGTCAAACGTGTAGGCTCTCAGTTATATTATTAGTAGGCAAACGTGAACCTTTATAATGTGGAAAAACGAAAGACATAAACAAATTTGACGTTTAGAAAAATAAAGTCATCCAAAAATAGGATAGCTCTCTCCTTACGTCTTCCATGAACAGGGCAGAAACTTGGGAGTCTTCATTCATGCAGGAAGACTTTAGTTTCCTAGAGGAGATGTACTCTTCGAAAAGAAGTTAGGAAACACTTCGTGAGTAGGGCCAAAAATTTAGCATATTATATTAAAAAGACTGAATTATTAAAGTGAAGAAGGTCGCCTCACAGAAGACCAGAAGGTGATCTTAAAGTTTTGTGCATATTTTCCATCTAAAATGTTCCAGTACTTTTTACAAAAAAGTGCAAAGTACGAACAGGATTTAAAGTTCACATGGCCAATCAACTCGGTAAGGAGTTTAGGTAAGATTTGAAGATGTGCAGTTGAAATTGTAACTACCTCACTCGGAGACCATTCGGTCCATTGTGATCATCCTGCGTTAAGAAAAAGGAAAATTAAGAAGGATAGAGAATATTCGCTTTAATACATTGTGGAAATGATAAAGAGGCGACTTAAAGATCTGTTGACTGCGAGCCCCTCCTTCCCAAATCAATGGCTTTCTCAGTTCCTTCAATATTACAATGACCTGATACCCGGCAATGCCGGATAGTAGTGTGCAAATCTCCCAGGGCTATTCTACACCTCAGGACTGAATCAAAATTAATTTTGGAAGATACAATAGCTTTTAAAGCCGTTTTACAATCTGCATAAATAATCGCCAGTCCTGTTATTTCATTCTCCATAGTTTTAATCAATTCTGCCACTTGAAAACACTGCACTTTCCATCCATCTCTGTAAGTAGCGAGTACTTATATTTGATGTCTTTTGTGCCGTCAGTCACATCTATTAGTTTGTGAGAAGCCCTTCTAACGAATGAAACGATTTATAATCCCATATGAGGGTATTTCTGCATTAATCGCAAATGGTTCTAAATTTTTGATATTATTTAGGCCTTCCATAGAACATTTTCTAAAGTTTGATATCCAATCAAGCAAAGTATACAATTATAAATCGTAAATTTTAGTACAAATTATATTCCTCATAGTGGATAGCTCAATAAAGTGACCTATTTTAAAATCTGTATAGGAAAGAATATTGTAATCGACTTACTCCAGTTTGTTGTACAATTCCTCTTGCATTAGAAAATATACAGAAAATCCAATGTAGAATATCGAGGCAATCAGCAGCAATATTAATTTAAATAGAATTCGTAGCACTTGATAGGTGGCGCACGTCATCATGGAAAGCAGCGTCAGCAACAGGAAAGTCTAATGAGAAAATATGCATTTAAAGAAAAATGAGTTAAATCAGATTAAAATATAACACGAAATTTAAATGCTGTATACCTAAATCTGAATCGATTTCAACCAAATATGATAGAGATTTTTCTAGGCTGAATGTGATATTTTGTGGCGAAAATTATTGTCATGGAGTGCACATCGTTTTGTTTATTCAATATTTTGACCCTTTGCTAGAAGGAGTAGGTGGATATCTACCATTTGCACAACAGATCTTGTGTTGATAGAAATATTGATATGTGCCCAGTTCATATAGCGTTTTACGAACTTTATGGTTATTCAAAATTTTGACCCGCTGAGGGGGAGGTACCAGAAGGAGTGAGTCGATATATCCCACTTTCACACCAGATCTTGTGTTAATGAAAATATTGAAATGTATGACATTTGAAGACAATCGGACTCTTATTTTTTATTTTATGAGAGTTATAATCATTCCAAACGTTGACCTATTGTGGGGAGGTACTTGATGGACTGGACTGCTATAGTCCATTTTCGCACCTTACCTGGCACTAATATAAATATTAGGATTTGCAAAGTTTGCACAAAATCGAATGGTTTTTTCTCTTTTTAGTAACAAAATTATTTGACATTTTGTGGTGGAGGTACCGAACTAGTGGACTGATTTTGCCCATTTCCGAAGTCAATCAATCAATCAAACCAGCCAGTTATATGGACAGACAGACAGACTGGAGATGTCCTACATTTGGTCCAAAGAGATTGTTTTTTTCTCTTTTTAATAGGAAAATTATTTGACCTTTTGTGGTGGAGGTACCAGAAGGAGTGGACCGATTTTGCCCATTTCCGAAGTCAATCTAAATTTGACAATAATATTACGATATAGCAAGTTTAAAGCAATTCGGATACTTCCTTCAAGAAAGTTATCGGCACCAGCCAGTTATATGGACAGACAGACAGACTGGGGATGTCCTACATTTGGTCCAAAGACACCATTATTTCTATGAGGCACATATTGGTCGTATAGTTTTTCATCAATTTCAATAGAGAATTTGATCGCAGGCTGGAACTTACATTCAATTAATTGCAATAACATTATCTATAAAATTATATTAAACCTTTCACATACATATATATATGTATTGCCAACCACATTCTGGTCGAAAGACAATTCAAATTTATTAAAAAAAAAAAAAACTCTTTTTCTTCTGTTTTTCGCCATCTAAATACTTACATTAATTGCTAAGTAATAATCACAGTAAAATTTATTGAATTTAGAGCCAGCTGGCTTTGTTCTGCTCCATTTCTCTTCATCGGTGGGTAGAGTTTGGTTTTGTATCTGAGCTGCTGTTAAATTAAACAGAATTTCTTCGTTCACATCTTTGTTAAACAAACTGCTTGTATTGTCCATGGTTTGTAGTCTTTCGACGGAAAATGGCACAATGACGTTTACCTCTTGAAACTAATAATAAAACAAAATATATTTGTTTACATTTAATCGCATAGCATTTGTGAAAAAAAATGAAAAATTTAAAACATCAAATTACAAGTTAGAACAAATGTTGGGCAAAGATATTCAATTTATAAAGGAAAATATTTTTATTACTTAATAATATTTATTTCGTCATATTGTAGCTTATTTTGCTTCAATGCATATGCAATAAACCGGTCCTGCTCTATAACGGATGCTAGCACACTAGTCCGCAAAAAGTCTGTACTTTGTTCGACCCCTTATTAAGAAGAATATACTTAATTCCCCACGCACAATTTTCTGAGTGAACGACATTTTACATACACTCCACCATAGTATGGAGGGTATATTAAGTTTGTCATCCCGTTTGTAACACCTCGAAATACACATTTTAGACCCCACAAAGTATATATATTCTTAATCAGCATAAAATTCTTTTAATGATTTTAGCGAATTTATTCACCGGAATTGGAATACTACAGCCTAAGACAGAAAATTGTCTGTGCAGGCCCACCTCTTCGTAAAGCCCCCATATAACGGGACCTCCCGATATTTGGTATTTTGATTTTATCGACAATATAGTCGATTTTTTTTTCAGTTTCGTATTTGAATATTGTAACGGCTTATGACGAATGTTACCTACGCAGGACCATGTCGTTGTATAGACCCTAATATAATAGCTACATTCGGTATTTTTAAAATTTTAACAGAATTTTTAACGGATTTTATTGTTTTTGAGAATACCCAATTTGTTCCAAATGGTGGAGGGTATTCAAAGTTCGGCTCGGCCGAACTTACAGCTTGTTTACATGTTTTTATTTATTAAGTTTGTTATTCCGTTTGTAACTTATCGAAATAACGATTTTAGACCCTACAAACCGAATAAGGATAGGAAGCTAACATTCGAAGATGGGCTATATCGGTTCACAATATCGTATAGTCCCCATAAACAGGTACCTCCTGATATACGGTATTTTGATGATTGCAGCCACATTTTCAATTGAATTGTCTGAAAGTCTACAGATAATATTCTTTGTGGGTACTTTACCCCCTGGAAGAAAACTGTGTATAAAGGTCCACGATATCGTAGAGCCCCCATATAGTGGTACCACCCGATATTCGATATTTCGATCATATTTTTCTATGGAAATCTACTCGAGCAAAAGATATGTTACTAGGTTTACTATTGAGAATAGCCCCCATATAATGTAACCTCCCGATATTCTGTGTTTTGATAATTTCAACAGCATTTCCCAATATATTTGTTCGTACTCCATTCAATTCAAATCACTCTCAGAACTACCATGCCATATTTGCCGGCTCTAAATGAGGAAATCTATCGAATAATATTATGACCTTTCAAAATGCAAAGTAGATCAAAATTCTGAAATTCTAAATGTGTTATTGAACGATTTCTCTCTGTTGAAATTAAATACATATTGTCTTCTCTTTCATTTGTTCTTTTCCACGAGTTCGAATTTCTGCGGAAACTAGGAAATACACTAGTTGGAAAGTTTTAGTCGGTATTCCAATAGATATTTATAGCCTCAGGATTCGATTGTATGCTGTGATTTTAAAATGATGTAGGAAAGTTTTACAAAAAAAGCAAAAAATTCGCCCGAGCCGGATTTTTAATTAAAATTTAAAAAAACGTACAAAAATACCATTTAAATGAAAACCGTTATATGGGGGATATACGAAGTAGTGCACCTGTAAAAAAAAATTCTCTTCCAGGGGGTAAAGTACTCAGAAGGAACTCCTGGTGTGGATTTGGAGACAATCCCATTAAAAATGTGGCTAAAATCATGATAATACCGAATATTGGGAAGTACCGTTATATGGAGAATATACAATATCGTTCTCTTTCAGGAGACAAAGTACTTACAAAGACTTGCTTTTGTGGAATTTCAGACAATTCCATTTAAAATGTGGCTAAAATCATCAAAATATCGAATATCGGGGGTACAGGTATATGGGGGCTATTACCGTTATATGGGCCCGATATAGCCCACCTTCGAACTTGACCTGCCTGCAGATAAAAGACGGGACTTCCTATTTCGTTTTTAATTCTGGCGTGATTACAATAGACGTAGGGACGGACAGGGCTAAATCGTCTTAGAATTTTACGCTGATCAAGGATATAAAGAAAGCATATAAATATAAAGTATATAAGATAGATACAAAATGAGTTGCAAACGGAATGACGAACTTAATATACCCTCCATTCTATGAATCTGAATCGATTTTAAACAAATTTGACGGATGAGTACCAAATAACATTGTTGTATAGTGTATGATATGACTTCGATAAGGATTATATTTAAAACTATTTATTGGAGCAATAGATGTAGCGGTCCTAGTTTCACCAAATGGAAAAATTCGGCTGAATAAGACGTAAATCGAAGCTATATAAAAATCTGAACCGATCCCAATAAGACTTGATAGATGTATTTCTGAGCGTTATCTGATGCCCGGTATCAAATATCATTGTTGTGGAGTGCATATTACGCATGTGAGAGACATTAACACCAAATCGGATGAAGCATATATATGGGAGCTATAGCTATATCTGAAGCGATTTTCACCAAAATTTGATTCACTTGCTTCTGGGCTGAATTCCGTCGGAAGTGCCATAATTCAGTCCATTTGAGTTGATATTAACCATTTGGTACAAAATAAACCTGAAATGGGATAAATATATATATGGGAGCTATATCCAAATCTGATCCGATCTCTATAGAATTTGAGAGAGGCATTTTTGAGCTCCATAAGTTATCTTTACCAAATACCATTGTCGTAGATTGCAATTTCGATAGGGTTCGTCTTTGGGCCAAACAAATATTGTTTGCAAAATTTCATTTCAATCGGATAATAAATTTCAGACAGACGGTTTCAATAAAGATCCTCAAAAGTAACTATGGGTCTATCTCGCTTCCTTCTCCATAACAATGCAAAAAGGCATAATACCCTTACCACTATGTGGTGTAGGGTTTATGTACTACGTCTTTGTGCATTTGTTTGTAACATGGAGATTATTCGACAGAGGAAGTTTTTATCGAGATCGGTTCAGATATTTATATGTAACTTCTATATACATCTTCATCCGATTTTACGGTTATTGTCCACCACATATGTAATATCAACCCAAATTTGATGGATTTTTTTATATTCAATCGAATTTTCCCATTTTGTTGAAACTCGGTCCGGCATATCTGTTGCTCCAATAAATATTTTTTAATATAAATCTTATTGAAGTCATATCATGGACTATACACCCATATTACTTGCTACTAGAGATACAAAGGCCTCAGTGAAATTTGTTGAAAATCGATTCAGAATTGGAAATAGTTCCAAAATTGTGACTACTTTAAAGCCTTGATTCGCATTCAAATAAGGTTCATAGTTGGTATGATTTACTTCATATAAATTCCCTTTATAATATTTTTTGGAGGGGAGCTCAACTAAATACGCATGGTGTTGTAGGGTATCATATAGTCGGCCCCGCCCGACTTTTGACCTTTCCTTACTATTTTTTTTGTGTTACATAGTGTAATTCGACATTTCGGATTCTAAGAAGGAACAATTTATCTTGTTTGATATAGAATCACTACCACCCCCAAATTGAGGCACCAGCTTATTTGAAATGATTTTAAATAATTTAAAGATAAAAACTTCAAACAAGCCAAACCAAATTATCTTCTATGTTGGGGTTTTGAAAAATTTAAGAAGTGTTTACTTCTTGGATAAGATTAAACGGCTGGAGGTTGTCTGTTTCTTATTATCTTTAAAAATCATGAACGAAATAAATGCTGTTGACTTTTTTTATCATTTTTTTAAAATAAATTTAATACAATTTGAGATTTTGTCAGTTAAAAACTTTTGCAATTTTAAAATGCTAAGAACACTTTCACAAATTTAAATCAAAAGCCGTTCAAATTTATTGTACTCCATGCAAGATTAAGACAAGAAGTATGCCACAAAAGAGGAAAGACAATGCTTTCAACATTTATTGGCTGTGTTATTTCTCCGTAAAAATCTTGGGTAGAACTTGAGCTTGCCAATAAATGTTAGGTATTTCCATAAAAATGTCTCTCTAGTAATTTTCCTTCTTTTAATGCGGTTAGCCGTATAATAGCATGAGTGTTACGGTGTAATAAAATCTTCTTGTTGAATCTAAGTTACACAAAAATGGAAAATACTAACGAACAAAGACATCACAAACGGAAAGTGAGAGGAAAGGAAAACAATTAAATGAAATGATTAAAAAATTTAATGGGACATTTGTAGTACTACTCTTTAAAAAGGAAGGAAGTTAATTTTCTGCTTGCAAAATCAGTGAGTAAAAGACAATAACGAAAAGATTTTGCATTCGGATTCAGATCTACATTTCCGACCGATCCCCCTTGAAGTTTCAAGGGAGAATATATTGTATAAATTTAAATATTATGGAATACAATTATAAAAAAAGAGATTGCGTTCCTTTGATTTACTCGGATAACTAAGTCTGAATGAAGAACTGGGTATGACGAGGTTTTAGTACAATTAAAAAGATTTTATACCAATCAGTATTATGTTTTTACAAATTTTACAAATTTATTAGGTTACAGGTACCAGGGGCGAAATAAAACTCATGTGGGAAGTACAAAATTTAGGCGGGTCCGAATTGGGGAATTGGATGGCTCGGTATGTACATTTTAAATCGGATGTACATTTTAATCCGATTTTTTTTCAGAAAAATTTTCATGTCATTTAGCCGATTTTCGTATTCTACTTTCGAGAAGCTATAAAAATCACATCTTGACTGGCGTAACTTTTGTAAGATGTTAGTCTACTAATTGAGAAATCGTGAATGACAAATTACACCTGGTGCGATTGGTACTTGCAATCTAACACTTCAAAATACCGAAAATCAGTAGGATGAGGGCCATACCTAATACAGAAGGCTGATATGGGGGATCATACCCTTATGGAGGCCATACACTTATGAGCGCCATTTCTAATACAGAAGGCTAATATGGCCGTCATATCCTCCTGGGGGCCATACTCTTATGGAGGCCATACCCTTATGGGGGACATACTCTTTTGAGCGCCATACCTAGTACAGAAGGCTAATGTATGGAGTTAAATGAAGATGAGATGTGGCTGATTTGAAATTCAATACTAGACTTATATCCTCTGTTTTTTTTTAGGGGACCACTCTCCGTTGAAGCATTGTTTAAACAATTGAGATTCTCTGGATTGCTTGAACCATTTTTCATATGAAAGGTGACGTCAATACCAAGGGTTTTATGTATAAACGGTCTCTAAGCTAATACACATGGACTCATGCTGGTTACAAGTACTTTAGTGTACACTGCATTCAATTCGAAACATGAATTTTGAAAATATTTCTTTGAGTGACTGGCTGGTTGAATTATCAACACCCAGGCGAAACGGCGGAAAGTGGAATCGTGAAATTTTTCATATGGGGCTATGTTGGTGTGAAATTAGAACTAAAAGTGTAATAAAATATACCTAAAATGCAATTCATTGTATTGGTCCAACAACAAGAGCTAGAATTCTGAAATTTGGAAAGAAGATCGCTAATGGGGGGTATAAGAGATGTTTTACTATCATTTGATTATTATACCCTCCACCTTGAAATGGAGGGTACATTAACTTTGTCATTCCGTTTGTAACATCCCTAAATATTCGTCATAGACCATATAAAGTATATATATTCATGATCAGCATAAAATTATAAGTGGATTAAACGCTGTCCGTGTGTCTGTCTATTGAAATAACTATACAGCCCACATTTTTCGACGTAGAGCTTAAAAATTTGGCAGAAGAATTTGTATTGTGTCTAGGATGGTTGGTATTGAAAATATATAAAAGTACCTTTCAATATTCGGTATTTTTATGATTTTTGCCACATTTTTTCAAGGATTTGTCCTAAAATTGGTATTTGCAAGTCATAATGGGTTCTAGCTCCGTTGGCGAAACATTGTATGTTTTTGTATAGCCCCCATATAACGGTACCTCCCGATATTCCATATTTTGATGACTTTTGCCACATTTCTCAACGTATTTGTCCAAAAATTGCTATTTGTAGTTCGTAATGGTTTCTAGCTGTTGTGGCGTTGATTTGGTAGATGACAATCCTTGAAGCTTAAAATTGTCTATATAGGTTTTCGTGTCGGTATGGCCCCAATATAACGGCCTCACACATTTTATGGTTTTTTTTTTTTTGAAAAGTTTAACAGCGTTATCCAAACGGTCTTACTGGTATTTGTAGTTTAAAGTGGAACACGCTTGAATTCAGATACTTTTATATAATTTTTTTTTTTTTTGCCCAATGTTCGGCCGGGATTAATGTTTTTTACTTTTTAAATTATATAAGGTTGGTGTGTAGGGCTGAGAAAATGCTAGGTTTTTAATAGCTTTTAATAGTTATAGTAGTTGATAGTTATAATTACTATAGTTTCGAGATATTATGGTAGAGGTACTTGATGGAGTGAACCATTAGTGTCGCATCTTACCTAGTACTGATGCAAATATTAGAATGTGTTTTCCTTTTGATTTTTTTTTAATTTTTCATCTTTGTTTGATGATGGATTACGATGCACCAAGTTTGGACCAAATCAGACAGAATGACGGACATCGTCAGATCGACTCCAAATGTGCTGACACGGATTTGGTCCAAAGAGAACTAGAATCAAAAACGTTATTTCGATGAGGCATAAAAACCTCTCATATCCCAACTCATACCGTCAAATGTAAACAAATTCGCCCATTTCAATACTTACAAACGAGATGACAAACTTAATATACCCTTATTAATACGGCCAAATAATCGGTCATTACTGAGTTTTTTTTATATATTATAAACTCATCGTTATTGAGGTCTAAACAAAGTACATTTTACAGATTCGATACTAACATCAAGCATAAGATAATAATCTTTATGATATGAATAGTTGTTAATTTTGTGTTTCGGTGACATAATTTTTCTGTGTGCCAAATTATTATACCCTACAACACTATGTGTTGGGGGTAATATAAGTTTGATTGGGCAAAAAAATTATGTAACACCTCGAAATATTAGTTTCCCACATAGGAAAGTATATATGGACCTTCCTATTTCGCCGAGCTGAGTCGATCTAGCTATGTATGTTCGTCCGTCTGTCCATGTTAATTTGTAATCACTCTGCAGGTCGCAATTATGGCCCGATCTTCACGAAATTTAGAATGGAGGTGGGGCTAGGGCCAGAATATAAGCCTACTGCTTTTGGAGATGATCACATAATATTCTGACTTTGCAATGGACCATAACAACTAACGGCACGACGGAGTGCGTAAATATTGCGCAAATGCCCCTGGTCAAAAAGCTAAGGGTAGTATCTGGGCAATGCTCTATGACATAATTTCAAAAGCGAAATCTTTCAAAATGTATATTAGAATGTTGTAGGATATCACATGGTCGGCCACGCACTTTTATACCCTACACCACAAGGTGGTCAGGGTATTATGTCTTTGTGCATTTGTTTGTAACAGGCAAAAGGAAACGAGATAGACCCATAGTTCCTTTTGATGATCTGCATAGAATTTCATTCGCGATGCATGTCCGCCCGTCCGCCTGTCCATCTATTTTTGTAAACAATGTACAGTTCGCATTTATTGCCCTATCCAGATGAAATTTTGTACAAATCATTTGTTTGGCCCAAGGCCGAACCCTATTGAAATTGGAGATAATCGGTAAAAATTTAGATATAACTCCTATATATACCTTCGTCCGATTTGCCTTTTATTGTGCACCAAACGTTATATATCACTCCGAATTGTATGGAATTTTGCATATACACCCAAATTAGGCCTGAAAATAAGTATGCCAAATTTGATCGAAATCGGTTTAGATATAGCTATAGCTCCCATATATATTGTTCGTCCGATTTGTTATTTATGTCCTCCGCAGCCGTAATATGCAGCCGTAATATGCACAACAATATTTGGGGAAATATATCAAATACAGCTCAGAAATACATTTGCTAAATTTTATCGAGATCGGTTCAGATATGGATATAGCTCCCATATATAACTTCGTCCGATTTACTTTGATTGTGCACCAAACGTCCAATATTTGCCAAAATGGGATGCAATTTGGCACTTACGACCGAATTAAGTCTAGAAGCTAGTATGTCAAATTTGGATATAGCTATAGCTCCCATATATACTGTTCATCCGATTTGTTATATTTGTTACCCACAGCCGTAATATGCACTCCGTAACAACGATATTCAGGGAAATATATCAAATACAGCTCAGAAATATCTTCGCCAAATTTTATCGAGATCGGTTCCGATTTGGATATAACTCTCATATATTTTTATACGATTTCAAATTAATTGTGCACCAAATGGGCAATACAAGTCCGAATTTAAAAGATACAAATGCTTCGGCATATTTAGTCCTTTGAACTTTAAATTATAATTACAATCATAGCGTGTATGATTGAATTCTCTCATAAAAACTTTTAATTGTCATGCGGAGCTCTATTAAATTAGCAAAGTGGTGTAGGGTATCATAAAGTCGGCCCCGCCCGACTTTAAGACTTTCTTTGCTGTTTTTTTTTTTTTTTTTTTTTTTTTTGAAAACTTGACGAGATGTAAAATTCCGTTACCACTAAGTAAAAAGTCTTTTCCTTGAAGAGTTGTAGTTTGACTCGAATTCATGATGATTAAAAGCGAATATAATCTGCATTCATGGTGGTGTAAGTGTAATTATGTTTCCTTTTCACCTAAATTATCGAATTTTTCGCCATAAGCTTTGTTTAATTCCATTAAATTTAGTATCGCCTGAATAAACTCTATTGACACTTAAAGCTGTTGGATTAAATGCAAACATATATTGCAGTATATGTTTCCAATTCCTGTCAGTTTGTATCTACTTTTGTTTGCAGCGCGATATTGATCCATTTTGTTCACCATTTGTTGACCATTTCGATTGAAATGGAGATTGAATTTCTCCCACGTCAATTCACACGCTGCATACAAAGTCAACCCACAAAGAGACCCATCGGATGAATACATTTGAATGGCATTTTAGCACTTACCATCAGTAGTCCCGTAGTGAGGGCAATCAGGGCAACCGTCAGAAATGCAAAACATTGCGACAGAACGCGATTACTGTGAATTTGCAGTGAAAACTGTTTGATACCATGGGGAATCTGCAAGGACAAAGAGAGAAAAACTAGTTGAAAAAAAAAAAACGAATATTTAAAAAAAACTAAATCTCCCTTAAAAAATAAACACATATTATTAGAAAATTAAAAATTGGAATTTAGCCAAAATTTAATTTTAACCCGTGAGGCAAGCGAGAGATAAAAATTAAAATGTTAAATATCTACGATTCCATTCAGACTTACATTAACATTGAGATTGTGACAGGTCACCAGTGCCGATATTATCATGACTACGGCTACACTCAGACACGAGATGGCAATTGTAAATGCATTACTAAAAGAAACCAGAATATAAATGTTCACGTAGGTTGTGAAATTTTATTCGATTGTCAGTCTGTGCTTCCATTAAAAATTATACATACCAGGTAAATATACACAGGCGCATAATAGTTGCCCCGACTAAAACAATAAAACTGCAGTAAAAATATACACTTAACATTCGATCAGGCTCTGTTGCGTACTGTTAAACAAGAAGGAAAAAAATGGAGATTTTAAGCAAGAGCGAGAACATTAGGCGGCGTTTCGATACCCTACACCATTACGCGCCATACCCTACACCTCATAGAGATAAGATTATTATGTCTTTGTGTATTTGTTTGTAACATGGAGAAGAAAGTGAGATAGACCCATAGTTACTTTTGAGGATCTTCATAGAGTCCCTTTCTGAGTCGATTTATGCTTGTAAAAAATGCAGGTAGCATTTATTATCCGATTGAGATGAAATTTTCCAAACAATATTTGTTTGGCCCTATTGAAATTGGTGGGAATCGCTTAAAATATATATACAGCTCACATATATATCTTCAACCGATTTCGGGTTTATTGTGCACCAAATGACCAATATCAGTTCTAATGACCTGCATTTTGGCATATCGGACCGAATTCAGTCTAGAATCAAGTACATCAAATTTGGTGAAATTCGGTATAGCTATAGCTCCATCACATTCGTAATATGCACTCCACAAGAATTATATTTGGTACCAGATATCAGATATAGCCCAGAAATACCTCTGCCAAATTATATCAAGATCGGTTCAAATTTAAATATAGCTCCCATATATATCTTCAACCGGTTTCGTCCAAATTGTGCACTAAAGGGCCAATATAAGTCGAAATGACCTGAATTTTGGCACATCCGACCGAATTTAGTCTAGAAGGAAGTACAATTTGGTGAAAATCTGTTAAGATATAGCTATTAAAGGGCTGCAAATGCGGCATATTTCTCTATTTATGCCATGGACAGAAAACGCTCTTCATGTTATGCCCTGTTTGATCACACGCATAAAAGTACGAGACATCCAAACCAAATGCTCGATGTTTCGTCATGTCGGTCAGACTCAAACCCATAGTCATAACGTGGGAGCTATAGCTCCCAGATATATGTTTCATCCAATTTGGAGTTTAAGTGTCTCATATTCGTAATACGCATTCCACCGGAATGAAGATATCAGATACAACCCAGAAATATTTCTGCAAAATTTTATCAAGATCGACTTAGATTTGAACATAGCTCTTATATATTTCTTCAAATATTTCGGGTTAATTGTGCACTAATTGGCCAATATCAGTTCAAATGACCTGTATAGAAGCAAGTACATAAAATTTGGTGAAAATCTGTTCAGGTATAGCTTTAGTTCCCATATATATGTTTTATCCGATTTGGTCTTTAAGTCCCTCACATTCGTAATATGCATTCGACAACAATGATATTTTGTATCAGGTATCTTACAGAGCTCGAAAATACCGTTGTCGAATTTTATAGAGATCGGCTGAGTATTGGATATAGCTCCCATATATATATCCTCAATTCGATTTTATGGACGTACGTTTCCATTTTGTGGATCTTGCTTCCGATATGCATTTTTTTAATATAATCCTTCTCGAAGTGATACCATGCACTCTATAGCAATGTCTCCGTCAAATTTAGTGAATTAGTTCCCTCTGAAATGTATTAGTTCCCTCTGAAACTAAATTATAACTGCTCTAAAGCCTAAATTGATAGATGGTATGATCTACTTCAAATCAATTCTTTTGTTACGGGAACTCTACTAAATATGGCTCCTTTCTGGTTAATCTAAGAGGGACTTTCTAATGGAACCTGGAACTCATTAAAGATTTCCAAGTTTTAAAACTTAACGATCATCAATACCAATGTTATGATATTTATTAACTCTTTGTACGTTTAGTGCCCTTTAAATTTCGGACCGTATTCAAAATTTCAAAGTTAACACTCTTACCGAAATTATAATTCTGGAAACATTAATGTATGAATTACTTTTCATACTCTTAAAGTGGGAACTTTCAAAAATCGAAATTTAACTAAAAATTTAATAGCTTAAGATATTACAAAAACAATGTTGTACCATTTCGAACATTGAGGTACTTATCATACCCTTAAGACAACAACGGCAGAATTCGAGTGTGGATTTGAAATCGCTTTACACTAATAATAATTCATATGTTTATATTAAAGAGTAGAGTGATGAGTCCACTAAAACTTACTCAAATTGTAGTCAATTGTATGTATTGGTGTATGATGCTGATGTAGGTGTAGGATATATGTACAATAGATTTTTCGTCACATTTGGTATAAGAAGTAAGTTGGGAGGCATGGTTGATATAAGGAGGTTGTTCTGGAAATTTGTTCTGTGTGTGAGCACTGTACTAAATGGTACTAAATTTGGTATAGCTTGGGTTTGGTTGAACAGGAATTTCGAAGTGTTAAAACTGAAGGTGGTTTTGGAAATATGTACCAAAAAAAGTACTAAATATGGTATATCAGGTAGAGATAGAGTTGGAAATCTGAAATTTGGTATTGGTATAACTTTTGTGATGTAGGTTTAAGATATGGCGGTGGCTTTAGAAAAAAATAACGAAAAGTACTAAATTTCGTATTACATTTTGCTTGGGTGAACAAGGAGTGGTTGAAGTCTAAAATTTGCCAATAGGGTTGCTGTGAGTGTGTAGGGTATATGGATATATGAACATTAATTAGGAAATAAAAATATTTGGTGTAAGGGGCGGGAAGATATGGAAATCTAAAATTTGGTTGTAGAATAAATTTCTATACGGTGGAGTTGATATACGAAGTTGGATTTAAAATACGTACTCAAAAAGTACTAAATTTCGTGGTTGGGTAAGGGATTGAGCTTAAAGTCTGTAATTTGGTCTTTGATGTTATGTAGGTTTGATGCACCAAAGAGTTTTTGGAAATTTGAACAATAAGTGTATCAAAAGTTGTAAAATGCGGATACGGGTAATATTTAGAAATTTAGAATGAGAATCAAATTTGGGAATAAAAAGATGTGAATTTGGTAATGTGGACTAAGGTGAATGAATAAAGGTGAAATGTTGAAATTTAGTATAGAAAGATGTCGGTCTGGAAATGCGTACAATAAGTGAAAGAAAAGTACTACTTTTGGAATAAATTGTAGGAATTGAACTGATATTATTAATTTTGGTATTAGAATCACTGAGAATGTGAAGTGTTTAGATGAGGAGGCCAATTTGATAATACGTACTATAATGTGTAATTCCAGCTGTTTTCTACACTATATACCAAATTGGTACCATTTAGTACTTTTCATAGACTAGGTAGCGTAAATTAAAAAAAAAAACATCTACATATTCAAATGCCACACATTCACAGTTATGCCAATACCAATTCTAACTCTATTCCAACATTAGATATCAAATTTAGTACTGTTTAGTACTTTTCGTACATAATATGTTACGCTTTTCCAAATCCACCACCTAATCTTACACATTGATGCACATACAAAATTTCTATATTCTAGCTTCAGTCACTCATCACTCTATTCATCAATCAGGTGTAGCGGGCAGTGAAAAGTCCACCTTAGTACTCAAAATGCACCATTTGTTCCGATTGAGAACATTGTTTAATCAAAACTCGATACATCGTACTAAATTTTCAGACTTTCAAGGTTTTATATACCATTTAAGTTTTTTCATTTAAAAATATGAAAATCTATACCTTTTACACCAAAAAGTCTTCAAAATCTCTCATTTTGAAGTTTACCGAAGAAAATATTAGTTAAACCATTACACAATGGAACCACTTCCAATTCTACTGACCAAAACTATTTAATTTCAGATGTCAACGGAGACCTCAATATCAAATTTGAAGATTCCAGCCCTATCCCTTCACCCAATTTCACATTTAGTACTATTTAATACTTGTCGTACAAATATAGGACGCATTTTCAAACCACTTCCAAACCTCAAGCACAGATACCATCAGCAATCTAAATATGAAATTACAGCATTTTAGCCTATACCTTCTATCAATACCAAATTTAGTTCCCTTTTAGTACTTTTCGTACAATTATGGTACACACTTCCAAACCACCTTCATATGTCAAGGCTTAACATAAACAGCGACTCTTACACAAAATTTCAGTTTTTAAAAGCTATATGTTCACCCAACTCCAAAGTGTACCTAATTTAGTGCTATTAATACTTTTTGAACAGTTATAGTACACATTTTCAAAACCACCTCATTATAACAAACCTACCGCAAGTAGGGACCCTAATACCAAAATTCTGCTTCATCCACTCACCCTATACCAAACTGTTCCAAATTTTTGCACAATGTGATCTAAACACATTTCCAAAACCATCTCCATATATCAAACGAATTTTCCAGCCCTTATTCCTAATTTCAAATTATTAGGTATATTCGTTCACATAATATCAAATGGTACCATTTTGTATGTTTAGTACCATATTAGAACTTTTTGTAACATTAAAGTTCATATTTCTAAAAACCCTTTGGTTTATCTATCCTGCACTCCATCAGCGAATCTCAATTCAATTTTCAATACCTTTTGCTACTTTTAGTATCCTTTCAGTACGAATTTATAATCATTCAAATATCAATGTTATGACTTTTACTTCATTCCGTACACTTGAAGTATAAAACTTCCTTTAATCTTAAACTGTTGCATCATTTCCTAACTTTTGTTCCTTTCAAGTACGAGTTTTCAAAAATTAGTGTAGGGTATCATATGATCGCCATTGCCGATTGTAATATTTGAATTTTATTAATTAAACTCTTCAATTTTTTTTTACCTTTCTCTCAAGATTTTGTTCCTTAAATGAGAGTAAAATTGACTTGCAATGTTCCGCTCTTAAATGATCTATACTACGGGCATCTATGGCTCTCATAAGATATTCGTTGACTTCATCTTCTGGATCTTTAGACGATTCGTTACTATCGCCGAAACCGAATCTGAGCAGAAAATGAGTAGAAAAATTAAATTAGATTTTACAAAAATTTTGCTTAAATTTCTGGAACAACAAATGTTAAATTAATGAATGGACAAAACAGGAACTCACTTCGAGCAATTTTTCTGCATGCTTCCATGACCCATCATTCGCAATTCCTTGGATATGTTACCGTTTACTTGTAAACGATTGCGAGATTTCTTATTCTGAAAACAAAGTTGAATAAAAAATATGTTGAGTATAATGGATAAATGTGCCAGTAACTATTTTAATTCTCAATTCCATGGAATAATTGTAATATAGACGCCCAAACCAATATAGTGAAGCACACTCAATGCAAACTTACTTCCTGTGAATTACATACCGGTCTATAAATATCCCCCGGAACAATGAGATACGTTTCAATTTGATGATCCTTCAGATATGAATTACGTTCCGCACCATTTCCCACCTCCACTTCATAGTCGCCATCGAGACATTTCAATGTTTCTTTTGTAATATGGACTCGTCTGCAAAAACAAAAACAAACCAAATACAGAAATATGAGTACAGATGTTGCGATGTTTGTATGATATTAAGATTTAATTCATTCTGATGGTACTTGTTAAAGGTGCACATTGTTTATTCTTGAAAAATTCAGGTATACAGTGAACGCCAAATAACGTGTTGCAATAACTTTATTACACCGAAGGCACCTCACATATCTGATGTTTTTTTTTTTCCTGCAATGTAAAATTTTACACTGCAGGCATCAACTTCCCACTGCAAAATATTCCTCTTGATGCCAATTAATTGCTTAATTGTTTGATGCCATTGTTTTCCTTTGGCAAAAAGTAATTACCCGTATAAAAACAGAAGCAGCATGTAGATGCAAATTTCTAAAGGAATGGAATATTCTCTCAAACTGGATGTTGATAGAATTATTTTCTCTCATACAAAGCTACGAGGGTGGCATTGAATATAAAAAAAACTTAACAAGTAAAAAAGCTGTAAGTTCGGCCGGGCCGAACTTTAAATACCCTCCACCATTTGTTACAAATTTGGCAATTTCCAAAAAAATAAATAAATAAATCCGTTTAAAATTCTGTTAAAATCTTAAAAATACCGAATGCCTATATGACGACGTAGACCTGAATAGGCAACTTTTGTCATAAGTTATTACAATATTTAAATGCGAAACTTGAAGAAAAATCTGTTTATAATGTAGCTAAAATCATCAAAATACCGAATATAGTGGGTACCGTTATATGGGGGCTATACGAAGGCGTGGACCTGCACAGACAATTTTCTGGCATGGGCTGAAGTATCCATTACGAATTCACATGCGAAATTTGAAACAATCCCGGTAAACAATGTCGCTAAAATCATCAAAATTCCGAATATCGGGGGGTACGGTATATAGGGGCTATACGAATACGTGGACCTACATGGCCCATTTTATGCGGAAGTATCTATTACGAACTTCAAATACCAAATTTGGAACGATTCCGTTAAATAATGTCGCTAAAATCATCACAATACCGAATATCGGAAGGTACCTTTATAAATACCGAATATCGGGAGGTACCCTTATATGGGGGCTATATGAAAACGTGGACCTTCATGGCCCATTTACGAACTTAACCTGCCTACTGGAAAATAAACATGTGTGCAAAATTTTAGCCTTCTATCTCAATTTGTTCGAAAGATAGCGTGATTACAACAGACAGACAGACACACAGCAGACAGACGGATATGGCTAAATCGTCTTAGAATTTTACGCTGCTCAAGAATATATATACTTTGTTGGGTCTGACATGAGTATTTCGAGGAGTTACAAACGGAATGACAAAATTAATATACCCTCCATAGTATGGTGGAGGGTATAAAAAGTATCAGTCGGTTTTGCCGACAGATGTATACCCTCAGCCAATGTTCTATTATTTATATATATATTGATATCTGTTACGATTGTTCAAATTGATAACCCTTTATGGAGTAGGTTCCGACGAATGGGCCAATACAGAGTGAGATGAAAAAACTGCAACCAACTTCAGACTGCTGTCATTTCTAAGCCACTAGTCCGAAAGCTGTTAAAATTATTCCAGGGACAGCTCATTATATTGTTTACAAGCGTAAAAAAGCATTTTTATGAGAATTTTCCAGAAAAAAGTTATTCGTGATGGAATTCAAGCGTGATGGTGTGATTTCTTTATATTTGGCTGTAAAACCACAAGTGGCTATCGTTAGAACACTCCAGCATTTAAATGTGAATAAATCTTTTGTGTCTCGTACCATCGCTCGTTACAGTGATACTGATAGCGTAGCCCGACGTCAAAAAAGTGGACGGAAGAAAACAGCAACATCAGCAGAAATGGTTCGAAAAGTAAAGAAGCGACTTGATCGAAACTAGCGTCGCAGTGGCCGAAAATGGCTCGTGAGCTGAATATATCGCAATATTCCATACGGCAAATATTGAAAAATGAGCTCGGGGTGAAGCCATTGAAATTCCAAAAAGTGCCAGAACTTACACCACAACAGGAAGAAAATAGATTCAAAAGAGCTAAAGGGTTGCTTCGCTTGGCCGAAAGTAGTGAACTGCCGAATTTGGTTTTCTCCGATGCGAAAACATTCGTTGACCAGCAGTTTGTAAACAACCAAAATGATCGTGTTTACTTGCCAAAGAGCTCAGTTGAAAATGTGCACTATCGGTGGGCCACCAGAACTCAAGCGCCGGCCATGGTGATGGTGTGGGCCGCCATAACAGCCGATGGTCGCTCTCCGCTTGTATTAATCGAATGTGTCATCAGAAAAAATGCCGAATATTATCGCGAAAATATTCTGGAGGATGTATTAAAGCCTTGGGCACGCAAACATTTTGGCCGCAGACCTTGGACATTCCAACAGGATAGGAACAGGTTACAAAATGAGATTCCTCGCTTCATTTCCAGCGTACAAAAACCAAAACTCCGGATACCAATCCGTTGGACTATTGTGTCTGGTGTATTTTGGAAAGCAAGGTTGGCACTAAAAATACCAAAGCGTCGATCACTTCAAGCAAGCGCTTCGCAGAGCATAATTTGTGCCAAAGGTGACCAATTCAAACAAATCTAAACTCACTCGAAAATTTGATGCTAATTCCGACATTTGTTGCTTTCATTTAAAAAAATTAAAACAAAATGTAAAAATTATGGCGTTTGACTTTGTTGCAGTTTTTTTTTTCTCACCGTGTTCTGTCCATTTCATATCGGATCTAAACAAATGTGATATAAATATAATGACGTACCAGGTTACTGCCATCACTTTTCATGAGATATATGATAATTTTTAAGATTTGCGTCACAAGGTGGTCAGGGTATTATGTCTTTGTGCATTTGTTTGTAACAGGCAAAAGGAAACGAGATAGACCCATAGTTCCTTTTGATGATCTGCATAGAATCACATTCGATTTATGCATGTCCGTCCGTCCGTCTGTCCATGTATTTTTGTAAACAAAGTACAGTTCGCATTTATTGCCCAATCCAGATGAAATTTTGCACAAATCATTTGTTTGGCCCAAGGACGAACCCTATTGAAATTGGAGATAATCGGTCAAAATTTAGACATAGCTCTCTTATATATCTTCGCCCGATTTACCTTTTATTGTGCACCAAACGTGAAATATCAGCCCGAATTGTATAGAATTTTGCATATACACCCAAATTAGGCCTGAAAATAAGTATGTCAAATTTGATCGAAATCGGTTCAGATATAGCTATAGCTCCCATATATATTGTTTGTCCGATTTGTTATTTTTGTCCTCCGGAGCCGTAATATGAACTCTGCACAACAATATTTGGGGAAATATATCAAATGCAGCTCAGAAATACCTTTGCTAAATTTTATCGAGATCGGTTCAGGTTTGGATATAGCTCCCATATATAAGTTCGTCCGATTCACCTTTTATTGTGCACAAAACGTCTAATATTTGTCTAAATGGGATGGAATTTGGCACTTACGACCGAATTGAGTCTTGAAGCTAGTATGTCAAATTTGGTGAAGATCGGTTTATATAGCTATAGCTTCCATATATATTGTTCATCCGATTTGTTATATTTGTTACCCACAACCGTAATATGCCCTCCGTAACAACGATATTCAGGGAAATATATCAAATACAGCTCAGAAATACCTTTGCCAAATTTTATCGAGATCGGTTCAGATTTGGATATAGCACCATACATATTCTCATCCGATTTTAAATTAGCACCAAATGGGCAACACAAGTCCGAATTTAAAAGATACAAATGCTTTGGCATATTTAGTCCTTTGAACTTTAAATTATAATTATAATCGTTGCTTGTATGATTGAATTCTCCCATAAAAACTTTTAGTTGTTATGTGGAGCACTACTACATTAGTAAAGTGGTGTAGGGTATCATAAAGTCGGCCCCGCCCGACTTTAAGACTTTCTTTACTGGTTATAATTCATCTTATACCGATAAAAATATTGGTATGGGCAAAATTGGAAGATATATCCCCCATACCTCCCGGTACCTCCCGATATTCGTTGTTTTGATGATTCTTAACACATAAAAATTGGTATTTGTTCGTAATGGGTTCTAGCTTCGTAATGGGTTCTAGGTCCGGTAGTACAACATTGAATGTCTAGGTTCCCTTTTCGAATAGCCCCCATAAAATAGTACCTCCCGATATTCGGTGTTTTCATGATGTTTACAACATATTTTCACGCATTTGTCTAAAAATTGGTATCCAGTATATCTGTTGCAAAACCGCCTGATACTTTCTAAATTGTTTTTAAATATATTCAATCAAAATATTTCGTTATCTATTTCGTATTATTTCGATTTTTTAATATTTTTCTAATTTTTTTGTAGTAATGGCTCATATATCGGATATATATGTTTATACAATTGTTATGTACCTGTACTCCCCACTATATTTAGTTTGAAGGCTTTGGACACATTTTCCATCTGAAATGGCAGAAATGCCAATGACATTCCTCGAAATATTCGTCGGACGCCGCATTAAGTAAGGCAATTCTTTCCAAACGATATGGAGTGCACTGAACGTAGCTAACCTTGTTAAGTCGTTTCTATCCTTCTTTGCCTTCTTTATTCCAAGAAAAGTACATAAATATTTGAAATTCCATCATTGCAAAGTGTTTATTGTTACTAGTACAATTTTTTTTAGATTTTTCTCCATGACCTAAAGGAATGTTGATGTTAAGTGTAAATGTATTACAAAAATTCCCATTATAATGTTTATTAGTTTTATTATCCATTTCATTCAGTAGTGATTGTTCAACAACTGTCTGAACATTTGAGCCAGACACGTCCTTCCGAATCATACATTTACCCAGATGGTGCAGCCTTAAGGATATGGAGGCTACAAGGAAGGAGTTTGTTGCTCCATTGGAATGGAGTAATGACATAAGTTGTTCGAGTAATGGTTTCGTGGTTCATAAAGTATCAGCATTAACTTTAGCTGAGGAACTTTTATTGAGTGGCATGGCAGAGTAAGTTTTATAGCATAATTGAGATGGTCGTCTGCATTTAGCAAATTGTTAATGACGTCAACGATTTAAAGTAATGGCTGGAATTTAATGAAGATTAAGGTTGTAAATATTGTGATTTGTCGGTAATATTCTCTTTTAAAATAAAGTGTTTAATGTTGTGTTACATAAGTTGCATTGTCCATGAAAATGGATGTATTGTGGCATATGTGTTTTTTTTTTTGATGAAAATTTTGTTCAAAGCATTTTTTGGCTTTGACTATGGGGTGTAGTGGAATCCTGCAGAAGACCTGCAAACATTTCGTTGCCTTTTCAAACATTTTAAACGAAATCTACACATTATACGTGGCCTCGAAACCGGGATCCACAAAAATGCATCAAATTTGAGATAAATTCCGCTAAATACAATTATTTCATTTAACACAGACCTTTGAAAAATTACCTTAAGAATTATCGTGTTAAAAATGAGTCATATCGACCAATATAATTATTTGAAAAAAAAAAATCGAAATAGTTCCACAGACATTAAAGACATTTTATAAAAATTTTTTTCTTCTTATTTTTGCAGAGGAGGTACCATTTTCACATTTGATCTAAAATTTGAACAAAATCGGATGTCTTCTTGGCTTTTATAATACAAATTACGCTGTGCGACAAAATTCAATTTTTCTATGTCAAATGAGTTTTGTAATCGTAATTGTTAAGGACTTTATATAGCTTTAACCATATACAAAAATACATCTAAAGTTTGCGATATTTTTCGCAACATTTAGAATAGAGCTTTGAAATTTGATACAGATCCTTGGATTAAATTCAGAATCATTGCTACAGAAAGTCTAGTTGGAAACAGCTATTTAGATAAACTCCCATATCTATCCTAATATATATTTATCCGATATCAGTTTTATTGTGCACCAAATGATCAGTATCAGTCCAAATGACCTGAATCTTGGCAATTTCGTCTGCATTTATCCTAAAAACAAGTACTTCAAATTTGGTAAAAATCGGTTCAGAAATATCTTAGCTCCCATCCATATTGGTGTTTCATCCGATTTGGTGTTAAAATCCCTCACATGCTTAATATGCACTCCTCAACAATGATATTTGATATCGGGTATCAGATAATGCTCGAAAAAACCTCTGTTGTTGTCCACCATACATGTAATTTCAATCCAAATTGGATAGATTTTTTCCCACTCAGTCGATTTTTTCTTTTATTTATTTCTTTATTTTTTTTTTTTTTTTGTTACGAGAGCTCTTTTAAATACGCATACTGGTGTATGTTATCACATAGTCGGCCCACCCGATTTTAGATCTTTCTTACAAATTTCAATATACAGTGGAAATAGAGATTTCATTTCTTTGCTGACTTACAGTAAAATAGTTTTGCCTTTACAATCATCCTTTTAAAATGACACAAACTCACACCAAATATATGAGTTACTGGCATTTAGGAGGGATTAAAGCTCTTGGCGTTTTCCAAGATCTACCATAGAATTTTATGGCTAATAATTTTATAGAATATTGGACTTGCTACGATTCCATTTAGTGAAAGTTTTTAATTATATTTTGAGTTATATACTTGAGTGTAAATGCACGGACTCCGAGGAATCTAAATTCGAAACATTTTAAATGTCTTCAAGATAGTTAAAAGGGTTTATTAGCTTTCTAAACTTTTCTTCTTTTTATACCCTCAGGCACATGGCTACAGAGGGTATACAGGTTGAGATAAAAAACTGCAAAAAATCATATGTAATAATTTTTACATATATTTTTTTTCATTTTATTGAATGAAAGCAAAAAATGTCGGAAATATCATAAAATTTTAGAAAAAGTTTAGATTTGTTCGAAATGGTCACCTTTGGCACGAATTATGACCTTCAAACGGCCAATGAAACCATCACACGCTGCCCGAATGTTGCTCTGTGTTATTTCGGCCCATTCCCGGCGAAGCGCTTGCTTTAGGTGATCGACACTTTGGTATTTTTTAGTGCCAACCTTGCTTTCCAAAATACTCCGGATTGGTAGCTCATTTTGCAACCATTCTTGGGTAGTGCGTGCTGAGTGCGATGGTGCTGAATCTTGTTGGAATGTCCAAGGTCTGCGGCCAAAATGTTTGCGTGCCCAAGGCTTTAATACATCCTTCAGAATATTTTCGCAATAACATTCGGCATTTATTCTGATGCCAAGGTCGATTAAGACGAGCGGAGGCTGTTATGGCGGCCCAGAGCATCGCCAACCGAAGATGCACATTTTTCAGTTGACCTCTTTTTCAAGTAAACACGGTGATTTTGTCTGTTTACGAACTGCTGGACGACGAATTTTTTCTCATCGGAGAAAACCAAATTCGGCAGTTCACCATTTTCGGCCAAGCGAAGCAACTATTTAGCTCTTTATTATTTATTATATTCTTTCTATTACGGTGTAAGTTCTTGCACTTTTTGGAATTTCAAAGGTTTTACCCCAAGCTCATTTTTCAATATTTGCCGAATGGAATATTGTGATGTTGATGGCCAGGTTTCGATCAGGACACTTCTTTACTTTTCGAACCATTTCTGCTAATGTTGCTGTTTTCTTCCGTCCACTTCCATGAGGTCGGGCTACGCTACCAGTATCACTGTAACGAGCGATGGTACGAGACACAAAATATTTATTCACATTTAAATGCTGGAGTGCTCTAACGATTGCCACTTGTGGTTTTTCTGCCAAATATAAAGAAATCACACTATCACGCTTGAATTCCATCACGAATAACTTTTTTTCTGGAAAAATCTCAGCAAAATGCTTTTGTACGCTTGGAAACGATATAATGAGCTGACACTGGAATAATTTTGACAGCAGTCTGAAGTTGATTGAAGCTTTTACATCTCACCCTGTATACATGCTGTTCTTTATTCGGATTCTCTCGATAGTTTATCTATACATTTTTCGTCTTTTTCAAACTTTTTCAAAATTTGAATAGCTTTTTAACTTTGAAATAGCTTTGAAATGCCATAATTTATTTTTTTCCGTACTTTAAATCTTTAAAAATAAATATAAATACGTTTTAAAGTTGGGATGAACAAAATTTTGAATACATTTTCGAAAAAGCAAAATGTACATAGCAGCCGCCGTCATATGAATATTCATAAGTGAAATGTGAATGACAAACTTATCCAAATTTTAGACATTTTTATTAAAACTCAGTTTTAATGTAACTTCTAGGCATCTGTTAACCATTTCAACCTTTTTTTTATTTTTTCAATTTTTTCTGTTTCACATTCTGTGCCACAGCATCGGCTAAGCTTCAAATAATTGCTATCCTTAATGACAGGGGAGCCTCGTCGTTGTTCGTCGTTAGCAACCGTTATGAAAACGATTAAAAACAAATATTAAAATGTGCTATAACAAAATTGGGTCGACATTTGTTTAGATTCACAGTTTGCTTATTATAACGTTGATGTTGTGCTGCCGAGGAAGCAACAGACAAACGTTGTCCGACGATTACAAGCTTGTTTTTTACAACTTTTGTCAACATGACAGCCAAAAGAAAAAAAACTCATGTTATTATGTAAATGTTTCCATTAAGCAGGAGAATTTTAATGTTATCACACTTTAAATGAACTGAAAGATATGCACAGTTTGGGCGCAAACATGATGGTCAGGTTGACGAAAAAATGATAATTTGTCCTTGGTGTCCTCCAAGCTATCCGACTGCCAATGATACTATGTGACTTAGCTAAATATGTCACTTAACGAAATGTTGTTAAAAATATGTTAACAATTTCTGGTAAATTTAATTTTTGGAATTTGGTTTTCTCAGATGAGAAAACATTCGTTGTTCATCAGTTTGTAAACAAATAAAAAGATTGTGTTTTCTTGCCAAGGAGGTCAGCTGAAAATGTGCACCTTCGATGGGCCACCAGAACTCAAGCGCCGGCCATGGTGATGGTGTGGGCCGCCAAAACAGCCGATGGTCGCTCTCCCCTGGTATTAATCGACCGTGGCATCAAAATAAGTGCCCAATATTATCGCGAAAATATTCTGGAGGGTGTATTAAAGCCTTGGGCACGCAAACATTTTGGCCGCAGACCTTGGACATTCCAACAGGACTCAGCACCATCGCACTCAGTACGCGCCACCCATGAATGGTTACAAAATAAGGTTCCTCGCTTCACTTCCAGCGCACAATGGTCTCCAAAATCTCCGGACACCAATCCCATAAACTATTGTGTCTGGAGTATTTTGGAAAACAAGGTTGGCACTAAAAAATATCAAAGTGTCGATCACCTGAAGCAAGCGCTTCGCCGGGAATGGGCCAAAATACCGCAGAGCAACATTCGGGCAGCGTGTGACGGTTTCATTTGCCATTTGAAGGTCATAATTCGTGCCAAAGGTGACCAAATCACTCAAATCTAAACTTATTCTAAAATTTGATGCTATTTCTCTTTATGCTTTCATTCAATAAAATTTAAAACAAGTAAGCAAAGGCTATAGTCGTGCGGGGCCGACCATGTGATACCCTACAATACTACAACACGTTAGAAGCCCTCTTATGTCCTAATCCATTTTGGAAGATTTCGCGTTTGAAACTATGTTACGGAGCACTGCGATATTATATTACCCTTAGCATTTTGAACAGGGACATTTGCCCAATATTTACAAACTATGTCGTGTTGTTAGTTGTTGTGCAAATATGCTAGAATTCTTCCCTGTCCTTATCGCTCTTCCAAGGCATGTCGAATGGCTCCAATTGTGTATCAGAAATTTTTTTCTGTTTTTGGTTAATTTGAGCTATCTCCAAAAGCAAGAGGCCCATCTGAATCTCTAAATTTAGACTCATCTATATGATTTTCTTGTCTACGATATTTGGCTATCGTCGGATATCGTCTGTAAGTAATGCTGGTATTTTTTACACAAAGTAGTGGTCCATTCTACCCAGAGTCCTAAACTCTAACTTCATGCGAGATTTTGTATCCTTTGGTTTCTCTTTGTATTATAACGGCTGCAAAATCAGGAACATTTTTTTTTTTTTGTTAAATTTCAACCCTTAAATATATTACGGACATCTTTGAAAACAATAGGCCTAGCCATTCTGAGCCTTACCCTACCCTTTTCGTGAAGATCGGACGATAATTGCAATATATATTATAATAAAATTTGACCTGTAGAGCAACTGCAAAATCAGGATTTTTTTCAGTTTTTGGTCCCTAAATATTATGCGATCATCTCCAAAAGAAATAGGGTTCTATTCTGACCCTATCTCCACCTTCATTCTAAGTTTCGCGAAGATCGGATCATAATTGCGACCTGTAGAGTGATTACAAATTAACATGGAGAGACGGACAGACGGACGGACGGACATACATAGCTAGATCGGCTCAGCTCGGCGAGATAGGAAGATTCATATATACTTTCCTATGTGGGAAACCAATATTTCGAGGTGTTACATAATTTTTGGCCCAATCAAACTTATAATACCCCCAACACATAGTGTTGTAGGGTATAAAAAAATGTAAAAATTATGGCGTTTGACTTTGTTGCAGTTTTTTTATCTCACCCTGTATATGTTAGCAGAGTTGAATTTCAACTCTTAATCAATCGATATACAAACATGCAAAAAAGTATGCCATTTGGAATAATCATCGAAAATGTTAAAAATTCCTTTGAAAAATGCTTCTTAAATTATCAAAATATGGAATATGGATTTGAAAATGCGTACAAGAAAGGCAAAATTTCTAATGGTTGCTGGAAAAATTGGAAACAACTTAAAAATGCTTTTAAAATGATAAAAAAAATACGGACTTTTGGACTTTTTCAAGCAATTTTCTGCCCTAGGAGATTATACCAATCACGAACTCCAAATACCAAATTTAAAACCATTCCGGGAGAAGTGTGACACAAATCATCAAAATACCCAAAATCTAGAGGTAAAGCAAAATATGGGAACTACAGCAAATTTTAGACATTTATGGACAGTTCTATGCAAAAATATCACCAACTTATTTTGAACGCAGTACAATTCAAATTTGGAGGAACGAATGGAGCTGCAATTCTAAATTTTGAAAATGAAATTACTGGAGTATAGGACTTGGACATGGTGGAAGTTTTCTTTCGAAATGCGAGACTTGGCATGAGTAGGTGGTTTGGGAAAGTTTGAAAACATTACTAAATGTTGCTAAATTTTGTATAGATTAGGAATATTTTTTTTTAAATTTTGTATAGAGGAAAATATATACACCAGGAAAGCAGTTATGAACTTCGGTAAAAAGATCACTGCGAAATATATGCCATTCAGATATATTTTCCAAATAAGAAAAATACGAAGGTAAAAAATCTATCTAAAAACCAATTTTTAGAAATTTATTTTGTATATACGTATGAATTTATTATATTCAAAGCAACTGTTTTCGATGTGTATTGAAATTAGTGATTCAATTTCTAATTTGAAATGGTAGTGGTGGTGGTGGTGGTTTATTTAATACTATCCACATTCCAAATCCACTTAATATCAATTCTTATTTCCGCATATGAAGTAGTGGCCATTTGCTAGTTGCCACATAAATTTGACGACATTGTAATGTTCTGCCAAATTTCTTAAATTCATTATTCTTATCTATATATATATAAATCAATTGTTGTTTGTTGGTAACGGAATCAGTTGATAGCAGCTGGACCGATTTGCAAAATTTTTTGTACAAACGTTCGTCATACCCCGAGTTAGGTTTTTAAAGAAAAAAAAAATATTGACCACGCCTTAATTTACGCCCACTATTACGATTTATCTAAAATCTTTATATTAGTCAAGATATCGGTTTGAGAATTATTACACGAGATGCTGTTGGCTTTCCATCCAACCCTAAGTACTTATTTAGGCGCTGAGGAACGCGCGTTGTGTTATTTGCTACTCTTATAACATAAAGACCGCCGGTCTGATTTTAACGATTTAGACAAATTCGGAATTGCCTCTTGCCAGAAAAAAAATAAAATCCAAAAAAATCGCGTAAAAATGTGAAATCTGAACATTTTCATTTTGACTTTTAAAATGTACAATAGTAATGTTTTATATTGCATATTTTATCCCATTTTGACTTATTATTTTCGAATGTACATTTGTAGTGTTTTTTTTTTTTTTTTTTTTTTTTTTTTTTTGAATTCTTATATGATTTGTAGGTTTTTTTGGGTAGTATAAAGCCACAACGAATAAAACTGTTATTTATAGATTTTATGTATTTATTCGTAATACCAATAACTACCTATAATCTATAAATAACAATTTTATCCGTTGTCGCTTTATATGAAAATTCTAAAATCGGGAAAAATCGACAATTTTTTCAATGGAAGCGAATTTCAAAATAATAGTACATTCTACCGAAAAACTTTGTAAGGACCTTTAAAAATTTGCTGCAAAAAAATCAGTGAGCCATTTGAAGATTCTTTTTTTTCTATATTGAAGTGTACATTTTTTTTATTGGTTTGAATTCTGAATGAATAATATTAAAAATGAAATGAGGGCGCAATACGATGTTAAATGCTTTCTACTCCAGGACCTACATCGTGCTTCAGCTGGAAGATGAGAACACATTTAAACAAACAAAAATTACCGAAGAAGCGTTATGGGGTTAATTTCAAAAATTGGACCTGCTTCTTTCATATGACAATAAATTGTCAAATGAGAACACAAAATGCAAAATACATTGGGACTGCAATCAGTCAAATACCGACTATAAAGGACGCAAAATAGAAATTCTACCTAAACATTCAAGATACCTTTAATCGCTTCGGCAGGTCATGATATGGATCATTACCCCTAATAACGGAACAACCCGCTTTCAAGTATATTCTACATTTTAACCACATTTTTCGTACTAATTTTAGCTTATGTTGATAATTTAAGAAGGAACTATCTTTGCAAAAAATTATCACGTTTTGGCATCACCATCATATGATTTAAGGTATTTTCGGGGTCTTGGCCACTTTTTTAATTTTTTGGCCCTTATTTGACATCTTTGTTTCTAAGGGGGAATAAAACCTCTTCTCATAAATTTTTATTTATCTGAAAAGTGCGCATCTTAGTCTTAAGGCTACCTGGGGTAGAAAATCATCTTACAGATAATTATCCTCATAGGAATTTATTTAAGTATAGTCCCCACATTAGTATACCCCCAAGTTCACTTTCCCAACCAATGTGTGGTCAGAAAAGAAAATTTGTTATTTTATTGAATTTGTAACCCCCAAGAGAATATTGGTTGGGAACGTAGATTTGGGATGTACGTCTATATGAAATAAACTCCGAAATGTCAATCTGGGACTCATTCAGTCGGAAATTGTGACAGAAACATGAAAAAAATACGAAATTATAAAGTAATTTTATTGGATCTCCACCGCACAATTTAAATGACAAACAATTAATGCCCATCTTACGGTAATCGGAGCAAAAGAGTAATTTTTAGCTATTTTGACAACATTCTGCCTTCAAGTATGAGGTGGATAAAACTGAATACCACGCAGTACGGGACTTTAAACGTTGGAAATACAAATTTCAAATTATAGCTCATTTGAATGCTTTTTACAATATCAAAAATTGGGGCTATTATAGATGTTCTTTATCATATAGGTATTTAACACTCAAATTAAAGCCTATAGCTGAAAAATAAGATCAGGCTATTCAAAATATCTAAAACCGACGGTAATTATAATTTTTGCCATGCATATTAATTTATATTTAGTCATGGAGTCATTACTCATAATCAAGTCATTACTTATAATCAAAATTGGAGTAATTACAATGGAGTCATTACTTATAATCAAAATTGTGCCGCCTACATAAGTCAGATCTGTGATTTATTATGTTTTAAAGACTAAAAGTACGGGCCGGCAACGCGGACTGGGCCAGCTAGTTATTTATATTTTAAGATGATTTAAACAATACTTGACAGAGAATCCGATAATGATGCTATCACATTGCGGGCCATAACAAACATAATTAATATTTCGTTAAATGTCTAAATGTCTAAAAATCAACATCCTCCATTGCTGGACCAATTAGAAAGTATCGTTTTACATTGGTGGCTAAATTTAGTCATGATTTATGATAATACACATCTCTGCGTGGTGTGGTATGTTGATACACAAATCCTTTTCTTCTCGAAGCTGTTTTACAAAGGACACCTACAGTTTATATTTGTTTTTGCTGTCAAATCCGAGAAAAAAAAAAACATCCATATACAGCTCTGAATCGTTTGGTTAACTCACCCAGGTATGCCACCACTCTCCATGTGATTGGCCAGTGTCACATCATTTGACCACACATCAAATTGCCATTTCACTAAACCCAGAACACCACAATGGACACGTCCCGTGTGTATGCCCACACGCATGTTAACATTGACCGCCATTACCTCACGCACCAATCTGAAAGTACAAGCAAATGGTAAACAAATATATGTATGTGTAAGTATGTTAGTGTTTAGAAACCTGTACACGCAAAATAAACTAATTATACGCTACTTTACTGAGAATCAATAGGTATGTACGTATGCACATCTATGTGTTGGCATTTTATCACATTGGAATAATTTGAAAAGTTTCGAATACTTTGTTTGCTCTATAAATTCGAAAAGAAAATTTCCATATCAGAGCCACCTATCAGTTTTGCAAGAGAGTTAGCCACTTCTAATGCATCCCAGCAAACATTTGGAAGCTATATAATTGAACAAAAGAATTGAATAAAAGATAACTATATTATGCAATGCCAGTAGGTTGAAAATATTTTCAAAGCAAGTAATTTCTTATTACCAAGTAATGAGTGACGGCAGACTACAAAAAAATTGGGAGCAACATGAGTAAATTACCCATTACCGATTTCTACGCATAACCTTTTTCTGGAACAGAGTTTTGAGTAAAAAATCCAATCCTCTGCATAATTTATTTTGCTTTTTATATTTGTATAACCTCCACGATACTATTGAGGGTATACAGGGTGAGATGAAAAAAACTGCAACCAACTTCAGACTGCTGTCATTTCTAAGCCACTCGTCCGACAACTGTTGAAATTATTCCAGTGACAGATCATTATATTGTTTACAAGCGTTCAAAAGCATTTTGATGAGAATTTTCCAGAAAAAAAGTTAGTCGCGATGGAATTTAAGTGTGATTTCTTTACATTTGGCCGGAAATCACAAGTGGATATCGTTAGAGTACTCCAGCATTTAAATGTGAATAAATCTTTTGTGTCTCGTACCATGGCTCGTTACCGAGATACTAGTAGCTTAGGCCGACGTCAAGCAAATGGACGGAAGAAAACAGCAACATCAGCAGATATGGTTCGAAAAGTGGTCGCTATGCGCTTGTATTAATCGACCGTGGCATCAGAATAAATGACGAATATTATCGCGAATATATTCTGGAGGGTGTATTAAAGACTTGGGCACGCAAAAATTTTGCCAGCAAAACTTGAATAGTCCAACAGTACTCAGAACCATTGCACTCAGCACGCACAATGGCCACCAAAATCTCCGGATACCAATCCGTTGGACTATTGTGTCTGGAGTATTTTGGAAAGCAAGGTTGGCACTAAAAAATACCAAGGTGTCGATCACCAAAATACCGCACGAGCAACATTCGGGCAGCGTGTGACGGTTTCATTAGCTTTGACTTTGTTGCAGTTCGTCGGTAATTCGTTTGTAATCACGTTATCTTTCGAACGAATTGAGATAGAAGGCTAAAACTTTACCCACCGAAATTGTTTGAGATGTCGTATTTGAAGTTCGTAATGGATGCTACAGCCTGTGACAGAAAATTGTCTATGCAGGTCCAGGTCTTCTCACAGCCTCCTCCCTATTTACGATATTTTTTTGATTTTAGCTACATTATTTACCGAGAAGAGTGTTGGCTTGTTTGTTCGGGATACCGTAGTATTTTGTTGTTGCAAAATGGTTAGGCTTTATCCCTTTATTGTTGTTTTTATAAAACAACGTTAGTTTATTAGTGGAGAACGATGGTAATGTTTACCAGGGGGTAAGGCAGGAAATACCTGGGTTTCGGAAAGAGCCACCAATCCTCATCAGTTCCCTTGTTTTTTTGTCTGGGATATTCTCCCCAGAAGTTATTTTTAAAATAACTTCTATGACAAAAACATTTTTTTACCCAAGTGACAAGATCGTAAGCTCAATAGAAGAGGAACCAAAGAATTAAATAAAACTAAAATTCTTTTGGAAAGTCTTCTAAATCTTACAACCGCATTTACCGTTTTATTTCAAGTTTCGAATTTGAATATGGTAATGGCTTATGAAAAACAATGCCTATGTAGGTCCACGTCGTATAGACCCCAATATAACGGCTATATTTGGTATTCTTAAAATTTTAAAAGAATTTTTTAAGGATTTTATTTTTTGAAAATTTCGAAATTCGTTCCAATTGGTGCAGGGTATTCAAAGTTCGGCCCGCCCGAACTTGCTGCTTTTTAACTTGTTAATATTATTCTTTTCGAATGTACTCTATAGCAATGTTGAGGTGCGAGAGGAAGAAATGCCTTTCTCATAGCTACCATATATTTTTCGTAATTGAAGTATATAATGAGTGCTACTACCTGCAACAGAAAATTGGGTATGCGACAGAAAATTGGGCTTTCATTTAAGCGGTATTTTTCGGAATTTTTTGAAAAATTTTCAAGTTCCCTCCAAATGGTGGGGATATTAAAAGTTCGGTCTGACCGAAATTAGTTTTTTTTAATTGTTCTGGTTATAGTAGACCTTTTCAATGTTTTTTTTTTTTTTTTTTTTTTTTTTTTTTTTTTTTGAAAATTTGCAAATTCCCTACAAAAGTGGAGGGTATTAAAAGTTTGGTCCGGTTTAGCCTTTTTTACTTGTTTTGATTACATTAGAACTTTTCAAATCGAGTTTAGCTTCCTTTACTTGTTATTCCTTGATTTTTCACAATTACTTTTAATTTTTTTCGTGGTTAAGCAATCTTTGGGGACAAAAACGTTTTGTGTGTACTGTACCAAAACGTGAACCTATGAAGACCATTTTTGCTACAGAGGTTGTTATCCATTGCTAGTTTCAAATACTAAATATGAAAAAGTCACGCGGAAACTGTTTTTTAAAATTATTAAAATACCGAATTTAAGCAGGCACCATCATATGGAGGGCTGTACCTATCATAATTTTAACGGACAGTTTTATTGGTCTTTTCACAACACAAGGGGTTCTAATTTTAGTAATTCTTCGTTATTGAATTACAAAAGTTATGTAAGAAATTCAATTGTCTTCTACCTATCATTTTCACAACTAGCATAACAAAATGTTTCCAATCCTATTTTATAAAATCTAAAATAATTACATGACCTTTGCACTCCAAATCATCAAATGATTGTTATAAATTAATTTTCAAGACCTTTTGCGATTTTCATGTACTTAAACAAAATTGGAAAAGTTATTTCTGTTCCCTGGCATTCGTTTTTCGATTTAAAAGTCTCTTTAATTATTAAATGAAATGTACACTGATAAAATAATACTGTAAATAATCAATTACTCTTTAAGCTTCTTAGACCATAAATTTTCTTTAAAACTCTTTAGCACTCATCCTTTTTTTCCTCCCTTCCTTTTTCACTTGGAGCAACATTCGTATGTGTCTTTTCGTTTACATACCATTTGCTACGATTTGCTTCCCACAAAATAATTCAATTTTCTTTGCTATTCATATCCAGTTAAGCGCCCTAAGAATATGCCTGAATGTTTCATCTTCAACCCAAAAACCTAACAGAGCCTGTTTCATTTTCTCGACGAGTAACAAATACTCAAATGGGTGTGTGCGTGTTTGTGTGAAAAAGACAATTGGTATGTGTGTGTATGTGTTGTGTGTACTCACGCTATAGCATCAATCATATCCAAACCCATCTCAACGGCACAATGGGCATGATCCGGTCGGGGTTCGGGCAACCCTGAGACACAGTAATAGCAATCACCCAATAATTTAATACGCAAACAATGATGTTCGGCTGCCAATCGATCAAATCTGTAAAGGAAAAAGAAAATGTAGACAATGGATAAAATAAACAACAGTTTTTCAATGACGCCTGTGGGGGGATTTCAAAACAATTATCCTTTTTTTGTTGGTATGTAAGGTAAGAAAAATATTTTCCACTCAGACATTTGCAAATGGATAAAATCGGTAATATAGAGCACCGAATACTTTGAAAACTCGAATATTATAATTATAGTATGTTTGATATAAGGACTTTCGAACTATAGTTGTGGGAGTTTTAAATGTATTTAAATGGAAAAGTTTACGCCATAAAATCAAGATTTTTTTATACTGCAATGTTTGTGATTTTTAAGTGAAATCTTTCAGGTAGTCAAATATCCAATATTAGGAGGAACAATTATATGGGAGCTATACGAAGATGTGGACCTATCATATTATTGTGCAAACTGCGACACAAATCATCAAAATACCTAATTTCCTACATTGATCTTTCTACGCAAGGCTGTTTCTTACGTAATGGAAAACAAACTGTAAAATTACAGCAAATTCGAGTTAAAACTGTGACAAAAATACCTAAAAACCTTGAATCTGCCGGTACCGTTATATGGGACCTAAACCATAGCGTGGACGTCTATAGCCCATTTTCAATACCAAAAGTCCTGAAGACGTAACACACATTTGAGTAAAATTTTATCAACCTTCTCCAGTTCATTCGGAAGCTAAAGCGATTTCTACAGACAGACCGGCGGAAAGACAAACGGATGGGCATTGCTAAATGGCCATAGTTTTTTATGTTGATCAAGAATATATATGCTATGTGGGGTCTAAAATGTATACTTCGAGGTGTTTCAAACGGGATGATAAACTTAATATCCCGTTTTATGACCGTATAGGTAAATATGTCAACAATCTATATAGCATTCGAAATTTCGAAAAAATGTCTATGGAATTTGAAAATTTTGCCGATTGGTCCATTATATATACATCCGATATTGCATAGAAATATAATGATGTATACAATTTGGATCACCCCATCTAAATACAGGGCGAGATAAAAAAAAAACTGCAACAAAGTCAAAGATCATAATTTTTACATATTTTTTTTAAATTTTATTGAATGAAAGCAAAAAATGTCGGAAATATCATAAAATTTTAGAAAAAGTTTAGATTTGTTCGAAATGGTCACCTTTGGCACGAATTATGACCTTCAAACGGCCAATGAAACCGTCACACGATGCCCGAATGTTACTCTGCGGTATTTTGGCCCATACCCGGCGAAGCGCTTGCTTGAGGTGATCGACACTTTGATATTTTTTAGTGCCAACCTTGCTTTCCAAAATACTCCAGACACAATAGTCCAACGGATTGGAGATTTTGGTGGCCATTTTGCGCTGGAAATGAAGTGAGGAACCTCATTTTATAACCATTCTTGGGTGGCGCGTGTGAGTCCTGTTGGAATGTTCAAGGTCTGCGGCCAAAATGTTTGCGTGTTCAAGGCTTTTTTACACCCTCCAGAATATTTTCGCGATAATATTGGGCATTGATTCTGATGCCGCGGTCGATTATTACGAGCGGAGAGCGACCATCGGCTTTTATGGCGGCCCACACCATCACCATGGCCGGCGCTTGAGTTCTGATGGCCAACCGAAGGTGCACATTTTCAGCTGACCTCTTTGGCAAGTAAACAACGTTTATTTTGTTTGTTTTAAACCGAATTCGGCAGTTCACCACTTTCGACCAAGTGAAGCAACTCCTTAGCTCTTTTGAGTCTATTTTCTTTCTCTTGCGCTGTAAGTTCTTGCACTTTTTGCAATTTCAATGGCTTTAACCCGATCTAATTTTTTACTATTTGCCGAATGGAATATTGCGATATGTTCAGCTCACGTGCCATTGTTCGGCCACTGCGACATGGGTTTTGATCAAGTCACTTCTTTACTTTTCGAACCATTTCTGCTGATGTTGCTGTTTTCTTCCATCAACTTCCGTCGGGACGTCGGGATACGCTACCAGTATCACGGTAATGAGCGATGGTACGAGACACAAAAGATTTATTCAAATTTAAATGCTGGAGTGTTCTAACTATAGCCACTTGTGGGTTTTTTTCTGGAAAATTCTCACCGAAATGCTTTTGTACGCTTGTAAATAATATAAAGAGATGTCACTAGAATAAAACTGGAAGCTATCGGATTAGTGGCTCAGATATTATAGCAGTCTGAAGTTGGTTGCAGTTTTATCATCTCACCCTGTATTCTTGATCAGCGTAAAATTTTAAGTAGATTGCGGTATTTCCCTTCATTTGTCAATCTTCGAATGAAAAAGGGATAGAAGTCTAATATTTTAAACATGTCGGAACAAGTTCCCTTAAACTCTATTTTCAGTTGATGGGACCGACTTTATTATATCCTACACCACTCGAAATACCTAGCAGAGAAGTTTAACCACTCTATTAACTACAATTTTATGTCGTGTCGACCTAGATGATTTAAGCTATGCCCATAAGCACATTAAGTCTGAAATTTTTATGGGATTCAAATGGAATATTTTTACTTTTAACCAAAATAGATAGAAACTTCCCCTTTTTACTTGCTTCAAATCTAAACTTGGTGTGGCATAGGCTATAAAAATACTAAATTGTTATCACTTACGACACCACAAGTCGTTTCCATCAAAATGTTAACTTGTCATTATCTTTTTTTTTTTTTTTTTTTTTGTTTTTATTAACTAATAATGCACCAGAACAAGTATGTGCCATTAAAAAAATGTTATTTACACCAAGAAAGTTTAAAAATCGTTATTGTCATTGTTCTTTCTTTCTTTTTTTTTGTCATATCGTAAACTTAATTATTCATTGACAGCTAATCAACCTTTGCCTCTGTTAAGACTTTGCTCTTACCTGGCAAAAAGCTCATTCAATAAACGCACCAACTCCTCAGCCGTACATTGATCCGAGAGACTTGTAAAACCGCAGATGTCAGCAAACAGGATACTGAAATTTTAATGAAATTAGAAAAAGAGGAGAAGAAGAACAAGAAGCAGAAAAACATTAATGTCACTTTCATTAATTTAAGGAGGTGGATGAACAACAAAAATATTTTTAAATAAATGAAATAACCGCGGCGACGACGACGACGATGGCGGCACTCTATGCAACAGGTTCATCGGCACATAATCTTTTAATATTTGATTACGGTGAGCAAATTGAGTGGAACCCATTTATGGGGTTAAAATGTTTTGCGGGGGTTGTCCCCCGCTGATCTGGGATTGACGACCTGGTTGTTGTGGGTTTTTCTTTTTATTAGCCATTCTTCGTCGCACATCACAGCAGGTGAGTTTTCCAGGTGAATGGAAATGACTTTGTAAGAACAAAGGACACTCAGGTTTGTACATGATTTTCTCGTTCTCCACAGCAATGAGCATTTTTATAAACTTACTTAAGTTATTTTTGGCATGGTGGGTAATAATGTGTGTATGTATGTTTGTTTGTTTTTTTTTTTTTTGAGACTGTTGGTGAAATATCGATTTTTAAACATGATGTGATGTTTTGTGAGTTTTCTCAGTTAGTTTATACAAATTGGTTTCTTATGTACTGAAGGAGAAAACTGATTACGTTTTGAATGTTTAAAACTTTGTAATACATTTTCGTTTGATGCCACATAAGTGGTTTTTGGTACATAGTTGTAAAAAATCCTGAATTCAAACATGTAAGTGTTAATATTTCTTATGCTATATTTATCTCATATAATTGTACATCCCCATATTCGGTATTTTGACAATTTTTGCCACACCTTCTAACGTAATAGTTTAAAATTACGTAATTATTTAGAATGAACCTCCTGTGGCATAATGTTGTACACATAGGTCCACGTTTTCCCATAGCCCAATTTTTTAAAGGTATCTCTCGATATTCGATTAGCCATACCTTCTAAGAGAATACTATAAATTTCTATATTTTGAGTACATAATATTTTCTACCTACTAGGGCAGAACATTGTGTATATAAGTCCAAGTTTTTCTATAGCGCCCATATAATTGTACCGTCCCATATTTGGTATTTTGACAAATTTAGGCTCAGTTTCTAGAGGAATAACTAAAAATTTAGGTTTTTAAATTCATATTGGATTCTATATCTTGTAGCAGAACACTGTTCACGATTTCTCCCATATACAGGGTGAGATAAAAAAAAACTGCAACAAAGTCAAACGCCAAAATTTTCACATTTTTTATACCCTACACCACATAGTGGTAAGGGTATTATGTCTTTGTGCATTTGTTTGTAACATGTTGAAGGAAGCGAGATAGACCCATAGTTACTTTTGAGGATCTCCATAGAATCACTTTCTGAGGTGATTTATGCATGTCAGTCCGTCTGTCCGTCCGTCCGTCTGTCCATGTATTTTTGTGAACAAAATGCAGGTCGCATTTATTATCCGATTGAGATGAAATTTTGCACAAATCATTTGTTTGGCCCAATGATGAACCCTATTGAAATTGGAGATAATCGGTAAAAATTTAGATGTGGCTCCCATACATATCTTCGTCCGATTTGCATTTTATTGTGCACCAAACGTTTAATATCAGCCCGAATAGTATGGAATTTTGCACATACAACCAAATTAGGCCTGAAAATAAGAGTGACAAATTTGATCGAAATCGGTTCAGATATAGCTATAGCTGCCATATATATGTTTCATCCGATTTGTTATTTTTGTCCTCCGCAGCCGTAATATGCACTCTGTGACAACAATATTTGGGCATATATATTAAATGCAGCTCAGAAATTCCTTTGCTAAATTTTATCGAGATCGGTTCAGATTTGGATATAGCCCCCATATATAACCGTCCGATTTACTTTTTATTGTGCACCAAACGTCTAATATTTGCCCAAATGGTATAAAATTTGGCACTTACGACCGAATTGAGTCCAGAAGCTAGTGTGCCCAATTTGGTGAAGATCGGTTCAGATATAGCTATAGCACCCATATATATTGTTCATCCGATTTCTAGTATTTGTTACCCACAGCCGTAATATGCACTGCGTAACAACGATATTCAGGGAAATATATCAAATACAGCTCAGAAATATCTTTGCCAAATTTTATCGAGATCTGTTCACATTTGGATATAGCTCCCATATATATCTTTATCTGATTTCAAATTAATCTTGCACCAAATTGCCCATACAATTCCGAATTTAAACAATACAAATGCTTCGGCATATTTAGTCCTTTGAACTTTAAATAATAATTATAATCATAGCGTATATGATTGAATTCTCACATAAAAACTTTTAATTGTTACGTGGAGCTCTATTAAATTAGCAAAGTGGTGTAGGGTATAAAAAAGCGGGCCCCGCCCGACCTTATGACTTTCTTCACTGGTTTTTTTAATTTTATTGAATGAAAGCAAACAATGTAGGACATAGCATCAAATTTTAGAATAAGTTTAGATTTGTTCGATGTGGCCAACTTTGGCACGAATTATGGTCTTCAAACGGCCAATGAAATCGTCACACACTGCCCGGCGAAGCGTTTGCTTAAGGTGATCGACACTTTGGTATTTTTTAGTGCCAACCTTGCTTTCCAAAATAGTCCAGACACAATAGTCCAACGGATTGGTATCCGGAGATTTTGGTGGCCATTATGCGCTGGAAATGAAGCGAGGAACCTCATTTTGTAACCATTCTTGGGTGGGGCGTTCTGAGTGCGATGGTGCTGAGTCCTGTTGGAATGTCCAAGGTCTGCGGCCAAAATGTTTGCGTGTCCAAGGCTTTAATACAATCTCCAGAATATGAGACACAAAAGATTTATTCACATTTAAGTGCTGGATTGCTCTAACGATATAAAAAAATCACACTCCCACGCTTGAATTCCATTACGAATAACTTTTTTTTCTTGAAAATTCTCACCAGAATGCTTTTGTATGCTTGTAAACAATATAATGAGCTGTCATAGCGGTCGGACGAGTGGCTTAGAAATGACAGCAGTCTGAAGTTGGTTACAGTTTTTTCATCTCACCCTGCAAAGGTACTTCCAGATATTCGGTATTTTGACTATTTAAGCCACATTTTCTAACAGAATTACTTAAAAATTCAGTTTATGGATTCCGTCATTGGTCCTTCTGCTTATACTGAACAATTTCTATATAAGTCAACGTTTTCCTATAGCGCCATTTTCCCGATATTCGGTAGTTTGATGACAGAAGCCAACCTTTTTACAGAGGTGGATTTGTTGTTCCTAATAACATCAGTGATGCATACCCCTCGAATACAGGAATTTCGGCATTTACAAACATATTTCTATATCAGTTAATTTACCGAATTGTGGAGGATATAAAATGTTCGGCGGGGACGAACTTGACTGCTACTTTACTTGTTTAAATGTATTTTGAGGTGCGTTATTGTTTTTTACCTTTTGTCACTTTCTGAGGGAGGTTCGAAAGCAATGCCCAATGTTTTCTATTTCTTATCTGACCTAAGTCTAATATAAATATTACAACGTACACAAATATGATTATATCGAGAGCTTTCTTCGCTTTAGATGAGATGTGTGATTAATTTTTGCGATATTCTGAAAAGTGCATCAGGTACCATATATAGTAGAACCAAATATTCCATTTCATCTAATACTGATAGAAATATAAATATAAACGCATTTATGTTTAATTTTTTGCGAATAATTATTAATCAAAATTTTCGCCTTTTCTGGAGGAGGTACCAGGGAGAGTGAACCGATTTTGTCCACCTCTGAACCCGATCTAAGTTTGACAATTTTACTACGATGAATCAAGTTTGGACTAAATGGGATACACCCTTTGAGAAAAATCGGATAAATCGACTCCAAACGTCCTAAAGCGGATTTGGTCCAAAGAGATCTAGGGTCTAAAACCATTATTTCGCTGAGGCACGTTTTTTATACCGTCAGACATATGGCTAGAGAGTGTAATCTTCATTTAATACGGCCAAAACGTGCCTAGTCGAAATAACGGTATTAGACCATAGGTCTCATTGGACCAAATCCGTTTCAGGACATTTGAAGTCGATTTAGCGATGTTCGTCCGACCGCCCGCCCATCAGTCTGACTGGCTGGTGCGCACAATGCGTACAAAGTGAGTAATATTTTTGTCAAACTTAGATCGAGTTCGGAGATGGGCAACATCGGTTCACTCCTACCCTGGTACCTCCCCCACAAAAGTTCAAAATGTTCATAGAAAATAATTTACCGTATACGAAGAGAACGGATAATCTCATTTTGTTCTAACTTTGCAAAGAGTAATATTTTCATCATGAGAAAATGAACAATATCGGTTCACTCCATTAAGTACCTCCCCCACAAAGGTCAAAATTTTGAATATCCATGAAGCTCATATATACATCTGAGTAAAATTTTATCAACTAATTTAGTTCTGAAGAGGGATAGGCTAAATCGACATAAAATGTTATGCAGATCAAGTATATACTTTTTGGGTCTACAATGGCTCTTGGTGAAAGGTATACAAGAAAAGTTGAAGAAAAAATATATGGAGATGATGATAAGTGTGCTTTCTAATTTAAATTTTAAATTCTGCCAAATGACGAGCACATAACCCACAACAGCTGCTTTGGCATTACTTAGGCCGGCATCTGTAAAACATACATAAATATAAATTGTATATTTACGATACAGTTTTTATGTTCACTTACACATTACTTCACCCAGCCTGATACGAAATGTCAATTTGAGAACATCTTCGTAATAAAAAGAGCTTTATCTAAATTATTATTATACTACCCACAAAAAATACAAAAAAAAAGTTGCAGCCAACAAGTTGTCAAAATTCAACCCTCCATTAAGGCAAGAAGTAATAAAGGATAAACTTTACACTCCATAAAATTACGCATTTCCAAAAAAGGAAAATAAAAATAAAAACAAAACGAAACCTCAGGGTAAATCATCAAACACAAATTTCATCTCTCTCGCGTACACAAAGTTCGGCCATAAAAAGATCCCTATTTCGCTGCTTAAAAAATCTTGAGTCTGTAAAGTTTTCGTTGAGACAAAAGTAATTTATGCTCTGCTCTGCTCAACAGCTTCGAAAATATTCACATGTACGAGACACGCAAAACATGTGGACATAAATGATAGCGCGTACACACATGCGTCATATATACTTCCAATGAAACACATTTATGTATGATGAAATACTTTATGGCCGTGTGGAATAAATGACATGTCCTGAAAATGAAACTTAATGCTACTGCCAGGGATTTTTTTTATAAATTTTCAGGAAAATTTTACCCATATGGGAGTAATCACGTGGCATACTTATCTCAAAGGGATTGTAAATGTACCTTTTAAATTAAAAAGAAAAGGATTTTGTATGGCATAAACCTGAAATCGATAAAGTTATACATTTATTTGTTCCTTTCTTAACCAGCCTTTGATGACTTTGTTGCAGGGCTAATTCATTTGTCATTACCTTGACGAGAACGGCATTGCGTCATTGATGTATCAATTTGCAATGAAATTCAATCTAGGTATGGAAAGACCAGTGTTCATTTCAATTAACCAATTTGTTTGGTAAAATGAAAGTCTGCAATTCCTAGGGTATTTTCTTAGCTGCATGTTATCTCTGGTCCTAAGCAATATTGTGAAGAAGTAAATATTACGGCTTTGAGAAGCTTTAATTACGAGATATGTCATAATCTTTGTAAAATGTTGAAATATATGTGAGTTGCCGCATATAGCGGACGGAAGTATTCCACTTCAACTGTTTAACACAAACCAGCTCAATACCGAACATCTGCAGGTACAGTTATAACTGGTTTATACCAAAATGTATTCCTTTGTTGACCGTTCTACGCAGGGATGCTTGCTGCCAAATTACAGCAAATTCGTATTAAAATTGTGACTAAAATACCCAAAGGACTGTTAAATCTCTCGGTACAGTTATATGGGGGCTATACCAAAACCTGGGCCCATATATCCCATTTTCAATACGAAAAGTCCTGAAGACCTAACACACACCTGAGTAAAATTTTATCAATCTACTTAATTTCGGTCGGAAGCTAGTGTGATTTACACAGATTAATAGGCGGACAGATAGATGGACGGACATCGCACAATCAGCATAGAATTTCATGCTAATCAAGAATACATTACTTTGTAGGGTTAATTACAAACTTAATATACCCTCCATACTATGGTGGAGGGTATAAAATTATTAAGACATACCAAGTTTGAAAACTAATCACTTCGAGAAGGATTATATTAACAAAATATGTACCGGAGCCGAGTTCCAAAACGTGAAAACGTACGTCCCGAAATTCACTCCATTTGGGCTGATATTAGCCGTTAATTGCACAATAAACCTGAAATCGGATTAAGGATATATATAGGAGCTATATCCAAATCTGAGCCGATCTCCATAAAATTTGGCAAGGTTTTTACGAGCTCTATAAGATATCTGGTACCAAATATCTTTGCTGTCGAATGCATATTACGAATGTGAGGGGCTTAAAGACCAAATCAATTGAAACACACAAAAAAATAGTTTGAATTCGGTCGGATGTGCCAAAATTCAGGTAATTCATTCGTATATTGTCCATTCGGTGCACAATTAACCCGAAATCTGTTGAAGATATATATTGGGATCTTCATAGAATTGCTTTTTGAATAGATTTATGCATGTCAGTCCGTCCGCCTGTCCGTCCCTATAGGGTAATATGCCTTTGTGCATTTGTTTGTAACAGACAAAAGGAAACGAGATAGACAAATAGTTATTTTTGATGATCTGCATTCTGTCCGTCCGACTTTCCATATATTTTTGTTAATAAAGTACACGTCGCATTTATTACCCGATCTAGAAATTTTGTACAAATAATTTGTTTAACCCAAGGACGAACCCTATTGAAATTGAGGATAATCGCTCAAAATTTAGGTATAGCTCCAATATATATATTCGTCCGATTTGCCTTTTATTGTACACCAAACGCGTAATATCAGCCCAAATAGATTAGGACTGAACGACCAGATTAGGACTGAAAATAAGTATGCCAAATTTTATCGATATTGGTTCAGATATAGCTATAGCTCTCATATATATTGTTTATCCGATTTTTTATTTTTATCCTCCACAGCCGTAATATGCACTCAGCCGTAATGCGCAGTCGTAATATGCACACTTTTCAACTCAGAAATACCTTTGCTAAATTTAATCGAGATCGGTTCCACATATATTTTCGTCCGATTTGCTTTTTTGTGCACCAAACGTGTAATATTAGCCCCAATAGAATGAAATTTGGCACTTACGACCAAATTGAGTCTAGAAACAAGTATGTCAAATTTGCTGGAAATCGGTTCAGATATAGCTATTGCTCTCATATATATTGGGCATCCGGTTTGTTGAATTTGTCCTGCACAGCCGCAGTATGCACTCCGTAGTAACTATATTCAGGGAAATATAACAAATACAGCTCAGAAATACCTTTGCCAAATTTTATCGAGATCGGTTCAGATTTGGATATAGCTCCCATATAGATCTCTATCCAATTTTAATTTAGTTGTGCACCAAATTGGTAATACAAGCCCGAATTGAAAAGGCACAAATGACTCGGAAAATTCAGTTGAAATCGATTCTGAGGAGGATATTCCTCTCATATATTTGGACTTTAAATTATAACTATAATCATGGTTGGTATGACTTAATTATCGCAAATTCTCCATGAGAACTTTTACTTGTTATGTGAAGCTCTACTAAACATATAAAGTGGTGTAGGGTATCATAAAGTCGGCACCGCCCGACTTTAAGACTTTCAAATCGTATACCGACATGACAAATTTTTTGCACAAATGATTCGACATGTAACCCCTATGACTGTATCAAATTTAAAACTCTAACGCAAATTTTGCGAAGTTTTGATAAAAATAATATGGGTCCTAAAAAATTTTAGCCTGGGAACCCAAAACCCTCGGGCTATGAATCACTTTGAATTGCCTAACCCCCTAGATTGGGTGTTGCACAATGTCATTTGTACTTGCTATTGCGAACTTCAAATACGACATCTCAAACAATTTCGCTATAAAATCGTCAAAATACCGAATATTGTGAGGTACCGATGTAGGGGGCTATACGAAGACGTGGACCTGCACAGACAATTTTCTGTCTTAGGCTGTAGTATCTATTACGAACTTTAAACGCCAAATTTGAAAGAATTCCGGTGAATAATGTCGCTAAAATCATCAAAATACCGAATATCGGGAGGTGCCGTTATATGGGGACTATACGAAGACGTGGACCTGCACAGACAATTTTCTGTCTTAGGCTCTAGTATCCATTTCGAACTTCAAATACAAAATTTAAAAGAATTCCGGTGAATAATGTCGCTAAAATCATTCAAATACCGAATATCGGGAGGTACCGTTATATGGGGGCTATACGAAGACGTGGACCTGCACAGACAATTTTCTGTCTTAGGCTGTAGTATTCATTTCGAACTTTAAATACAAAATTTAAATGAATTCCGGTGAATAATGTCGCTAAAATCATCAAAATACCGAATATCGGGAGGTAGCGTTTACGGGGGCTATATGAAAACCTGAACCTAGATGACTCAACCTGACTACTGGCAAAATAAGCATGTGTGCGAAATTTTAACCTTATATCTCAATTCGTTCGATTCGTGCGTGATTACAACAGACAGACAGACGGACATCGCTAAATCGACTTAGAATTTTACGCTTTGTTGGGTCTGACATGAGTATTTGGAGGAGTTACAAACGGAATGACAAAGTTAATATACCCTCCATAGAATGGTGGAGGGTATAAAAAACACCACAAATGTATATTCGAAAGTTTAAAATTTTCAACAGATGTGCGAGAGGTAACAGAATGAATTATATTATTATAATTATCCTTATATCTTCATACCAGATCTTGAAATTCGAACACAAATCTGTCCCTTATTTTTATAAGAGTTATAATAATTCCAAATTTTGAAACTTTGAGGAGGAGGTACTTGATGGAGTGGGCTGACAAAGTCCATTTTCGCACCTGACATAGCAGTGATAAGAATATTGGCTTTTGTAAAGTTCGAAATTGGATGATCCTTTCTGTTTCTATTAGGCAAATAAAATTTTTTTTCAATTTTTGACCTTTTGCAGGGGCGGTACCAGAAAAAGTAGACCGATATTGTCCGTTTCCGAACTCGATTTAAGTTTGATAATAATATTACTTTGTGCCAAGTTTGGACCAAATCAGAGCATTATCGTTCGCACTAGCCATCCAGACACACAGACGGATGGACCCGGATTAACACCTTACATATATGACTCTAACATAAGGATTTATATCGCCCTAATGTAATGCTGATATAAAAAGCTATTTTATCTCAAGCTATAATCATGGCAATCAAACAGTAAAGTTATTATATAAGTGGAATTTATTATTTGTTTAAATTGTTATATTTTTTTATTTCTAAAGACGATTTTTTTTTATAGAACGATAGTCCCAAGACACCTTCGCCCAGTCTACTACCACACACGCCATGTTCTGTTATTGTAAAAGCTCTTGGAATTGTTATAAATAAAATACAAGTGATTTAATAAGAGGATGTGTCATTTTTTCTGCAGCAATTTTTGTTGCTAATGGAGAGGAGGACTAAAGCTTTCAATCTTCATGAAATCTTAATAACTTACGTGTTGATGTTTATGTGTCTGGTGGCAAACAAAGACAGTTCTCGATTTTTTTATTCTCTCATCCCTACAAACATCATCATTACAGTTGTCATTTGCATATATCTTCATTTTGTTTGAAAAGACATTAAATTTATGAAACTTTGGTATGTAAACTTAAAACATGTATATATGCATATGTCCAGCAAATAAAATGGCTGTTAGAAGCTCTATATTCAATGGGATATTTCCCTCAATTTTTTTTTAAAAATATTTAAAAATACAGTGTATTTAATTCAACCATAACGTCCCGTCTGTTTTAACTTCTGAAGAAGTTGAGATACTATATATTTCACTGTACTATACTGTATATTACAAAGCTCTTTCTTAAGAGTTGCAAAACGTATCTTAAACTAGAGACGTCCTTTTGAAAACTATACCCCGAAAAGAAAATTTGCAACGAATTTGGACTGCTAAATTTTACGGAAATAAACAAGTTTTTTTTTAATAAAAATTTATTAATAAAAATATTTTTTCCTGGTACATATTGAATATTCAAATTTTTCATGCTCAGAGAGACAATGAAATTTTATATAGAATTTCCGAAAATCCTTTTGTACATCTATCCTGTATTGCATCGGAGAGTCTCATTCAGACTTCTAGCTCATTCCGTATATCTAAAACAAACTATTCAATTTTTAGTACATTTTAGTTCTTTTATTTCTAAGTTCCATAAACTCAGTCTTATCACATGCTTACCAACTAAGACTGACCCTCGTGCAAAATTTCAAGATTTTAGGGTTAGATACAATTCTCAAGTTTTAAAATCAACAGATTCCAAGGAATCCGATTCTGAAAAAATCAAAAAATGTGAAAGAGAAAGGAACTTGCCGCCTCTATTTCGGTTACTTTGTAAACTTTCAAAACGGCGATACACGTGTCTTCTATGTTTCACTCTACTTTCATAATCTGCTGGACTTTTCATGTAATTATCTGTTTGTGTTGAACTGTGTTATTCAAAACGGTTCAGGTCTAGCTCCCTTTCAGGGGAAGGTTGCAAGGCACGACAAATTTTCCTACGAATCTTGTTGTAATTGGTAATTCGGATTCATATTTATATATAACGATCTATATTTAGCGTCGATCTTTCTAGCAGCGTCATCCGATTTTAGATATTTTTATTTTATAAGTAGTAACATCTCAAACAATTTTTGGTAAAACTTCTTTATAACCTCCAACATACATAGTAGAGGGTATGTTAAGGTCTTCATTCCATTTGTAATTCATCGAAATAATAAACGATTTAGAACTGCCCATCCGTCTGTCCGTGTGTTGTAATAACGCTAGGGTCAAAACGAATACAGAAGCTAACATTTTGCACCGTTCTGTCTTTTGTCTGCAGGCAGGTCAAGTTCGAAGATGGACCATATCGGTCCACGATATCTTAAAGTCCCCATACAATGGTACCCCCCGATATTCGGTATTTTGATTATTGTAACAACACTTTCCAACGGAATTGTCTGAAAATCCACACAAGTAGTTCTATCTGAGCATTTTCTCCCCTGGTAGAGAATTGTTTATATAGGTCCACTATATCGTATAGCCCCAATATAACTGTACCTCCCAATATTCAATATTTTGATGATTTTAGATGAAAGTCTACACAAGAAGTTCTTTCTGAGTGCTTTACCACCGGAAAGAAAATTGTCTATATTGGTCTACGATGTCATATAGCCCCCATATAACGGTACCCCCGATATTCGGTATTTTGATGATTTTAGCAACATTTTTCAATGGAATTGTCTGCAATTGTACACAAGGAGTTATTCGCTACTACTTTACCCCCTGAAAGAGAATTATATATATAGGTCCACGATGTCGTATATCCCCCATATAACGGACCCCCCCACATTTTTCCATGGAATTGTCTATAAAACCACCAAAGGAGTTTCTTTTTAGTACATTTCCGCCTGGAAGAGTATTGTCTATATAGGTCCACGATATCGTACATCCATTATATAACGGTTCCTCCCGATATTCGGTATTTTGATAATTGTAGCCAAATGTTTCAATAGCTGAAAATCCACACAAGGAGCTCCTTCTGCTTACTTTACCCGTATAGCACCCATATAACGGTATCCTCAGATATTCGGTATTCCCATGAATTGAGTGACATTATTCACCGAAATTGTTTCAAATTTCGTATTTGAAATTCGTAATGGGTACTTCAACCTATGAGGGAAAATTATCTATACCTGTCCACGTCTTTGTATAGCCACCATACAACGGTACCTCCCTTTACTTGGTATTTTAATGATAATAGCGACATTATCCACAGGTATTGTTTTAAATTTCGTTTTTGAAGTTCGGAATTGTTATTACGGCCTATGACAAAAAATGTCTTATGCAGCAGAGCCTCCATATAAAGGCTTTCATTTGAGCGGTATTTTCCGACGGATTTTTTTTCACATTTTTTAAGTTTCTTCCAAATGGTGCAGGGTATAAAAGTTCGGCGCAGCCGACCTTACCTGGGTTTTTCCTTGTTTAAAGTTCAGCCAGGCCGAGCTCACATTTATATTTACGCTTTCAATAGGCGATGCACTATATTGATTACTACATCAGTTTTTTCTCCAACATTTGTACCTGCATCTCGCTTCGAATACAAAACGAAACGTTTGAAAATCGTATGTTGTTGACAAATTTCATACCAAATTCTAATAATTCGGTATGCTGGGTAGACACGCGCTTAGAATTATGTGACATATGTATTTGTTCTTTTGAAAAGACAGATAAACAACAATTCACATTGCTTTGTTGTTGTTGTTGTTGTTGTATATTCTCAAATTACTCACTTGACTTATTGTTACGCTTTGAAAACATCTTCCAACACATCACGTTCACTTATACGAGGGGCAAGTTGAGAGGATGAAAGCTAAAGTCACCATAATTGCCGTTAACTCATATGTTTCAATTTGTTGTTATTTAAGTGTGTTTTTTTGTAAATTTATCAAAAGATTTCATCTTCAAAAAGATACTCACACACACACATACATTCACATATGTCGTTAAAAATTTATTTAAAATTGTGAATGGGTGGGAGGAAAATTACTAAATGTTTTATTATGGGATTTAACTCACCTGACATTTTCGTGTCGTTGTATATAGATCTTGTGAAATTGCGTGTCACGCGGTTGTCCTGCGATATCATCTTTCATTTCCATGGCCACATGTCTTGGCAACACCGACAGTAAAAGACGTTCCTTTTGTGGCAGCCGGAAATTTCGAATACAGCATACAAGTGTTGAAAGTACATGCCGCGCCAGCAACAAAGAAGAGGAGCGGATGGAAGTAAAAAACAAAATGGAAATAAGAAATAATAGTTTTTAAATATGTCAGGGATATAACTAGAGTGAGACATTTTCAATTTTTTTTTTCGTAATTTTCAATTATGGAACATTTTGCCTGTAAAATATCCAACTGTAAATCAACAAGTCAGATAATACACCCTCAGCCAATGATTGATTATTTAAATATATTTTGACTTCTGTTATGATTATTTAAATTGTTGACCCTCTATGGAGTAGGTACTGAAGGAATGGGTCAATATTGTCTATTTCGTATCGGACCTAAATAAATATGATATAAATATTGCGACGTGCCAGCTTTGGACTATATTGGTTTCTTTCTTCACTTTATATGAGATATGTGATAATTTTTAGAAATTTTAACATTTTAGGTGAGGTACCAGATGCAGTCGACCGAAGTATTCCGTTTTCATACTACATCTAATACAGATAAAGATATTGGTATCGGCAAAATACAAGAAAATCGAACATTTATATACAATTTTATACAAAATCATAAATTTCATATTCATTTCAGGTTCCTGGTTGTGAGAAATATTTGCATATAGCAAGTTGATAAAAATATTGAAAATTGTGACGCTTTGTGGACGAGTTACCAGAAGAGGTTCGCAGATGTATATAATCTTCAGAACACATCATGCGTTAGCAAAAATGTTTATATGTGAGAAATTTTAAAAGAGTTGGATGCTTATTTCGCTTCCGTTGAGCGTTTTCTTTTTCAAAATCTTGAACCCCATATGTGGGAGTTACCAAATGATATGGTGTGATCTCTACCATTTTTATAACAGATCTTGTGTTGATGGAAATATTGAGATGTACCAAGTCTGAATGAAATTGGATGTAAATTTAGCGTTTTATAAGCTTAATGGATATTCAAAATTTTGACCCTATGTGGGGGAGGTACCAGAAGTAGTGGACCGATATATCCCATCTTCACACCAGACCATGCCTTAACAAAAATATTGTGATGTGTGCAATTTGAAGACAATCCGAATCTTACATCATATGTTATAAGAGAATTATTCAAAATGTTGACCCTTTGTGGGTGAGGTACTTGATGAAGTGAACCGATATTGAATTGATTCTAGTGAAATCGGAGTATCCTTTCTCTTTCTGTGCAGTAAAATATTTTTTGAAAAATTCGACTTCTTGTGGCGAAGGTATCAAAAGTAGTGGACCAATATTGCCCATTTCCGAACTCGATCTATGTTTGACAATAACGTTACGATGTACCAAGTTTGGATCAAATCGGATACTCCCTTCCAGAGCAATAGCGGGCACCAGCCAGCTGGCAGGTGAACGGACGAACATCACTAGATTGACTCTAAATTTCCTGAACGGTTTTGGCCCAAAGAAACATTGGGTCTAAAACAGTTATTACGATGAGGCACGTTTTGGCCGTATCTCTACCAATATGGCTAAGGGTATAAAAACCGAATACTCTATTTGCTTTTTATACACTCAGTCATATGGCTAGGAAGGGTATTTATCATGTTATACGTAAAAAACGTGCCTCATCTAAATCACGGTTTTAGATCCAAGTTCTCTTTGGGCCAAATCCGTTTCAGGACATTTGGTATCCATCTAGCGATTTCCGTCCGTCCGACTGGCTGGTGCGCACGATAACTCTCAAAAGGAGTATCCGATTTGATCCGAACTTGGTATATCGCCTCTTTAACTCATACCTCCAGTTACTTTCCCACTGGTTTTTCGAAGTTGTGATGCTTCGAATACGGATGGAGTTAATAAAAAAAGAAAATCGAGTACGACTCAGTATGACTTATCCTTTTTTTAACTTTACGAAGGTAGAATATTGCTATTCTGACATATTTTCGAAAATATCTTGGAGATATCGACAAAATTTAAACCGCAAAAATTTAGTTCTTCTGATTTGAACTTTTTTGCAAAATTCAAAAATTGCGATTTCGTCATACATTCGAAATTATCGTTTTTTCGAACATTGTAGGAGATGTCGATAAAGCTTTACCGACATTGTAATTCCCATAGATTTTTACAAAAACACATTTTTCTTGAATATCTCTTCCATATTTTTTCAAATTAAAAAAAATCGTTACAATGGTCACAAACCTAACACAATTCAATACAACTTTCCTTTATTACGAAAGCCAAAAATTTCAAATCAATTTATTTACTTCTTCATACAGCGCAATCAATGCAAAATACGCACAGACATGACATATGTATTTGGATTCCCATTATGTGAGAAATTATTTTTAACAAAATTCACATTAAGATGTAGGAGGAGTATCAGACGCACTTGTGAAAACACTTTATAGGATTCCATTTCAGATTTAAAGTGTTTTATTTAATTTAGCAACGATATCAACAAGCGTTGGCCCATTCCCAGGCACATTTGTGAAACAAAATCTGCCAATATGATAACTAGTTTTATTGTGTATACGAAGCGATTTCCGATTCGTCCCTTTGCTATTTTGATTCTTCACATAGGGGGCACAGGACACGTATGAGCAACACATGTCCCCCACCCTTCGCATGCACGCCCTTTAAACTTGTTAACATTGACGAGGGTCTCTTCAATTTCTATTTATTTTCAATTTAACCCCAAAACCGATGTCGTATAATGGCAGATACATGTGATAAATCGACAAACAATACACAGACATTGCCACGCACACACATACTCCTGCACCACCTACCTACGTACCTATGCGATGAATTGTTCCAATGCAAACATTTTTAAAATTCCCAAAATGCGTAGCACATAAATCGCTTAAACGAACAACCATAAAATAATATTTATGGAACATTTTTTGTTCGAATTGAAAAGGAGCTTAACAGGTTTTCCGATGATTGCCAAATCAACGCATGTAAGTGTTTTGTTTATATTTTAATGCACACGGAATGGGGGTCCTTAAAAATTAACTATGACTTCGTGTTTATTTATGCAGAAATTCATACATAGCGTTAACAATTGGAAAAACGATGAAAGAAGGGCTTGACGACGATGGCACAAAGTTAATGCTCAATAAAGAAAAGTACAATAGGTATTCGGTACTCGTGGAAAAAATAATAACAACAAAAGTGTTTGTTTTTAAGAACCCATATATTTGAAAAGTCGTCAGGAAAAATAAATTATCAAAAATACAAACTTCGTGTTAGGGCAAAATATTGTTTTTAAGAACCCATATATTTGAAAAGTCGTCAGGTAAAATAAAATAAAAATACAAACTTCGTGTTAGGGCAAAAAATTGCAATAATTTCCATTATCGCTCCTAAGCTAAGTTAAATATAAATATTACCATTGGCCATATTAGATTCGTTTTATAAGAGATACAAAAAAGATTAAACTGATATATTTCATTTCACACCATATATATTAGGAAGCTAAAATTTATCAAAATCGGACATCGATATCCTGCTGTACCCATTGAAAGAATATTGTCTATATCGTTTAGGCCCCATACAACGGTACCCCCCTTCCCTATTTTCTATTTTGAAAATTTTAGTCAAATTTTCAATGGAATTGTCGGAAATTTTACACAAGGAGTTCCATCTGACTACTTTACCCCCTAGTAGATAATATCTATATAGGTCTACGATATCGTATATCTCCATATAAGGCTACCTCCCGATATTCGGTATTTAATGATTTTAGCCACATTTTTAGGGTAATTGTCAGAAAGTCCACCCAGGGAGTTACTTCTGAGTACATGATCCCCTGTATTGGTCCACTATATTGTATAGCCCCCAAGCAACGGTACCCCCCGATATTCGGTATTTTGATGAATTTTGTCACCTTTTCAATGGAATTGTCGGAATTTTACACAAGGAGTTCCATCTGAGGAGAATTGTCTATATAGGTCCAAGATATCGTATAGCCCCCCTATATAACGTTATCCACCGATATTCGGTATTTTGTTGATATTAGCCACATTTTGCAAATGACCACAAGAAGTTATTTCTGAGTACTTTGCCTTTCTGAGTATTTTACCCCCTGGAAGACAAATATTTATATGGGTCGACTATATCGTATACCTCCATACAATTACTAATGTAGAACCAAGTCTTTGTATAGCCCTATACAACGCGTTTTCTCTGAGCGGTATTTTCGACGGAATTTTTTGTAAGTTCCTTCAAAATGGTGGAAGGTATTAGAAGTTAGGTCGGTTTTTTGATCAAATCCGTTTCAGGGCATTTGGAGTTGATCTAGCGGTACCGTCTATCTGGTTGACTGGAACGCACGACAATTCTCGAAGGAAGTATCCGATTTGGTGCAAACTTGGTACATCGTAATATTATCAAACTTAGATCGAATTCAAAGATAGGCAATATTGGTCCACTCTTTGTGGTACCTCCCCCACAAAAGGTCGATGATTTCGAAGAAAATATTCTACTGCGCTGAAGGAGAAAGGATGATCCGATTTTGCTCCATCTTTGCAAATCCTAATATTCCACTCCATCAAGTAAGGGTTAACATTTTTAATAATCATAACTCCAATAAAATGTAACCGGAAGAGTACGATTGTCTTCAAATTACACACATCACAATATTTTTATTAGCCTAAGTTCTTGTGGGAGGATAGAGTATATCGATGCACTCCTTCTGGTACCTCCCGCACAAAAGGGTCAAAATTTTGAAATGCAACGAAGCTGAGAAAATGCGAAATTAACATCCGATTCCATTCATACTCGGAACATATCAATATTTCTATAAACACAAGATCTGTTTTAAAGAAGGTAGAGATCAGACCATTCCTTCTGGTACCACCCCCGCGAAGGTTGAAAATTTTGGATATCCGGTTTCTCTTCAAATTTCATACATCCCATTATTTCTACTAACACAAGATCTGATGTAAAGATAGGATATATTCAAAATTTTGAGAAACAGAACACGAAATAAGCATCCAGCTGTTTTCAAATTTCACTCATCAAAACATTTTTGCTAACGCAAGATCTGTTGCGAAAATGATATATTTCTGCCAACGCCTCCTACCTCACCCACGGGGGGTCATAATCTTCAAATTTTATATCTAAATATTTTTCTCAACCTAATATGAATAATTTATTTGTGATTTCGCATAAAATTGGATATAAATGTTCGATTTTCTTGTAATTTTGCCAATACTACTATTTGTATCTGTATCTGTAATAAATGAAGTGTGAAAATGGAATACTTCGATCTACTATATCTACTCAATCACGCGAGAAAGGAAGTACTTGATATTGTCTAAACCTGGCACGTTGCAATATTTATATCATATTTTCTTAGGTCCGATATGAAATGAACAATTCTGGTCCATTATTTCGGAACCTATTCCATATAGGGTCAATGGTTTGAATAATCATAATAGAAGTCGAAATATATTTAATTAATCGAACATTGCCTGAGGGTATACATCATTCAGCAAAATCGACTGATACATTTTAGCTTATTTTTTATAAAAAACACAAAGGAAATACAGGGAAAGTAAAAGATTCCGCATATTGCTGACATGAAAAATACTTTCTCTAAAACAAAAATATATGTTCTTATTCGACAAATGGGTAAAATATTTTTCTAAACACAAGCTATAAGATTGAGGTTATATATAAGTATTGAACCAAGCCCTTTATTTGAGAGATTTCACCAATATGAAAAAAAATTACACAATATTTCATTAAACTACCCCAGTTGCGATGGAATGTATTCGAATAAAATCTTCAAATTGATCAAATGTAACTCCATTTATTTACACAATTCCCCTTGTCTTAACGACATACTTCTCTAAAGCCTTGATCAATTTAATAAAAATAATTGTTAAGTGGCTCTCATTGATGTTGAAAAACCCACATGGAAATATGAAAATGAAACCAAAGTGATAACACAACGCTTTTCGGTTAACGGACAAATTCAATTATCCACTGGTGTAAACTCTTCAACAATGTCCTTTGTGTCAGAGAATAACAATACAGTGGCTTATTCATTCGCCCCCTCCAACAACAACTTTGTTTTTGTTTGGCAATTTTGTGTGAAAATGTGTGGGTGTTGTAGTGCAGGCGTATACATACACACATACATTCATAGATGGACAGATATTTTCCTTTTTTGATACATACCTGCTGTTGATTCTCTCGTTGTGTTCGCAGACGAGCCTCGATACACTGACGCGTCTCGATGAATGCCTTCCGTTGCGCCTTCTCCTTCGGCCAGTGGGTATAAATGCCGGTCAGATTTGATAAAAATAAAGCCATTAAAGTACTGAATAACTGCCAGCAGCAACAACAGCAACAAATGAAGACCAGCAAAACATGATGTCGACCGGAAGATGGCAGAAGTAAACAAAAACAAAAACAGCAAAAAACAAACAAGTTAGTTAGGGGTATCTGGCTCACAAGAACAATAAAATTAAATAAAAAGTAAATGGACAATAAATTTTTATTTTTATTATTTGGTTCATTTGGCATTGTCTACACGTTGTTGAACTATTGTATAAGCTTAATCAAATCGAAGAATAAAACCCCATCGACACAAATACATATTTGTTTTTATGTTTATTCTATGCACAAAAAAGCTAACAGGCACAGGATCGGCATACAATTACAAGTGGTTGGAGACCATGGCAGTTTGGATGTAGCAAATGAGAGCCCTTTTTTAATCAAGCATATGCAGGAGGGTTTGATTATCAATGAGGTTTTTGTTGGAAAAACAAAGGCTATGCTCACTTTGGAAGATTTTACAAAAACATGCATCCACAGTGTTTTTTTTACAACATATTTGTTACCTTGGCCGACAAGGTAGTGGCCTGCCCGAAGTCAAGAATTTAGGCAGTCGAATATGTGAACAAATACAGAAAACAACGACTTTTTTCTTAACCAATAAATACTTTAGGTGTGTCTGTTTACTTTTACTGCAAGAATTGTCTAGCAACTTCTTGCTCAGACAGTAAGGTAGTTTTATTCTCTTTTATGTGAAAGCTGTGAAAAAGATGGGTTTCTCAACTTGTCCGCCATAAAAACAGAAATATTAAAAGGAAAATGTGGTAAATAGAAGAATATTCCATTCCCAAAAATTTTTCTATAAAAACATTAAATTTAGGTTTGCGTTTTCAAAATAAAAGTTTTTTTTTAATAGCTCGCACACAAATAAATAACCGGATAATCAACCAGTAAAGAAAGTCTTTAAGTCGGGCATGGGGTATTCTGATACCCTACACCACCTTGCATATTTAGTAAAACTTCACATGAGAATTAAAAGTTTTCATGGAATAAATAAATCATAGAAGCTATGATTATAATTATAATTAAAAGTTCAAAGGACAAAATATGCTGAGGAATTTGTATAATTTTATTTGGGATTTGTATTGTCCATTTGGTGCACAATTGACTGGAAATCGGATAAAGATATATGTATGGGAGCTATAATCCAAATATATTTCTGAGCTGTATTTGATATATTTCCCTGAATATCGTCCTTACGGAGAGCATATTACGGTTGTGGCGAACAAATATAACAAATCGGATGAACAATATATATTGGAGCTATAGCTATATCTGAACCGATCTTCACCAAAATTGGCATACTAGCTTCTAGTTGCAAGTGCTTTGGTCGTAAGTGCCGAATTCCATCCCATTTGGTCTAATATTAAACGTTTGATGCATACAAAGGCAAATGGGACGAAGTTATATATGGGAGCTCCATCCAAATCTGACCCGATCTCGATAAAATTTAGCAAAGGATTTTCTGAGCTGTATTTGGTATATTCTCCGAAATATTGTTGTTACAGAGTGCATATTACAGCTGCGGAGGACAGAAATAACAAATCGGATGAACACTATAGCTATATCTGAACCGATTTCGATGAAATTTGGCATACTTATTTTCCTAATTTGATCGTATGTGCAAAATTCCATACTATTTGGGCTTATATTACACGTTTGGTGCACAAAAATGCAAATCGGACGAAGATATTATGGGAGCTATATCTAAACTTTAACCAATTATCTCCAATTTGAATAGAGTTCATCCTTGGGTAAAACAAATGATTTGTGCAAAACTTAAATTTTAATTATAATCAGCTCAGAAATACCTTTGCTAAATTTTATCGAGACTGGTTCAGGTTTGGATATAGCTCCTATACATAACTTCGTCCGATTTACTTTTTATTGTCCACCAAACGTATAATATTTACCCAAATGGGATGGAATTTGGCACATACGACCGAATTGAGTCTAGAAGGTAGTATGCCAAATTTGGTGAAGATCGGTTCAGATATAGCTATAGCTCCCATACATATTGTTCATCCGATTTGTTATATTTGTTACCCACAGCCGTAATATGCACTCCGTAACAACGATATTCAGGGAATTATATCAAATACAGCTCAGAAATATCTTTGCCAAATTTTATCGAGATCGGTTCAGATTTGGATATAGCTCCCATATATATTTTTATCCGATTTTAAATTATTTGTGCACCAAATGGGCAACACAAGTCCGAATTTAAAAGATACAAATACTTCGGCATAACTTTAAATTATAATTATAATCATAGCGCGTATGACTGAATTCTCCCATAAAAACTTTTAATTGTTATGCGAAGCTCTACTAAGTAAGCAAAGTGGTGTAGGGTATCATAAAGTCGGCTCCGCCCGACTTTAAGACTTTCTTTACTGGTCAGTATGGAAACATACTGGGCACGGTTTTACATCTTGTAGCAATAAAAAGTTTTTCAAAGAATAAAACAACGTAAAGTCGTTAAATAGTTTAAATCATGAAAACATATTGCCATACTTTCACTCAGAGTATCATCGAAATTTGCAAAACTTTTGTACAATATCCTTTATGATGCCAGAAGATTTATTTAATTTTTTCATTCTTAAAAATAAACAACTGAGTGCTTTGCATGTGTTCTCCCTGAACTTGTAGATAGTTATATAATGTCTACAAACCAGTTTTTATATGAGCGACTTAAGGCAATACTCTGCCCAAGTTTTGTTACAATTAAAGTGTACGATTTTAAACCTTTTATGGCAACAACTACTTTCGCTTAATTCCTGTCGTTATTAATGAGGTTTTATATTTCAAGTTACTTACCTCTTGCCACTGGTATGTATCCTCTGCACGGCTGATAGTGGTATAAATCTGAGTTGCTGATAAAATTATACCGCCAACCAGAGACTCTCGCTGGCGCAGTGGCAGCATGGTGTACGTCATGTAGACAAAGATGACACAGCAGGCACAGCCATTAAATGATTTGCTTTAATTAAAGAAGGATATAAGGCATTAATGGTAGTAAGAATTTGTGGCATATCTATTTCCTATTCTCTGATGTAGAGTTACTCTTTTTTTGAAAATAAATGATTTTCTCTAACAAATTTGCCTGGTTAATTTATCCGCCGTTTAGATATTTGGTTTTAAAAGGTAAAATCTTTCAGGCATTTAACATTTGGGGAAAACTCAAATAAAATTCCCATCCTACAAATTGAATTTCTTTTCACGTTTTTTGTGTTAAACCCTATCCAGTGGTTGCATTATTCGATTAAAACAATTACACACCGCAAGGAAGGAAACCCCCTCAAACCACATGTTTTTGGTCATGTTTTCCATTTGACTTACCTTGGCAGCGTTGAGTAGCCCACGGCGATTTGTATGGCCACAAAAGTACCAACGATTACATAAGACACGAGTACCAAAAATATTTCATTCATTGCCGGTTTTGACAGGATACACAGCAGGACTGCAAATTATAGAAATATGTAAATAAGATTACAACAATGGGAAACCTTCAATCGATGAAAAGGAAATTGTTCTGAGACATGAATATAAAAATGAACTTCTGCTTTGTATATTTTATGTTTAGACTTCAAAATATTATTAAATAGGCACAGTGTTTAGAGAAAAACCAGTAAAGAAAGTCTAAAAGTCGACCGGGGCCGACTTTATGATACCCTACACCACTTTGCTAATTTAGTAGAGCTGCGCATAACAATTAAAAGTTTTTATGGGAGAATTCAATCATACACGCTATGATTATAATTATAATTTAAAGTTCAACGAACTAAATATGCCGAAGCATTTGTATCTTTTACATTCGGACTTGTATTTTGTTTTATTTTACAATTAATTTGAAATCGGATAAAAATATATATGGGATCTATATCCAAATCGAAACCGATCTCGATAAAATTTGGCAAAGATATTTCTGAGCTGTATTTGATATATTTCCCTGAATATCGTGGGTATGCACTCGTTGGAGTGCATATTACGGCTGTGGGTAACAAATATGACAAATCGGATAAACAGTATATATGGAAGCTATAGCTATATCTGAACCGATCTTCACCAAATTTGACATACTAGCTTCTAGACTCGGTTTAAGTGCCAAATTTCATCCAATTTGGCGAAATATTAGACGTTTGGTGCACAATCAAAGGTAAATCGGACGAAGTTATATATGGGAGCTATATCCAAATCTGAACCGATTTCGATCAAATTTGGCATACTTATTTTCAGGTCCAATCTGATCTTACGTGCAAAATTCCATACAATTCGGACTGATATTACACGTTTGGTGCACAATAAAAGCCAAATCGGACGAAGATATATATGGGAGCTATATCTAAATTTTGACCGATTATCTCCAATTTCAATAGGGTTCGTCCTTGGGCCAAACAAATGGTTTGTGCAAAAATTCATCTGGATAGGACAATAAATGCGAACTGTACTTTGTTTACAAAAATACATGGCCAGACGGACAGACAGACGGACGGACATGCATAAATCGACTCAGAATGTGATTCTATGCAGATCATCAAAAGGAACTATGAGTCTATCTCGTTTCCTTTTGCCTGTTACAAACAAATGCACAAAGACATAATACCCTGACCACCTTGTGGTGTAGGGTATAAAAATGGGTTTATTGCCATTTAAATTGAAATTCGTAAAAGTAAGTAAGCTGTATTTACCTTTCATTACAAAACCTAGTTGAAAAGAATCAGTCAATTGATAGTATATATGAATTTTCACAGTTTGCAGGGAAGTAATCAAGAATAGTGGGCGGATATATCCATCCTACATTTACGCCTGACCCAGTACCGGTAAAAATTTTATAATGTGCAGAATTAGATAAAAATCGGGAAGTATTTTATCATGGTGTAGTAGTTATATATTTAAAATGTTAACCCTTTGTAGGTAGGTTACCAGAAGGAGCGCAAATCAATTAAATCTGAAACCCCATTTTCGAACTGTACCAAATGGTACAAGATTTAGAACAATTTGGTTAAGGGGGAACTGATGCAGCTGTAAATTTGAAATTTTGTATTGATGTCCCAGTTGGCGGTGGGTTTGTGATTGAAAGGTGGTTTTGGAAATGTGTACTACAAGTGCACGAAAAGTGCTAAATAGTACTATTTTTGACAATATTTTGTATTGGGCGAGCAGATAGTACTTGAAGTACTTGAAATTTGGTACTAGCCTTGAGTAATTGTACGAAAAGTGGCAAATGGTACTATATTTGGTCTTGGGTGAAAGGATAGAACTGGAATACTGAAATTTGTTATTTAGATAAATTTTGTTATCTGTGTCTGATATTTGGAGGTGAGTTGGAAATGGTATTGGGCGAAGGGATAGAGCAGGAGTCCCGAATTTTGATATTAAGGTCTATGCTGGTATATGTGATTGAGATGTGGAGGCGGTTTTCGAAATTTGTACTATAATTGTACAATAATTACTAAATGGTAATCAATTTGGTATTGGGTAGAGCTGAAATCCTGAAATTTTATGTGGATGTCTCTGGTTGAGTAGTACCTTGGTGTTACTAATTTTGGTTAACTGTTGGTGTCTAGGATGGAAAGATGTAGATTGTTTTGTATATGCGTACTAAATGTTACTAAATTTTGGTATTGGGTGAAGGGATAGAGCTGAAATTCTGAAATATGACATTGAGGTCACTGTCAGTTTCTAGGGTTCCAATATGGAAATAGTTTTGGACAGAAAAATCGGATGTGGACCCATTGTACATACAAAGGTTTTCCTCTTCGTTAAACTTCGTTAAAGAAATATTTCGAAGACTGAAGTCTGAAAATTTAGGACAATATAGGAAATTTAGATTAAAATTTTTTGTCAAACGGTAAAAATTGTGCCTTTTGAGCATACCTTATTTTCAATACTATACATGCTATGCAATGAGCCAAAATTTAAACCTATATAGGGGGGGGATGAAAAACTGTAACCAACTTCATACTGTTGTCATTTGTAAGCCACTTGTCCGGCTGCTTTTTTAAATTATTCCACTGCCAGCTCATTATATTGTTTACAAGAGTACAAAAGCATTTTGGTGAGAATTTTCCAGAAAAAAAAAATATTCGCAATGGAATTTAAGCTTGATGGTGTGGGCCGCCGTAACAGCCGATGGTAGCTCTTCGCTCGAATTAATCGACCATGTCATCAGAATAAATACCGAATATTATAGCGAAAATATTTTGGAGTTTGTATTGAGCCTTGGGCACGCAAACATGTTGGCCGCAGACCTTGGACATTCCAACAGAACTCAGCACCATCGCACTCAGAACGCCCCACCCAAGAATGGTTACAAAATGAGGTTCCTCGCTTAATTTCCAGCAAACAATGGCCACCAAAATCTCCAGATACCAATGTTTAGTGCCAAGGTTGGCACTAAAAAATACCAAATACCTCAAGCAAGCGCTTCGCCGGGAATGGACCAAAATACCGCAAAGCAATATTCGGGCAACCTGTGAAGGTTTCATGGCCAAAGGTGACCAATTCAAACAAATCTAAACTTATTCTAAAATTTGATGCTATTTCCGACATTTTTTGCTTTCATTCAATAAAATTAAACAAAAAATTAAAATTATGGCGTTTGTCGTTTTTTTATCTCACCATGTACGTTAAATAATGTGGCCTGAATCTTGAAGTCAACAAACACACAAACACAGCCAGACTTCGTTAAACAGACTTAGAATTTTGGCGTTCCGGCAAATATGGAATGACAAAATTATTATTTCCTCCTATCCATGGTGGAGGGTCTTTTTCTTTCGACAGGACTATCAAATCGTTATGCAGGAGTAGGTTTTAAAAATACATGAAAAGTACAAAAAGGTCCTGGGTATAGTACAATTTTCATTCGATAAAAAAATGAAAGCGAAATTTGGGGCGTATATAGGATGTACTTAATTGTATAGAGGATGGTCAAAATTTTTAATAAGTGTAATCTCACTACATGTAAATAAATTCAACGACTTTCTTCAACAAATTATTTTACAAAATCATAGATATGTCGTTAATATAGGGAAGTCCCCCATAATGAGTTAAAATTTTAAAAAATGTTTTCTCTCTATAAAAAAATACAAAAATTAGATTTTGCGTAAAGATGGGATATAGCGACCCATTCCTGATGGTCCTTTCCGCACATAATTTCGCAATTTGCATAAAATTGCATTATGCAATATTATTATATATTACTAATATTATTGCAATATGTCGGCATAATGTTTGACCCTTTATTGAAATGGTACCAAGAGAGTACCATCTATCATCAATACTATATTTCAATATAGTATTTCATAGTGATTCCCATCAGATCTTGTGTTAATATAAAGTGATGTGTGAAATCTGAAGATAATCGGAAGCTTATTTTGCACTTTATAAGAGTTAGAATTATGAAAAATGTCCTTAAACGGAATTGGCCCAAAGGGACCTAGAGTCTAAAAGCGTTATTTCGATTTGGCATGTTTTGGCCGTATCATATGATATATCTATAGCCATATGTCTGAGGGTATATGAAGCTATAATTGAAGATGTAGGATTCTCAGTGTGCATCCACTTTTTGCTATAGCTCCCACGATACTGTATCCCATTACATTCGGGATTTTGATTTTCTGGTCCAAATTTCCAGCCTAATCAGATGTAATTTGATAGTTTGGGTCCTTTATAAGTATATTAGGTCCTCAGGTAAATAAACTAACTTCCAAATTTTAGTTATTTCGAGTAGTCTATTTGGCCATAGGTCAATTTGTCATACGATGTAGGGTTTAAAAATTTCAGTCCGGCCCAAACCCAACGAACTATTAATATTTCTACCTGACGACATATTATGTTATTCCATTTGTGTAAAGTCCAAACATTGTGTCGCATAACCAATCACAAAACTATTGTGACACTCCAACAATCTCTACTAAGTATGTCACTCAAAAATTTGAACAAAACTTACCGGAATAGACGAGCGCACAAATGGTCATGACAATCAACAACACCCACATTTTCTCGTCAATTTCCCCAATCACCGCGAAAATGAAATCAATTTCATTGTCATTGCCATCGGCAGCAGATTTGGGGATCACATCCAAGAGACTACCGCTGTGCGTGAAAGTTACACTGTTGTCCGCTTCAAGGGCGCTTTCATTTAAAAATGTGGGCAACTTGGCCAGAGAGTGCGAAACAAAATCGCTATTGTCGCTGTTCCTATTCTCTGGCAGGGGCAATGGCTCGTTTGTGTCGGAAATTGGGTAGGCAGCAGGGATATCGATAGCCTCATGTGTGACAGTGTCAAAATGGTTGCCATTGATGGTGTTGTTTGCGTCTTGCCAGACTGGTGATGGGACTTCAGAGGCTTCAGTCGCAGCATAGCCATTCTCACTCTCTGAGGTCCGAATGGAGGATGGAGGATAGTGCTCGTGTTGGCCATGACGATGTTGGCTATGCTGTCGGTGTAAGTGATGATGTTGTTGTTGTGGATGATGGTGATGATGCTGTTGCTCTTGGCTCTGGTTATGTAGTTGAGTATTCAATTTTGTGTCCCTCTTCATGTTCATATTTTCAATGTTGGCATTCAATATATTTTCATTTTCATTCAGATCATGTCTTTTGGATCTTTGTTGTTTTTTGTGGTGATGTCGTCGTCTTCGCTTTATCTTATAGTTGTTGTTGTTGTTGTTTGAAATGTCATTACGTCCATGCTGGAGTTTCATACTTTTACTAGATTTCAATGAATCAACAACTTTGTTAACAGCAATGTCATCGTCTGATGGAAACATATTTCCCAGTTTTTGTTGTTTACCTGTCATTTGAAGCGACATTCCCAGCATTTGTTTCCGCCTTCCCGGGGAATGCTTTTGGTGCAGGCCTGTGTATCCTTCATAATCTATATTATTTATGATACGATGATATTCTATTCGTTTGTTGTCACCAGCGACATTTGCTTTGCGATGCTGGACATTTTTCTGATGAGTTATTAAATCAAAGGGACTGGAAGTAAATTTACTGCTCCCTGCGTAGTCGCCCTTCCTCGAAAGCATGTTTTTAGATTGGACGTTATCATCCACTACAGCATATCTTTTTAATCTACAAAATAAAGAGAGAGAAAAATTGTGTAAGAAATAAATTCATATTACACAATATATTACGGTCAGCGGGGGATATTCTTTGTGGTATTTGTAGATAAACAAAAGTTGCTGTATTGAGGGCCCATTGCGAACACTTAAACTACTTTTTCTTGCCAGTTTCATAAACCGAATAGAAATGCGGAAATGCGAAATAGTAATTTATAAACAATGAAAAATGGCATAGCAGTAGCCCCACTTTTCTCTACTATGATGTAGTTCATATAATTTATATACGTTTATTAGATTATTATCACCTTTACCAAACAACCGCTTTCAATTGTCACAATTATTTGATTTTGAAAAGAATTGACTGCCTATTTATGTATGTCGAAATAAAATGAACGTGATTCTATGTTTTTCAAAAATTTGAATTTTTAATGACTGAATTAAAAAAAAAAAATAAAAAAAAAAACAAGTAAAAAACATTAAGTTCGGTCGGGCCGAACTTTTAATACCCTCCACCATTTGGAAGAAACAAAAAAATTCCGTCGGAAAATACCGTTCAATTGAAAAACGTTATATGCGGGCTACATGAAGGCGTGTATAAGTAATTTGTGTCCGAATTTTATATATGAAAATTTGAAACAATTCCGGTGAATAACGTTGCAAAAATCATCAAAATACCGAATTTCAAGAGGAACCGTTATATAGGGGATGTATGATATCATGGACCTATATAGGTAATTCTCTTCCAGACGGTAATGTACTCACAAGGAACTCCTTTCGTAGATTTTAGGACAACACCATTGAGAAATTTGTCTGAAAATTGTTACCCTTTGAGGATGAGGTACCAGAAGGGGTCCGCAGATATATATCATCTTCAAAACAAATTTTGTGTGTGAAATTTAAAGGGAGTTGGATGCTTATTTCCCTTTCTTCGAGCGGTGGATGTAACAGAAGAAATGGTCCGATCTCTACCATATTTATAGCAAATCTTTTGTTGATGGAAATATTGAGATATACTAAGTCTGAATGGAATCGGATCTATATATTCCATCTTCACAGCAGATCTTGTGTTAGTAGAAATAATGGGATGTGTGAAATTCGTAGAGAACCGTATGCTTATTTTATAATCGTTTCAGTTATTCAAAACTTTGACCAGGTATCAGAAGGAATGGTCCTATTTCCTATTCCTATTTCTTTATAACAGATCTTGTGTTGATAGATATATCGAGATGTGTAAAGTTTGAATGGAACCGGATGTTAACTTCGAGTTTTGTTTGCTTCATGGATATTCAAAACTCTGACCCTTTGTGGGGGAGGTACCAGATGGAATGGTCCGATATCTACCGTATTTTTCACGTATCTTGAGTTGATGGATGTATTGGTATGTACCAAATCTAGAATCGGATATTAACTTCGCGACAAGCTTCATGGATATTTAAAATTGTTCACGCATTGTGGGGGAGGTACTTGATGGAGTGGACCGATATTTTCAATTTTCGCACCTGACCTAGCACTGATGTAAATATTAGGAATTGCAAAGTTGAAGCAAATCCCTTTCTTTCTCTATGAGGTAAATTATTTTCGTTGAAAATGTTGACCTTTGGTAGGGGAGGTACTAGAAGGAGTAGACCGATGTTGCCCATCTCCGAACTCGATCTAAGCTTGACAATAATATTACGATGTACCAAGTTTGGATCAAATCGGATGCTCCTTTCGAGAGATTTATCGTGCGCACCAACCTGCAGATAGCAGACTAACGTACGGACATCGCTATATGGTCTCCAATTGTCCTGAAACGGATTTGCCACATTTTGGCCGTACTGATATGTAGAGCTGAGGGTATACCAATTCCATTTGTACCCAATTTGGTCCAAATTTGGTACATCATAATATTATGGTAAAACTTAGATCGAGTATGGAGATGGGCAAAATAGGTCCACTCCTTATCGTACCTCCCTCAAAAAAGTTTATATTCTTCAAAGAAAAGGTGTATATTTGGTGTAAAACAAAAATATTCTTATAATTTTTCGAAAGCTTACCGAAAACGCATAAAAATAACTTTAATCTCAATAAAACAAAATCTCGGATGGTACACTTAAGAATGACGCCGATAGTAAACGTAACAATCCGATGCTTATTTAAGCCATACATAACTCAAAAATTTATGGGAGATATCCTCGTGTTTCTTCTTTCCACACTAGTTTTGTTTTTATGTTGTATATATGTTTTACGAATTATTATAAACAAACATAGCTTATCTGGACTGAAGTATACATATTCTATAGATTTCCCAGAAGTGATGTTATTCGGATAAATATTTGTCACAACATTTTGTTGCTGCTAAGGGGGCAAGTTGTTTTTTTTTTTCTGTTTGATTCCTTTGATATTTTTCCATGAATAATTCCAGCCATAATCAAAATAAATCGAAGCAAAACAAGGCAAAAATGAAGCATTTCATCACAAGTTAGTAATGCCTTGAATTTCACAGATGTTTGTATTATTGCTGAGTAAATAAAAGCAACCCGACAAAAGTATGGCAATAATGGTACCGAAATTGATTTATTTCTTTTTCTGCACTGTCGCATGCGAAGAGAGCATTGATGATTAAATCTATTTTCTTTGTTACTATCATTCATGTTTATTTTTTTATTTGCAGTCATGCGATATGTAAGCATTGTATGTTTGTATAGCTGCTGGCTGCATTTGTGATTATTTGATTTCTTGAAATCAATCATGGACCAAGTAATAAAATGAAGAAATTGATTTAACATCCATTCTAATGGCATTCTGCGGTACTCCTGTGCGTATACATTATGATGTTTCATTGTAGTTTACATAAACAATGCTCATACGCCGAGTAACACAGGAAATGAACAGGGAATAGCGTATGAACCCTTCGCCCATAGTTTTCAATGGAAATTAAGGAATAATTATTATTCTTATAGGGCATAAGCAAGGTGCGTGTAAGTGGTTCTGGTTGTAAAATATTAATGCATCGAACAGTACGTTTGCGTTAATTTATCTTTCGTTCGTACTCGAAGCTCGATTTATTCCTTTCTTCTATTTTCATAATAAAATTGTAGTTGTTTTTTATGTTTACTATATTTGATTTATTTTTAGTGTCATTATCATTTCATTACCATTCATTCATTATTAAAAAATAGGGGCATTATAGCAGCCACCTTCCTTGAAATATCTAATGGAAATATATGTAGCCTTGTGATCCCTATGCATCAATGTTGTAAAATGAAAATTGCATCATATAAAACACAAAAAGAATTTGTAAAATCCTAAACATAATTTACTAGATGGTCCGGAGTTTTAGTCTTTAATACATATTTTTTGAAGCATAATGATTCCCAGATCTGGCTCATATAAGTGGCTCAAATTTCATACCCTCAGCTACAACAATAAATTTGAAATACATTATATATTCCTTATGTTTGGAAAAAAGAGTTCCGAGTATGAAATTCGCGATCTTTCCGCTTGAGCCAATTCCGTCAAATAGCGATGATTTACTTTTCTAATTTGTTAGAGATCGTAGTCATTTATTAAGTACTAGTACTAGAGATCGTAAGCATTTATTAAGTACTGAACCCGGTGCGCTTCGCTACCCCTTTTAATTTTATATGCATCAAAATCTTTGCATACAAATATTTGTTTGTAAAAAAAAAATAAGACAAATTCAAAAAATTAAGAAACGTAATTATTTTAATGCGTAAACAAACAAATAGCTCGGTCTACCAAAGCGTGAACATGCCAGGAACAGCCTACCACAAGAAAAGCAGGAACATTATTTTATATAGTCCGCATACACGAAGGGTTTGTCCTTCGGATTTATTAATTTCATAGTAAATGCTAAGCGTGCAGGAAACTGCAATTAGAGAATTCAAGGTAGCAACATACTTCCTAATAATAATCGTATCCTCAATTAAATTGTTTTGTGGGTTTTTACTGTTGGCCTAGTACTATTGCAAAGGCGTTGTGGGTCAATGCTCTTAAAAAAATCATGTCCTAATCTGAACCGATATCAATATAATTTGAGAAAATTTACTTTTACACCAAATTCCGTCACACCTTCCATATTTCATTGAAATTGGGGCATCAAATATGTCAAATCGGCCGAAAATATATTTATGGGAGCTATATCCAAATCTGAACCGATATACATATAAATTGGCAAATTTATTTTTGTTCCAAATTCCGTTATGCATTCCAAATTTGGAGACTGTATCTGCGATCAATTAATAGATATGTGCATATAAAATCTAAATTGTTGGGAGGTACCTCCAATTCTGATGCCATATCTTTAGTTCCAAGTGGAATTTCAAAAATTTATATAGCCTATGTTACTGCCAGGCGATGTTGTAGTATACTTGGAAATTTTCAAGAAAATCTGTTCAGCGTTTTTCAAGTCCATAAATTACAAACAAACACACATACAAACATTATCCACTTTTATAGATATAGATTGGTTACTTTTCTATGACGAATAATAGATCATGTTTTTATACCCTCAACCATATGGCCTCAGAGAGCATATATCATTTGGTTTGGTCTCTTTGGACCAAATCCGTTTCAGGAAATTTGGAGTCGATCTAGGGGTCCATCCGTTGGTGCGCATAACTGTCGAAGGGAGTATCCGATTTTTTTCTGCAAACTTTCCGGTTTTTTGCAAACTTTTCAAATCCCAATATTGTTGTCAGTGCTAAGTCAGCTGCGATAATGAACAATATCGACCCACTCTATCAATTACCTCCCCCACAATGGGTCAAAATTTGGAATAAAATATGTAGTAGAATCAGATTTTCTTAAAATTTCACATATCCTAAAATTTTTGCTAACATAAGATCTGATGAAAAGATCCGATATATCGGCCCACTGCTTCTTGTGTCTCCCCCACAAAGGGTCTAAATTGTTAAAAGCCATGAAGCTCGAAAAACCGCGAAATGAGCATTTGATTCCTTTCAAGTTTGGCACATCTCAATATTTCTATCAACACAAGATCTATTGCGAAGATTGTAGATATCAGCCCACTTCTTCTTGTACCTCCCTCACATTTCGAATAAAATATCTAGTAAAATGCAAAAAAAGCGTCCAATTATCTTAAAAATCTTTTGTGAATTTGTCGGCACACTCCTTCTAGTACATCCTTCACAAGGGATTAACATTTTGAATAATTATAACCCTTGAAACATGCGAAACAAGTCAATGATCCGAATATTTCCGATCTAAAAGAAATTTCGATACACACCTTCTAGAAAATGATTGACTAACAATTATACCAAGAGAATAGTTAATCGAATGCGGTTGGAAACGTCCAGATTGGCTATTGCACAATGTCATTACTCCTTATTGGGCATAGTCCCCCAATATAACGGTACAAGCGATTTAAATATCTTGAAGGTTTCAGAAGAATTTTCGGAGGCTATGAATCCTTTTCTTACTAAATTTTCAATTCGCTCTACCATTTTGTATAGTCGGTATATTGCAGTGTCTCTTTATATTCGATATTTCACTGATTGAAGTCTAAATAAATTTTGCATTTTGAGTTCTCGTGTGACGGATTATTGCCATATGAAAAAAAAGTAGGTCCACGTTTTAATATGAGCCCCATACAGCTGTGTCAGCCACTCGAGATCTTACAAACGTTTTGGCCCAATCAAACTTACAAAACCCTCACATCGTAGTGTTGTAGAGCATAACAAGCGTTATAATGTTGGGTGTATATATCTGTCAAAACACTGATTATACCCTACACCACAAGGTGGTCAGGGTATTATGTCTTTGGTATTATGTCTTTGTTTGTAACAGGCAAAAGGAAACGAGATAGAACCATGGTTCCCTTTGATGATATGCATAGAATCACATTCTGAGTCGATTTATGCATGTCCGTTCCTCCGTCTGTCCATGTATTTTTGTAAACAAAGTACAGTTCGCATTTATTGCCCCATCCAGATAAAATTTTGCACAAATCATTTGTTTGGCCCAAGGACGAACCCTATTGAAATTGGAGGTAATCAGTAAAAATTAGATATAGCTCCCATATATATCTTCGTCCGATTTGCCTTTTATTGTGCACCAAACGTGTAATATCAGTCCGAATAGATTGGACCTAAAAATAAGTATGCCAAATTTGATCGAAATCGGTTCAGATATAGCTATAGCTCCCATATATATTTTTCATCCGATTTGTTATTTTTGTGTTCCGCAACCGTAATATGCACTCTGTAACAACAATGTTTGGGGAAATATATCAAATACAGCTCAGAAATACATTTGCTAAATTTTATCGAGATCGGATTTGGATATAGCTCCCATATATAACTTCGTCCGATTTACCTTTGATTGTGCACCAAACGTCTAATATTTGCCCAAATGGGATGAAATTTGGCACTTACGATCGAATTGAGTCTAGAAGGTAGTGTGCCAAATTTGGTGAAGATCGGTTCAGATAAAGCTACAGCTCCCACATATACGTTGTTAATCCGATTTGTTATATTTGTTACCCACAGCCGTAATATGCACTCCGTAACAAAGATAATCAGGGAAATATATCAAATACAGCTCTGAAATATCTTTGCCAAATTTTATCGAGATCGGTTCCGATTTGGATATAGCTCCCATATATATATTTATCCGATTTCAAATTAATTGTGCACCAAATGGCCAATGCAAGTCCGAATTTAAAAGATACAAAGGCTTCGGCCTATTTAGTCCTTTGAACTTTAAATTATAATTATAATCATAGGGTGTATGATTGAATTCTCCACAAAAACTTTTAATTGTTACACGCAGCTCTACTAAATTAGCAAAGTGGTGTAGGGTATCATAAAGTCGGCCCCGTCCGACTTTAAGACTTTCTTTACTGGTTTTTTTGATTTTAAACGTTTTTTGGTTGGTGCCAGAAGAAGCTCCCTTCAAAAGTCATTGTGCCCATCAGCTTGATAGACAAACAGGTGATATTATCAGATACCGGTTTTTAGTTTAGCAACATCTGTTATATGAAGGCATAGACAGAAAATTATCAAAGATCTTGGTTAATTTTTGGAAACTCTCGCACAACCTGAGATTGGCTAAGGGAAGTGAAGGCCTTTCTCTCGAACTTCTCATAGACTTTAATTGGAATAAAAATGCAAACTAAAATATATTCTGCCAATGCACTTTAATGTGTAGCAAAAATAAGTGACACGTGATAATGAATCAATGCTCACTCTATGAGTTCGTTCGAATGCAATTTCATTTTCTTAATGTCTCTCGAGTTTCTTGCCGTAATCATAGAACGTAAAAGCAAACTAAGATAGAACTGATATTTTATCACTGAAAATAATAGACGACTGAAATGTCTTGTGAACAAATGTACATATGTATGTGCGCTTGTTCGAATTGATGGTGTTCAGACCAAGGATATTCGAACGAATGAAAAAGTAAATGCAATGACAAAGACACTTGAAGTCATCCAAATCTTACAATTGGATGACGGCTCTCCAATTTCATTCTTTTTTTAAGAATTGTGTGTTTCTATTTGAAAATAATAGCACACTGGTTTGTTGTCAATTTTAAAATCATAATTATGTTCCAACGTAACAAATGTATAAAATATGGTCATTATTGTGTCATTTTTAACTGAAACCAGTAAGAAATGCAAAAAGTTCGACCGGGCAGAATTTTAAGTCCTCCACAACAAATAAAACAAGTAAAAAAGCAGTAAGTTCGGCCGGGCCGAACTTTGAATAACCTCCACCATTTGGAACGAATTAGAAAATTTTCAAAAAAATTAAATCCAATAAAAATTCTTTTAAAATCTTTAAAACATCTAATATAGGAAGGTGCTGATATATGGGGGGATATACGATATTGTGGACCTATAAAGACAAATCTATGTCTGCGTGTAAAGTACTCACAAGGAACTCCGTGTGTGGATTTTCATACAATACGATTGGAAAATGTGGCTAAAATCATCAAAATACCGAATATCGCTGGATACCGTTATATGGGAGCTATACGTTATCGTTAACCTATATAGAGAATTCTCTATCGGGGAGTAAAGTGCTCACAAAGAACCCCTTGTAACCATTCCGTTGAAAAATATGGCTAAAAATATGGCCGTTATATGAGGGCTATACAATATCGTGGATCTATATAGATAATTCTCTGCCGAGGTATAAAGTACCCACAAGGAACTCTTTGTGTGGATTTTCAGACAATTCCGTTGAAAAATGTGGGTCATATCATAAAATACCGAATATCGGGAGGTACCGTTATATGGGGGATATACGATATCGTGGACCTGTATAGACAATTCTCTCTCAGGGAGTGAAGTACTCACAAGGAACTACTTGTGTTGATTTTAAGACAATTCCATTGAAACGCGTGGCTAACATCATCAAAATACCGAATATCGGGGGTTACAGTTATATGGGGGATATACGATATAGTGGACCTATATAGACAATTCTTTTTGAGGAGGCAAAATGCCCACAAGGGACTCCTTTTGTGGAATTTCAGACAATTCAATTGAAAAATGTGTCTTAAATCATCAAAATACCGAATATCGGAGGTACCGTTACATGGGCGCTATACGATATTGTGGACCTATATAGATAATTCTCTGCCGAGCTATAAAATACCCACTTTAACTTAACTTAACTAACTTTTTGTGTAAAATCATCAAAATACCAAATATCGGAGCTACCGTTATATGGGGGCTATATGATTTTGTGGACCTATATAGATAATTCTCTGCCGAGGTACAAAGTACCCACAAGGAACTCCTTGTGTGGATTTTCAGACAATTCCGTTGAAAAATGTGGGTAAAATCATCAAAATACCGAATATCGGTGGGTACCGTTACATGGGGGCTATACGATATCGTGGACCTGTATGGACAATTTTATGCCGAGGTATAAAGTACCCACAAGAAACTCCTTGTGTGGTTTTTCAGACAATTCCGTTGAAAAATGTGGGTAAAATCATCAAAATACCGAATATCGGGGGGTACCGTTATATAGGGGGGCTATACGATATCGTGGACCGATATAGCCCATCTTCGAACTTGACCTGCCTGCAGACAACAAAGAGATCTGTGCAAAATTTTAGCTTCCTATCTTAATTCGCTTAGGCTGTAGCGTGATTACAACAGACGGACAGATGGACGGACAGGGCTAAATCTTCTTAGAATTTTACGCTGATCAAGAATATATATACTTTGTTGGGTTTAAAATGATTATTTCGATGAGTTACAAACGGAATGACGAACTTAATATACCCTCCATACCTTTTTTGGTGGAGGGTATAAAAAAAGCCTTTTTCTATATTTTTTATTTCTGGGCAAATGCTAAAAAATGAGGATGTTAAAAAAATGATATTCAATACATATTTTTAACTGACGTAAGCTTCAGGGGTCTAAAACCTTCAACTCATCAGCTCAAACCCTAGAAAACAATCAATCTCTAGCCGACAGATGCGCACAATAACTCTCGAAGGAAGTATTTGTGCGCAAATATGCTACGTCATGATATCTTTTTGGTACCTCTCCTCAACATTTTAAAGACAAATATCAATCTTTATTTTCTATACTGTTGTCATTTCTGAGTCACTCGTCTGACAGCTGTTAACATTATTCCAGTGACACATCAGTATATTGTTTACAAATGTACAAAAACATTTTCGTGAGAATTTTCCACAAGAATACATTTTTTGCATCTCGTACCATCGCTCGTTACCGTACCATCGCGTAGACCGACGTCAAGAAAGTGGACGGAAGAAAACAGCAACATCAGCAAAAATGGTTCGAAAAGTAAAGAAGTGACTTGATCGAAACCCGCGTCGCAGTGGCCGAAAAATTTCTAGTGATGTGAACATATGGAAATATTCCATTCGTCAAATATTAAAAAATGAGTTCGGGGTAAAGCTATTGGAATTCCAAAAAGTACAAGAACTTACACCGAAACAGAAAGAAAATAGACTTAAAAGAGGTAAAGAGTTGCTTCGCTTCAAAAGTGGTGAACTGCCGAATTTGGTTTATTCCGATGAGAAAACATTCGTTGTCCAACAGTTTGCAAACAAACGATCGTGTGAACTTGCCAGAGAAGTCAGCTGAAAATGTGCACCTTTGGTTGACCACCAGAACTCAAGCGCCGGCCATGTTGATGGTGTGGGCCGCCATAACAGCCGATGGTCGCTCTCCGCTCGTAATAATCGACCGAGGCATCAGAATAAATGCCGAATGAAAGAATGGTTACAAAATGAGGTTCCTCGCTTCATTTCCAGCGCACAATGGCCACCAAAATCTCCGGTTACCAATCCGTTAGACAATTGTGTCTGGAGTATTTGGGAAAGCAAGGTTGGCAATAAAAAATACCATAGTGTCGATCACCTCAAGCAAGCGCTTCGCCGGGAATGTCCCAAAATACAGCAGAGCAACATTTGGGCAGCGTCTGACGGTTTCACTGTCCGTTTGAAGGCCATATTCGAACAAATCTAAAAATAACCAACTCCAACAAACTTTTTTTGCTTTCATTCAATAACATTTAAAAAAAATGTAAAAATTATGGCGTTTAACTTTGTTGCAGTTTTTTATCTCACCCTGTATTATCAATGTATAAAAGAAAGTTATAAAGATTACTGCGCTTGAAACTCAAAAAAGGCTGGCGGAATGGTCTATTGACAGAAAAGTATAAAATCCAAAAAATCGCTTAAAAATAAGTCAGTAAAAATGTGAATAAAAAATATTTTGGAGGCAAATAGTTCTTTTTCGTAAATTTCACCAAATTTAAGAAAGAGCTCTTCAATTTCATATGTATCTATGGGTTATATGTAGAATCATTTGTACAAAATATGGGTCATGTCGGTCAACGTTTTAGTATAGCCCCCACATAAGCATATACCCCAATTTCATGTTTTTTTATATGTTAGCCATATTTTTACGTCGTCGTATTGCTCCTATAACAGTTTTCATTTTAGCGGTATTTTTCAGATTACTTTTTTCAAGTTCCTCCTGTTGGGGGTATTATAATTTTTATTGGGCCAAAAATTATGTAACACCACGAAATATTGGTTTCCCACATAGGAAAGTATATATGGATCTTCCTATCTCGCCGAGCTGACACGATCTAGCTATGTATTTCCGTCCGTCCGTCTGTCCGTCTGTCCATGTTAATTTGTAATCACTTTACAGGTCGCAATTATGGCCCGATCTTCACGAAATTTAGAATGGAGGTGGGGATAGAGCCAGAATAGACCCCTATTTCTTTTGGAGATAATCGCATAATATTTAGGGGTTGAAATGGACCAAAAAATGAAAAAATCCTGATTTTGCAGTTGCTCTACAGGTCGCAATTATAGACCAATCGACCAATCCGTCCGTCTGTCCGTCTGTCCATGTTAATTTGTAATCACTTTACAGGTCGCAATTATGGCCCGATCTTCACGAAATTTAGAATGGAGGTGGGGATAGAGCCAGAATAGACCCCTATTTCTTTTGGAGATAATCGCATAATATTTAGGGGTTGAAATGGACCAAAAAATGAAAAAATCCTGATTTTGCAGTTGCTCTACAGGTCGCAATTATAGACCAATCGGCGCGGCGGAAGTTAGCATGGGGCTAGCTCTTAGGGCTGTACAGAAGCCTTCCAATTTTGACCATCATCGGGTAATATTTAGTGGGTGAAATAGATAATAACATTTGTGTTAAAGAAAAGTCAGATTTTTCATTAAATCGCGAATATTTTTAATCCCAGCGACCGTTACGTAGATACCGATAGTAAATATATCGGATATATATAGCGAAATATATACAATGTGTATAAACAAAGGAAGAATGGCTGGTCAGATTTTGACATATTTTGTAAATTTAGAATGCCCTCTTTGCATAAAAGAATAAAATATGAAAAAATCGCATAAAAAGATGGCAATAATGATGTTAATATAGATTTTGTAGTATTTTCTGATATTTTTTTATTTTTTCACATTTTTTATCGCATTTTTCACATTATTTTTCAATTTGACTTATAATATTGAAGTGTGTATTTTGTAATATTTTTTCACCTTACAACACAAGTTGGGGTTAATATTTACAGATTGCAATTATCGTCTGATCCTCACGAAAATTTTCACAAGGGTAGGGCTCGGCTCAGAAGGGCTAGGGCTATTGTTTTCAAAAATGTCCGCAATATAGATTTGGACATAAGGGCGCTTCTAACATTTTGTAGAGTTGTAGGTATCACATGGTCGGCCCCGCACGACTATAACCTTTGCTTACTTGTTTTTATACCCTACACCACATAGTGGTTAGGGTATTATGTCTTTGGGCATTTGTTTGTAACATGGAGAAGGAAGCGAGATAAACCCATAGTTACTTTTGAGGATATCCATAGAATCCGTCGGTCCGTCTGTCCATGTATCCTTGTGAACAAAATGCAGGTCGCATTTATTATCCGATTGAGATGAAATTTTGCACAAATCATTTGTATGGCCCAAGGACGAACCCTATTGAAATTGGAGATAATCGGTAAAAATTCAGAGATAGCACCCATATATATCTTCGTCCGATTTGCCTTTTATTGTGCACCAAACGTCTAATCTTTGCCCAAATGGGATGGAATTTGGCACATACAACCAAATTAGGCCTGAAAATAAGAGTGCCAAATTTGATCGAAATCGGTTCAGATATAGCTATAGCTGCCATATATATGTTTCATCCGATTTGTTATTTTTATCCTCCGCAGCCGTAATATGCACTCTGTAACAACAATATTTGGGCAAACATATTAAATGCAGGTCAGAAATTCCTTTGCTAAATTTTATCGAGATCGGTTCTGATTTGGATATAGCTCCCATATATAACTTCGTCCGATTTACTTTTTATTGTCCACCAAACGTCTAATATTTGTCCAAATGGGATGGAATTTGGCACATACGACCGAATTGAGTCTAGAAGGTAGTGTGCCAAATTTGGTGAAGATCGGTTCAGATAAAGCTATAGCTCCCATATATATTGTTTATCCGATTTGTTATATTTGTTACCCACAGCCGTAATATGCACTCCGTGACAACGATATTCATGGAAATATATCAAATACAGCTCAGAAATATCTTTGCCAAATTTTATCGAGATCGGTTCACATTTGGATATAGCTCCCATATATATCTTTATCTGATTTCAAATTAATTTTGCACCAAATGGCCCATACAAGTCCGAATTTAAAATATACAAATGCTTCGGCACATTTAGTCCTTTGAATTTTAAATTATAATTATAATCATAGCGTGTATGATTGAATTCTCCCATAAAAACTTTTAATTTTTACGTGGAGCTCTATTAAATTAGCAAAGTGGTGTAGGGTATCAAAAAGTCGGCCCCGCCCGACTTTAGCACTTTCTTTACTGTTTTTTTTACTTTTGTTTTGTAATTTGACTTTTCACATTTAGCCGCTTAAAAATAGGTTGTCATCTCTGAACAAAAAAAAAAAAATAATTACACGTTTTCATTCATCCAAGTTTAATGCATTTTACATAAGTTGTCAAGCGAATATTAAATTTTCATCGAATGTGCTAACAACCGCAACACAACATTGTCGCAATTTTCCGTTTACCTGAAATAATTAAATGTGAGTAACAACATTGTACAGCACATACATAATTAATGTGAAATCTATTATTTTAATTTACGAACATTTAGTCAATAGATCTAGCCATGTGTGGAGTGGTTTAAAATAGAAACAAAAATGTTTTTTCTCTGCCAATGTCCATCGATATTAAATCCCAATATTTAGGACTCCATGCCAGACCTTAATCGGATAATGGAAAATTAAATAAAACTGTTAAGACATTTTGTTGAGGCAACTGAATTTCGCTGGCGATTGTTTCGTCCCTCTTTTCAACCTAACCTAACCTATGTTGACTGTGATCTGTCTTAAGGAATTTTCAAATGTTCGGATCTGCTATAAATAATTCAATCGATAACTTTAACAGTGGCTACATTAACTTACCTGGAACGATGTTTTCGTTGATGTCTCTTGACAGATTTCCTTTTACGTCGCTTGAACAATTGCGTTGTCATTGAAGAGTTTATTTCGTTGCTTAAGCGATACCGGCTTATACTGGATGGCTGCAGGGATGTTTGGCTTCTATGACTATTCGTGTATCTTGGCAAATGTTCAACAGTATCAAATTCATTATTAATATCAGACGCATAATCATCATCATCATCACCATCATCACTAATTAACATTTGTTGTTTGGCATAGACCACGGGATTGTTAAAATTATTTTCCACTGAATCAAAATTTGCTGTTACATCAGACGCCACCAACGCCTTCGCCACAATATCCGTTTTAGCATTGAATGGTAAATGATATGGCATTTCCATTTGTTGTAGAGCGGATGTTGCATCGAATTCCTCTATTTCCTGTGCCAACGCTTGTTTATCACGTTCCGGCCGCCCGTAATGTGGATAGTCCTCTTGAGTTGCGGCCTGCATTAAATAGGGGTAACTGGCGTTGGGCGCCATCAGACTGAAATCGGTGATGTTATTATTCGACTCGACGTGAGGAAACTTCAGTGCCACCATGTTGCGCCGAACTTGCATTGTCTTAAACACAATGTGGGCACTGGAAAGGGCCAAAACCAATGCCAGCAGAAGTACCAAAATGTGAGTGGTGCTACTTTGATTCATGCGAAGAAAATAGCGTTGATACAACATTTCCACCTACAGCGAAATCCGCAATGAAATGAAAAGAGATTGAAAGTATTTTTTAATGAAAGCACATCAAAGGCTGCACAATGTTAAATTGATGGTAAAAGTTCATGTGAAAACGTTATTATTCTTCGAAAAAATAATTGTGCCTAAAAATGCATGAGTATTTGAGGGTGTTTACGCTTTTTGTACTTCCATCCAGGGGCGTTGTACTTAAAAAGACATGAAAATTTCTATGAATTTTTAGAAAAAAAAAATCAGATATCCAAGAAATAATAACTGAAATAACTGTATCATCTCCCATATTAGTTGAAAGAAGGAAAAAGGACCATAACAAATGTTATTTATAGCAACTGTATTTTTATGAGACTAGAATCAAAACAAGTGAACACAACAATTAAGTTCGTCAAGCCAGCACGCAACTAGGAAAATATATAAGTCGAGATTTGGTATTTAAACGTTAAATATGGTCTCTAAGGAGCCAACAGCAACCCATTTAGATTCGCAAATTTAGGAATAGATTATATCCCTCATCATTGTCAAAATATCCTTGTTTGTCGAAAATTCCGTAACAAATGTAGTGAGAACTACAAAAAAAAAAAAAAAAAACAAATGTGAAAAAATACCGAGATATGTGGGCAATTCTGGAATATTAGATATCAATTAAACTCCATTATGAAACTATTTCGAACTTTTAATACCGAATTTCGGCCAATTCAATTAAAAATGGTGATAAAAATCATTAAAATGCGTAATCGTCCCCTGAAGTGATCATTACTCAATACGAACTTTAATTGACAAATGTTATACTATGCCATAGAAAATGTGGCTCAATCAAATCATCAAAATACCAAAGGAACCAATATGTATTGAATATATGAAAAATATGGAACCTTATATTCAAGTTCGCCATGATAAGAGTGTGAAAGGATGTGGTGTCCGTTGGAATTGCAATTTTCGAATTTCGAAAAAAGGAAAGTTGTGCTCAATTGTGCCGATTTTTTTTTTTCGAAATTCGAAAAAATTTCTGAGATATTCAAAAAAAGATTTTTTTTCGAAAAAATCTGAGAGAATTGCAATTTTCGAATTTCGAAAAAATTAAAGTTGTGCCGAGTCGTACTCGGTTTGTGTCCATTTGTGCCGTTAAATTTTTTCGATATATCTTACCAATTTCGAAAAAAAAACGATAATTTCGAAAATATGTCAGAATTGCAATTTTTGAATTTCGAAAAAATTAAAGTTGTGGCAATTTCGAAAAAAAAAACAGTATTTTTCAGAAAAATTGCTGTAATTTTTGTAAAAATTCAAATATCGAGATGCGGTAAATTGTGCTGAGTTTTGCTCACTTAGCACAGCAATTTTTCGATATATATGTATTTTTTCCAATTTTAACTAGTAACGAGTGGAAATACAAATTTTCAATGTATGGACGAAAAATTGTGTTAGGTTAGCACATATCAGCCCAACTTTTAGTTTTTCCTGATATCACATATTACAAAAGTTATTCATTTTTTTAATTTTTAGCGAGTAACGAGTAAAGGTGAAAATTTGTTACGTATGGATGAAAAATTGTGCTAAGTGAGCACAACTCAGCACAATTTACCGCATCTCGATATTTGAATTTTTACAAAAATTACAGCATTTTTTCTGAAAAATACTGTTTTTTTTTCGAAATTGCCATATCTTGAAAACGGTTGAAAATATTTAGAAAAAATAAATGGCACAAGTTAGCACAAATCAAGCGCGACCCAGCACAACTTTAATTTTTTCGAAAATTGCAATTCTAACATACTTTCGAAATTATCGTTTTTTTCGAAATTGGTAAGAGATATCGAAAAAATTTTAACGGCACAAATGGGCACAAACCGAGTACGACTCAGCACAACTTTAATTTTTTCGAAATTCGAAAATTGCAATTCTCTCAGATTTTTTCGAAAAAAATTCTTTTTTCGAATATCTCAGAAATTTTTTCGACTTTCGAAAAAAAAATTTCGGCACAATCGAGCACAAACCTAGCACAATTCATCATAACTTTCCTTTTTTCGAAATTCGAAAATTGCAATTCCAACGGACACCACATTGTGAAAGGCCAAGTTCGGAAAAGTGTGGCTAAAGTCATCAAAATGTGAAATATGTGGGAAACCTTATATTGAGCAATACGTGAAAATGGGCCACATATATGTCCACGTTTTGGTGTAGTCCCCATACAATTGTACTGGCCGATTTAAGGTATTTTGGGTTTTTGAGTAATAATTTTAACTCGAATTTTCTGTTATTTGGCAGTTTGTGTTCTCAGTAAGTAAGAAACATCCTTGCGGAGAACTGTCTAAATATAAATATTTTGCGATTTAGACTATATTTCCATTGAATTTCTTTTGGTATTTGTAGTTCATTATGGATTTTACAGCGATATCCACCGATGTTCAGTATTTTGATTTTTCCACGGAATTGATTCAAATGCAGTATTTAAGACTCACAATAGGTAAAAATCTTTGTAGTAGAATATTGTCTATAGGGTAAGTGTACCAGTAGTCGGCACTTTTAGGATTTTCGCGTTTTTAATCGCTCACCATTTTGAGTGGAACATTTCAATTATTACAAAGTTAATTTATTCAGATTCGAAATTTTGTATAGTTTTTGCAATAATAAATAAAGTTTTAATAACTTTTTATTAAATTTCATAAATTTGTAGTTTTATTAAAACAATGCTTTTTTGCCAGTAGTCGGCACCACTTGCCAATTGTCGGTATCGCATGTTCCAGCAGTCGGCATACCATTTTTTTTGTAAGAATAATTAATAATAATAATAAATTAATTCATTAAAATATAATATTTTTGTTTAGTTAAACTGATTCGACGTCTTTATTGTACTTTTCTTAAGAATATGAATTGTCGAGGACCTTCACAGACAAAAATTTAATTTTTATTAGAATAATTCATCTTTTCTTAGCGAAATTGTGCACAAAGATAGCTGACAATATATTTGAAGTAAACAAAATACATTTAGTTACAATAGTTTCATTTATTTGGGCTTAAAAAAAAAAGTGCCGACTACTGGGACATGCCGAACTTAGGCACACTTACCCTATAGGCAAAATATGAATTTTATAGGTTCCCGTTTTAAAATCACCCCCACATAACGGGTCCACCCACTTTATTTTGTTTTAGCTGCATTCTCCAACTGATCTCAGTGGTATTTGCAGTTTAATTTGGAGGGTAGTGAAAGTTCGGCCGAATATTGGTTGGCAAAAAGGATTTGGAGGTATTAGTATAGTACCTATTGGTATATATACCTCTATTGTTAGTCAAATCGTTTGGAAAAAGAGGCCAAGACCCTCAAAATAGGTAAAATCAGGAGGTACCTTTATATGGGAGCTACTCCCAAACATCGACTTACATTGACAATTTTCTGCGAAGAAGTTTTCTATCCCCTTAGAAACCAAAATACCATATATGGGCCAAATCAATTGAAAACGTGGGCCTATATTGATAATTATTTGCAAGGATAGTTTTTTCTTATTAGGAATTCAAATTACCAAATTTTTCCGAAATTAGTACAAAAAATATGGATAAAATGAAAAATCTTAAATTGTGCGAAACAAAATGTTTAAGGCGCTTTGTATATATATATTTCCAATATATGTTTGAATAAATCCCATTGAAAGGAAGTTTTAAATATTATTTCGTACACCCCTGAAAAATTGCCACTTAATTCATTTAACGACTTCAAAAACATTGCTTTCTTTAACGATTCTGTTTCACAGTTAATCAACTCGTTTTCAAACTGGGTTTACGGCAAAGAGATTCTTGATTTTTTTTATAAATTCCATAGTGCATATTGAATAAATGCAATACATTCGCAGTTAAAGTGAGAACAAGTGCAGATACATACATATGCAAATACATTCACGTCTACACTTCTCCTGCAAACAAGTGGGTCATTGGTGGCAATTGTAAAATTCACTTCACATTTTGGCCAAACGTTTGTATTTCAAGATGGCATATCAAGATAATGCCAAATGAGTAGGTTGGCAATACAACTTCCGTATTGTGTATTTTCACCGCGTATTTAACGACTCAACACATGGAAGTGCAGCTGGAAATTTCAACACTGTTAAATTTGGGTCAATATGGGGAGAGAGAGAAAGAAAATATATTTTAAACTGTTCTGGAAATTCTTGGATTGTTTTAAATGCTGAAAAGTGTAAAAAAATGGTAGCAAATTTTTAAATGAGGACACCGTATACGCTGGCTGTCAAACCATTCGATTAGACATTTTATATTAAGACAAATTATATTAAGTGAATTTATGAGTGATTTTTTAACCCAAAAGCTGTATTATTTAATAAAAGACCACCATTTTTAAAAATTCTTATAAATTGAACGACAAATTTCAATACACATCGAAAATAGTTAGCTCACATAAGATAAATGCATACAGTTGAATAAAATCGTACTTTTCTGTCAAATAAATTTCTAACCAATAAAGAAAGGCACAAAGTCGGGCGGACCGTCTTTATGATACCCTCCACCAATTTGTATATTTAGTTGAGCTACCCATAACAAATAAACGTTTTTCGAATGCGTATTATGGCTTTAAGGCACATATAATTTAACGTCGAAATGAACTAACATAGGCATATATTTCCTTCTCTTCATCGATTTCCACTAAATTTGACGGATTGAAACGATATTTATCAAAATCCTTCTTATATGAGCTGATATTACGCTTTTTAGGTACAATATAATAAATGTATCCAAATAATAAATATATCCAAATCTGAACCGATCTCTATAAAATTTAGCAGAGGAAGTTCTATGCTGTATCGGATAGATCGGACCGAACATCGTTGTTGTACAGAGCATTTTACGGGTGTGTCGGTTTTTAAAACAAAATCGGATGAAACATATATATGGGAGCTATAGGGAGTGAGATAAAAAAAGTGCAACAATGTCAAACGCATTATTTTCAAATTTTTTTTAATTTTATTGAATGAAGGCAAAAAATGTCGGAAAGAGCATCTAGACGGACGGACTAACATGCATAAATCGACTCTGAAAATGATTCTATGAAGATCCTCAAAAGGAAGTCTATTCTATATATTTCGTTTCCTTCAGAACGGACTAACATGCATAAATCGACTCTGAAAATCATTCTATGAAGATCCTCAAAAGGAAGTCTATTCTATATATTTCGTTTCCTTCAGAATGTTACAAACAAATGCTCAAGGACACAATACCCTGTACCACAGTGTGGTGTCCGTTAGGCACATATTACGGCTGGTTGGTTCTGCCTGACTTTATTTAATTTATTATTATTATTATTATTATTATTATTATTATTATTATTATTATTATTATTATTATTATTATTATTATTATTATTATTATTGTTATTGTTATTATTATTATTATTATTATTATTATTATTATTATTATTATTATTATTATTATTATTATTATTATTATTATTATTATTATTATTATTATTATTATTATTATTATTATTATTATTATTATTATTATTATTATTATATTATTATTATTATTATTATTATTATTATTATTATTATTATTATTATATTATTATTATTATTATTATTATTATATTATTATTATTATTATTATTATTATATTATTATTATTATTATTATTATTATTATTATTATTATTATTATTATTATTATTATTATTATTATTATTATTATTATTATTATTATTATTATTATTATTATTATTATTATTATTATATTATTATTATTATTATTATTATTATTATTATTATTATTATTATTATTATTATTATTATTATTATTATTATTATTATTATTATTATTATTATTATTATTATTATTATTATTATTATTATTATTATTATTATTATTATTATTATTATTATTATTATTATTATTATATTATTATTATTATATTATTATTATTATTATTATTATTATTATTATTATTATTATTATTATTATTATTATTATTATTATTATTATTATTATTATTATTATTATTATTATTATTATTATTATTATTATTATTATTATTATTTTTTTTTTTTTTTTTTTTTTAATCGACATAATAATTTTAGACCCAATAAACTATATATATTCTTGATCAGCGTAAAATTCTAAAATGATTTAGCTTGGTCCGTCGGTCCGTCTATTGTAATCAGGCTAGTGTCAAAACGAATAAAGATAGGAAGGTAAAATTTAGCACCGATCTGTATTTTGCCAGCAGGCAGGTTCGAAGATGTGGTATTTCGGCCCACGATATCGTATAGCCCCCATATAACTGCACCTCCAGATATTTGGTATGGTGGAAATAGTCTAAAAATCCACAACGGGAAATTGTCTTTGCAGGTCTCCCCCATACAACGGTATGGGGTATTTTGATGATATGCAACATTATTCACCGGAATTGCGTCAAATTTCGTATTGGAAGTTCGGAACCGTTACTACAGCCTATCACAAAAAATTAGCTCTTCGTATAGCCCACATATGAAAGTTTTCATTTGAGTCGTATTTTTCAACAATTTTTTTTTGCAAATTTTCAAGTTCTTTCCGATTGGTGGGGTGTATAAAAAGTTCCTGCCGAACTTAGCTAATAGTCCTATTTATTCTTAAACTTATTTAATAACTTCAAAATGTATTAAACTACATCTTGCTTTTCATTTCACTTATATCAGCACTCTCACTCTTTGTTTTTACATATTTTTTGAAAGCAATTTTTTCAATTTATTTCAATGAGAAAAAAAAAGAGGAGAATGGAGAAAAACAATGACATTTATCTTTACGGCAATTCACTCACCTGTAAATTTTTAAATTGATGTGTACTACAGAGTCTCAAAATGGTGCGGTTCAAGCGAAACCAGAATGATATCGTTGGACTCAGATTGGCATTCATGTTTGCATTGGCCTCCGTGTTACGTTGTTGTGCCTCCGACGACTCGTCATCTGCAAAAGGCAACAAGAAAAAATCAGAACTATGTGAATAAATGCAGGGAAGAAGAAGAAGAAAAAACAATATTTCATTTTGATGATTTTTTTATTTTTATGGGATATTTTGTTCCCCAGATAGCATGAACAATATTACAATTCTCCACAAAGAGGGATTTATGGGGAGAACAAATTCCTTAAATGTTATTAGCCAGCAAATTCATTGAAGCTATTAGAAATCATATTAAATGTAATATTTTTATATTTATATAAGTCTTAATGATTTTTTTATTCTCCGTCCATCTTTGTACAATTGAATATGTAAATACCTATGAAATATTATTGTGTCAGTTTTTTAAATTTTCAGTTATAACAAAGCTAGTAGAATTACGCTATGGTAAGAAGGAGTACAAAAATTAAATGACAATGGCTTTGCACATTCGGTTTTAATCATTTTTGTAACTTTTTTACTAGAAACTATTTCCTTTACACAAACAAAAATAGTCAACTTTATTTTAAAATATATGTACGAAAATCCATCTTATTTGGTCTGATAGAACACATATAAAAAATATATATGGAAGCTATATCTAAATAGTGACCTACTATCAGCAATTTAAATTTGTTTAGTGCTTGGGCCAAACAAATACTTTTTGGAAAATTTCAACTCAATCGGACAATAAATTCAACCTGTACTTTGTGTACGAAAATACGTGGACAGACGGAAGGACATGCATTAATCGGCTCAATATATGATTCTAGGGAGATATTCAAAATTAACTATAGGTGGCTGCCTTTTGATGCACAATGACATAATACCCGGTACCACAGTATGATAACACGGTACAAGATATGTAGGCGAAATCTTACAGATTCGTTAAACTACTATATATAATTCTCTCATATCTCAAGCATATAACGCTTGTCCAATTAAAATGATTTTTTGATCATATTCAAGTTCCGGCTAGACGAGAAAAATTCTAATAAAAAATATCCCCAACCTTATGGCAACATAGGATATAAGATTTGTTAAGGTAGAAACCAGTAAAGAAAGTCTTAAAGTCGGACGGGGCCGACTTTATGATACCCTACACCACTTTACTAATTTAGTAGAGCTCCGCATAACAATTAAAAGTTTTTATGGGAAAATTCAATCAAACACGATATGATTATAATTATAATTAAAAGTTCAAAGGACTAAATATGCCGAAGCATTTGAATCTTTTAAATTCCGACTTGTGTTGCCCATTTGGTGCACAAATAATTTAAAATCGGATAAAAATATATATGGGAGCTATATCCAAATCTGAACAGATCTCGATAAAATTTAGCAAAGATATTTCTGAGCTGTATTTGATATATTTCCCTGAATATCTTTGTTACGGAGTGCATATTACGGAGTGAAATTTGAAACGTGTGATAGATTTTATCTAAAAAATTGATTTCCCAAATTATATTGAAATCGGTTCAGATTTGGATATAGCTCCCATAAATAGCATTTTCAGATTAAATGAAACCTTTTGCAATTCAAATGAAACTTTTTGCAGCGGAATTGAAACCTTTTGCAGTGGAATTGAAACCTTTTGCAGTGGAAATGAAACCTTTTGCAGTGGAAATGAAACCTTTTGCAGCGGAAATGAAACCTTTTGCAACCGAAATGAAACCATTTGCAACCGAAATGAAACTTTTTGCAAATCAAATGAAACTTTTAAATTTATAGAAGGAAAAACAACGAAACATTTTTATTTTTAGTAGTTTTTAAATTAAATCAATTAATTATAACTAATACATTGACAAAGAGGATTTTTTATTGATTATAAATATCTACATTTATTTATATTATTTCTGAAATTTTCAATTATTGTAATAACAAATGGTTCTTTATTGATTTGATATACAATGCTTCCATATTATTAAATCCCAAATGCTTAACGATAAAAAGAGAAATTTAAACAAATTTTGGCCTTTATAGGTATGGCCAGGACTGAAATGTGAAATTAAGCTTTACCACAATGTTTATAGTTATAGTATACTATTAATCTTACCTAATAAAGGATTCCCGCTTCGCAGCTTTATTGATCATTAAATCAACTATGATCATGATTTTATATACTTTATGGGGTCTACGACGAATATTTAGAGGTGTTACAAACCGAATGACAAATTTATTATATCCCCCTTTCCATGGAGGAGATTATAAAAAGGTACCTAATTCGGGTCCTTTGAAAAAAATACCTTGAAAAAACTTTTTTCAATCTTTCTGCATCTACACTTGTGTTTTATGGAAGCTTTAAAAAAATTATAAAAACATAGATATTAATAATCAATAAAAATTCCTCTTTAACTATATATTAGTTATAATTAGTTGATTTAATTTTAAACCTACTAAAAATAAAAATGTTTTGTTATTTTTTCTTCTAAAATTCTAAAAGTTTCATTTGATTTGCAAAAAGTTTCATTTCGGTTGCAAAAGGTTTCATTTCGGTTGCAAAAGGTTTCATTCCCGCTGCAAAAGGTTTCATTTCCACTGCAAAAGGTTTCATTTCCACTGCAAAAGGTTTCAATTCCACTGCAAAAGGTTTCATTCCCGCTGCAAAAAGTTTCATTTGAATTGCAAAAAGTTTCATTTAATCTGAAAATGCTATACATTTTCGGCCGATTTCATGTATTTGGTGGACCAAACACGACATGTATTTCCAATTGTAATGAAATTTAAAATAACTAACGGAATTGGGAGCCAAAATGAATTTGTCAAATTAAATTAAAATCGGTTCAGATTTGGATATAGCTCTCATGTATATTTTCGACCGATTTCATGTATTTTATGCACCATACACGATATGTATGTTCGATTCCAAAGAATTTGGAATATGTAACGGAATTTTGATTAGAAAATAAATTAGTCAAATTATATTAAAATCGGTTCAGATTTGGATATAGCTCCCATATATATTTTCCGCCGATTTCACATATTTGATGACAAAACACGATACGCATTTCCGATTCCAACGAAATTCGGCATGAGTGGCTAAATTTGGTACAAAAATGAATTTGACAAATTATATTCAAATACGCTCAGATGTGATTATAGCTCCCATATATATACTCAGCCGATTTCACATATTTGATGCACCCAAAGCGAGAGAGACAAAATCTGGCACCAACAAAAATTGCCAAATTATATTGAAATCAGTTGAGGTTTGGATATAGCTAACATATATATTTCGGCCGATTTCATACATATTATGCACCAAACACGATATATATGACCGATTCCAATGAAATTCAGAATGTGTGGCGGAATTTGGTTATAATAATAATTGTGATAAATTAATTGGAAATTTGTTAAGATTTGGATATAGCTCCCATATATATATTCTCGGCCGATTTCACATATTTGACGCACCAATTTCAATTAAATATGAAAGGTGTGGCGGAGTTTGGTGTAAAAGTAATTTTTTTAAAATTATATTTAAATCGGATCAGATTGGGATATGATTTTAATAAGAACCATTGACCCACAACGCCTTAGGCTAACACTAAAAAACAACACAACAATTTATTTGAAATAAATGAAATAAATAAATCCAAAGGACAAACCCTTCGTGTATGCATGTCATGTTACTGCTTTTGTAATGATTTAGTTTATTAACGCATTAAATTAGTGCAATATTTTTTTTTTTTTAATTTTTAAATTTGTTTTTCTTTATCCAACATATATTCGTAAATAAAATTTTGAATGCATATAAAATCAAAAGGGGTAGCGAAGCGCACCGGGTTCAGCTAGTTATATATATTATTCTTATAGCCCCCACATAACGTACCTCCCGATATTCGGTATTTTCATGATTTTAGCGACATCATTTACCGGAATTATTTCAAATTTCATATTTAAAGTTCGTAATGGGTACTACAGCCTATGACAAAAATATGTGTATGCAGGTCCACGTCTTCATATAGCCCTCATATAACGTACCTCCCGATATTCGGTATTTTGATGATTTCGGCAACATTATTCATGGGAATTTTAATGGGTTTCTTCCTAATGGTGGATGGTATGCTGCTTTTTTACTTGTTACAATATGACGTTGGATTTGTTAATTAGCTGCCATTGATGGGAGATCTTATAAATGGCAAATATTTGTCTTGTAAAATGTTTTTAAAGCACATCGAATGTGAGTTTTGCTTGTTATACCCTCAGCCACATGGCTTTGATACGATCAAAACGTGCCTCATCGAAATAAGGTTTTTAGACCCTAGGTCTCGATCTAGCGATGTCCGTCCGTCTCTATGTCTGTCTGGCTAGCTGGCTGGTACGCACAATAACTCTCGAAGGGAGTATCCGATTTGATCCAAACTTGGTACATCGTAATATTGTTGTCAAACATAGATCGAGTTCGGAGATATATTTCCATCAGTGCTAAGTCAAGTCGCTCCACTCTATCAAATACCTTCCCAAAAATGGTCAAAATTGAGAATAATTATAAATCTGGTGTGTAGATGGAATATATCGGTCCACTCCATCTGATGAACATTTTGTATATCCATAAAGCTCATACAACTCACACCAGATTCCATTCAAATTCGGGACATCTCAATATTTCTATCAACACAAGATCTGTAATAAAGATGGTAGAGATCGCATCATTCTTTCTGGTACCTCCCCCACAAAGGGTAAAAGCTTTGAATAACCAACACATAAAATCCGAAATAATCATCTGGTTCCCTTCAAATTACACAAATCATAATATTTTTAATAAACCAAGGTGTGTTGTGAAAATGGGAATATGCAACATTTTGAATATGCATTAAGCTCGTCAGACGCTAAAATTAAAATTTGATATAAATGTTCGATTTCCTACAAATTTTACAAAAATTTTTTATCTGTATTAGATAAAGTATGAAAACGGAACACTTCGGTCCACTATATCTGTTATCTCACACATATTTCCACATTTTCCAAAAAAAATGCACATATCTCATATAAATAATAGCAAGTAGTTGATATAGTCTAAACCTGCGAGTTTTAATCTTAGGTCAGGTACGAATTGGTTAATATTGTCCAACTGCTTCGAAACCTCCCACATAAAGGGTCAACAGTTTGAATAATCATTACTCAAGGCTTGGCGTATACATCTGTCGGCAAAACTGACTGATATTATTTTACTTGTTATACCCTCCACCATAGTATGGTTTGTAACACCTCGAAATATACATTTTAGACCCCACAAAGTATATATATTCTTGATCAGCATAAAATTCTATATATATATATATATATCTTTTAGCTTCCGAACAAAATGAAGTAGGTTGATAAAACTTTACTCAAATGTGTATTATGTCTGCAGGACTTTTGGTATTGAAAACGGGTTATGTAGGTCTACGTTTTGGTATTGCCTCCATATAATGGTACCTCCCTTTTTCGGTATGTTGATGTTTAGCGACATTATTCACCGGAATTGTTTCGAATTTGATATTTGAAGTTCGTAATGAATATTACAGCCTAAGACAGAAAATTGTCTGTGCAGGTCCACATCTTCGTATAACCCCCATATAACGGTACCTCCCGATATTCGGTATTTTGATGATTTAAGCGACACTATTCACCGGAATTGTTTCAAATTTGGTGTTTGAAGTTCGTAATGAATATTACAGTCTAAGACAGAAAATTGTCTGTGCAGGTCCACATCTTCGTATAGACCCCTGTAAACCGGGATCAATAATCAAAAGACGCAAAGTCTTTTCTTTTTGTGCGTTTGTAAAACACTAAAAGTATTAATTAAAATATTTCTTGAGAACTACTTATGAAAATATGACTTAAATTATCATTAAGTGTAAATGAGAGAGAGAGAGGGATAGATACCAACTGTATACATGCCTATGTATCATGCCACCATAAACCCCCGTTATTCCCGATATTCGGTATTTCGTTGATTTTAGCGACATTATTCACCGGAATTGTTTCAAATTTGGTGTTTGAAGTTCGTAATGGATAGGATACTACAGCCTGAGACAGAAAATTGTCAATGCAGATCCACGTCTTTGTATAGCCCCAATCTAACGGTACCCCCCAATATTCGGTATTTTGATGATTTTACCTACATTATTCACCGATTTTTTTCAAGTTTCGTATTTGAATATTGTAAAGGATTATGACTATGCAGGACCATGTCGTCGTTCAGACCATAACACAACGACTATATTCTGTATTTTTTATGATATAATATGATAAGAGGATTTTATTTTTTTTTTTTTTCAAAAATTGCCAATTTCGTTCGAGATGGTGGAGGGTATTCAAAGTTCGGCCCGGCCGAACATACAGCATTTTTGCTACAAAATTGTACAGTTTCTTGATTGCAGCAGAATGTGCTTTACACACAATATCGAAAATACTAAAAACATAACTTACTTGCTTGCAATAGCTGGGCCTCGTCTCGTTGATATGTCATTGGGCTATGGCATGTGGAACTGGAATTCGTTGAGTCAATAGATTCGTCAATATTGCAACGTGTAATGCCTGCCTGTAATGAGAGAAGGATACAATTTTGTATGGTTTGTGTGATTTTTTTTTTTTTTTTTTTTTTTTTTTTGATAGCTTTTTCAATAATTAAAAATTTTAAATATCTTAATACTTTCTATGTAGGCAGCATGCAACTCAGTGACTGATGTATTTTCCACCAAATGAAAAAGTAATTTAATTCTTACCGCAATCAGGCTGCTGCTGACAACAGCTTTGCCACTTTTGGCGCTGGTATTAAAGTGTTCAATTACTTCCCAATTGGATTTCTTTGGCGTCGACGGTTGCTGGGAATGGTGCTGCTGCTGTTGGCCTGGCTGCATTGCCATTGCAGACTGTCCGGTTACATTCAAGTCTACAGATGGCTGTGTTGTGGAGTGTATTGATTGTTTCAGCGATGAAGAACGATTGAAGAATTTACTCTTTTTGGAGTCCTTAAAACGAAGGCAATTGAAAACCAAAACAAAAAAAAGAAAACAAGATTACAACAAAAGCCATGGCCAGTACCAAAAACAACTTACTTCTCTGGCCGACGTTGTACTGCCACTGGAATTTGCATAACGCATGCCACGTAGCGACAAACGTTTCGACCAGTCCTTCTTCTGGCTGTCGGACGAAAGTGAACGAAATATGTGGCTATTGGTACTGGATGATAGATTTGACATTTTGTAGCTGGGCAGGTGAGTATTACAATTTGGCAGGTGGCTGCAAGATAAGACCAAAAAAAAAGTTGCAAAAAATAATTATTAAATTATGTCAGAGATAAAATAAATTTAAAAACTAAAGAAGAAACAAAAAATCAAAGAGTTATTTAAATCGTATTTTAAATGTAAATGTTAACAGTTATATTATTTTCAGCCTGAAGCAAATATATATATATATTTATTCACAATGATTTGAGCCTCTGTTATCTTTGATCCATAGAAAAATCGCGATGAATTATATTAAAGAAAACCAATACGACACATATTTTTATATATATTTGATAGTTGTATATATGGCACCATGATCAAAAAATATATAAATATAGCATCCATAGGGTGAAATGAAAAAAACTGTGACCAACTTAATACTGCTGTCATTTCTAAGCCACTCGTTCGACAGCTGTTGAAATTATTATCGTGACAGCTCATTTTATTGTTTACAAGCGTGCAGAAGCATTTTGGTGAGAATTTTCCAGAAAAAAGTTATTCGTGATGGAATTCAAGCGTGATAGTTTGATTTATTTTTATTTGGCTGGAAACCCACATCGTTAGAGCACTCCAGCATTTAAATGTGAATAAAGCTTTTGTGTCTCGTACCATAGCTATCGTTGGCGTGGTAGGGTAGCCTGACGTCAAGGAAGTGAACGGAAGAAAACAGCAACATCAGCAGAAATGGTTCGAAAACTAAAGAAGCCACTTGATCGGAACCCGCGTCGCAGTAGCCGAAAAATGGCTCGTAAGCTGAACATATCGTAATATTCCATTCGCAAATATTGAAAAATGAGCCCGAAGTAAAGCCATTGAAATTTCACAATGTGTAAGAACTTAATCTGCAACAGAAAGAATATAGACTCAAAAGGGCTAAAGAGTTGCTTCGCTTGGCCAAAAGTTGTGAACTGCCGAATTTGGTGTTCTCCGGTGAGAAAACATTCGTTATGCAACAGTTTGTAAACAAAGAAAATGATTGTGTTTACTTGCCAAAGAGGTCAGCTGAAAATGTGCACCTTCGGTTAGCCACCAGAACTCAAACGTCGGCCATGCTGATGGTGTGGGCCACCATAACAGCCGATTGTCGTTCTCCGCTCGTATTAATCGAACGTCGCATCGGAATAAATGCCGAATATTATCGCGAAAATATTCTGGAGGGTGTATTAAAGCCTTGGGCACACAAACATTTTGGCCGCAAACCTTGGACATTCCAACAGGACTCAGCACACGCCACCCAAGAACGGTTACAAAATGAGGTTCCTCGCTTCATTTCCAGCACATAATGGCCACCAAAATCTCCGGATACCAATCCGTTGGACTATTGTGTCTGTATTTTGGAAAGCAAGGTTGGCACTAAAAAATAACAAAGTGTCGATTATTTCAAGCAAGCGCTTCGCCGGGAATGGGCAAAAATACCGCAGAGAAACATTCGGGCAGCGTGTGACGGTTTCATTGGCCGCTTGAAGGCCATAATTCGTGCCAAAGATGTCCAATTCGAACAAATCTAAACTTATTCTAAAATTTGATGCTATTTCCGACATTTTTTTGTTTTAATTCAATAGAATTAAAAAAAATGTAAACATTATGGCGTTTGACTTTGTTGCAGTTTTTTTTTTTTTTTTAATTTCACCCGGTGTGAACACGTTGTGCTATCACAATTTCATAAATTTTAGATGCACACATCGAAAAATCAACTCACCGTTTGGAAGCTTTAATTAAGCACATTTAAAAGGACAATACCATTTAGCCTGACCTATTAACCCTTAGGCCAAAATCAAGTTGTACTACCATCGCTTCATATTGGTGCAGGAGTGGAGGGGACAAGAAATAATAAGGAATATTCTCCATTAAAGGAAACATGATTTAATCACATGCTTTTTTATACCTCCACCATACATAAATGGAGGGTATATTATGTTCGTCATTCCGTTTGCAACTCATCGAAATTATAATTTTAGACATAACAAAGTATATATATTCCTGATCAGCATAAAATTCTAAGATAATTTAACTTTTGTCTGCAGACAGGTTGAGTTCGAAGGTGGGCTTTGTCGGTCCACGATATCGTACAGCCCCCATAGAAAGTAACCCCCCCCCCCCCTGATATTCTGTATTATTATTACTATGTAACTCGATTCGAAAGTTCGAACAAGTCGAAAGTTGTATTCGATCCCAATTTACTTTCGAGTGTATTATTCAGAATTGGCAGCATTTACTTCGTAAAATATGGAAAATATAAAAAAACGAAAACAAGGCAAAACTCAAAAATTAGAAATAATTAAAAAAATGGATTCGTTTGCTGCCTTTAACCAACTGTGGCTGAAATTGGCTTTGCTTTGTATCATCAGCAAAGTCATCATGGAAAGCAGGATATATAAAATTTTTCATTCTGTTTGTAACACCTCTTAGTATTTGTCGTAGAACCCATAAAATAGTAAGTCGATTCAAATATATCTGCCTATTTGGTGATACCACGATACAGCCCACATTATTTGAAGTGCAGAAATTTGGCACAATAATTTGTATTGTGTCGGTATCGGTCCACCTTTTTGTTTAGCCCTCATATAACGGTAGCTCCCTATATATCCAAATATGGTATTAAGAGTTTGCAAGTGGTTCTACCTATTATAGCAGAACAATGTCTGTATAGGTTCACGTTTATATATAGCGCCCATATAACGGTACCTACTGATATTCCTCATTTTTTACGATTTAGGCCACATTTTCTATGGAATTTATTTAAAATTCGGTATTTGAACGTTCGGTATTAGAATATTGGCCATGTTTGTACACGGTTTCTATATAACGTTACTGACCAATATTCGGCATTTTCCACATAATTGTTACACATGTGGTATTTAACATTTACAAATCATAACAAACCTATATGGGTTTTCGTTTTGGTTGCCCCCATATAACGGTTCAACCCACTTTATTATTTATAGAATACTCTTTAGCTAATGGTTCAATACCCTCGAAAGTTTTTCATTCATTATACCCTATATTATAAGTTTGATTGGGCCAAAAATGATGTAACACTACGAAATATTGGTTTCCCACATAAAGAAGTATATATGGATCTTCCTATCTCGCCGAGCTGAGTCGATCTAGCTATGTATGTCCGTCCGTCCGTCAGTCCGTATGTCCATGTTAATTTGTAATCACTCTACAGGTCGCAAATATGGCCCGATCCTCACGGAATTTAAAATGTAGGTGGGGTTAATGTCAGAATAGAACCCTATTGCTTTTGGAGATGATCGCATAATATTTAGGGGTTGAAATGGACCAAAAACTGAAAAATTTCCTGATTTTGCAGTTGCTCTACAGGTCGCAATTATGGACCAATCGACGTGGAAATTAGCATGGAGCTAGAGCTATGGGCTGGGCAGAAGCTTTCCAATTTTGATGGTCATCGGGTAACATTTAGTGGTTGAAATAGACCAAAGCATTTGTGATAAATAAAAGTCAAATTTTCCATTAAACCGCGAATATTTTTAATGCCGGCGAAATCACAAATAGACGAACACGTCAATTCTGACCGTTACGTAGATGCCGATAGTAAAAATATCGGATATATATAGCGAAATATATGCAATGTGTATATACAAAGGAAGGGGATGTTAGCTAGAATGCTTATATCTCCAGAATGGCTGGAGCGATTTTGACAAATTTTGTCAGTTCAGAATGCCCTCTTGGCATAAAAGTATAAAATCTAAAAAATCGCATAAAAAAATAACAATAATGATGTTAATATAGATTTTGTAGTATTTTGTGACATTTTTTTCCATTTTTTCATATTTTTTATCGCATGCGTTTTTTTCAATTTGACTTATAATATTCAAGTGTACATTTTGTAATATTTTTTCACCTTACAACACAGGTTGTAGTTATTATATACAGATTGCAATTATCGTCCGATCCTCACGAAAATTGTCATAAGGGTAGTTTTAGAATGGCTAGGCCTATTGTTTTCAAAGATACCCGCAATATATTTAGGGCTTCAAATGTACCAAAAACAGAACAATTTTCCTCATCACACAATTGAAACTAATCGACACGCAATTTTGCATGAGAAGAGAGTAAAGGACAGGGAAGAAGTGTAGCATTTTGGATATATTTAACTGTAACTAACAGGACGACGGTTTGCATAAGTATTGGGCATATGTGTCTAGTCAAAAAGGTCTATGACACAATTTCAAAAGCGAAATCTTCCAAAATGGATTTGGACATAAGGGTGCTTCTAACATATTGTAGTGTTGTAGGGTATCACATGGTCGGCCCCGCACGACTATAGCCATTGCTTAGGAGTTCCTTCAAAGTATTTTGAAACCTATAAAAGTATTGTCTATATAGGTCCACAATATCGTATAGCCCCCATATAACAGTACCTCCCCATATTCGGTGTTTTGATGGTTTTATCTACATTTTATAATGAAATTGTGTAAAAATCCATACTAGAAGTTCTTTCTATGCACTTTACACCCTGGAAGAGAAATGTCTATATAGGTCCACGATATCATATAGCCCACATACAATGACAGAACATTTTCTACTCAGCTTAATTTCATAGGCCCCATATATCAGTACCACCCTATATTCGGTTTTTTGACGATTTTAGGTACAATATTCACCGAAATTTGTTTGAAATTTCGTATTTGAAGTTCCGAATTGGTACTACAGACAAAAAGTTTCGTATGCAGGCCCACGTCTTCGTTCTTCTATATGATAATACCTCTCGATATTTTAATGATTTTAGCGACATTATTAACTGGAATTTTATGAAATTTCATATTTGAAATTTCTAATGAGTGCTACAGCCTTTGACAAAAAATTACTCATTAAGGTCCACGTTCGTCTTCCCATAGCTCCCATATAACAGTTTTCATTTAGATATATTTTTCAAGTTCCTTTAAAATAGCGGAGGGTGTTAAAAGTTCGGCCTGGCCGAACATAGTTTTAATACCCTCCACCAAAAAAGGTATGGAGGGTATATTAAGTTCGTCATTCCGTTTGTAACTAATCGAAATAATCATTTTAGACCCAACAAAGTATATATATTCTTGATCAGCGTAAAATTCTAAGACGATTTAGCCCTGTCCGTCCGTATGTCCGTCTGTTGTAATCACGCTACAGTCTAAACGAATTAAGATAGGAAGCTAAAATTTTGCACAGATCTCTCTTTTGTCTGCAGGCAGGTCAAGTTCGAAGATGGGGTATATCGGTCCACGATATCGTATAGCCCCCATATAACGGTACCCCCGATATTTGGTATTTTGATGATTTTATCCACATTTTTCAATGGAATTGTCTGAAATTCCACAAAAGGAGTCCCTTGTGCGCATTTTACCCCCTCAAAAAGAATTGTCTATATAGCTCCACGATATCGTATATCCCCCATATAACTGTACACCCCGATATTCGGTATTTTGATGATGTTAGCCACATTTTCCAATGGAATTGTCTTAAAATCCAAACAAGTAGTTCCTTGTGGGCACTTTATACCTCGGCAGAGAATTATCTATATAGGTCCACGATATCGTATATCCCCCATATAACGGTACCCTCTGACATTCGGTATTTTGATGATTTCAGCCACATTTTTCAACGGAATTGTCTGAAATGCCACACAAGGGGTTCTTTGTGAGCACTTTACCCCCTGACATAGAGTTCTCTATATAGGTTAACGATATCGTATAGCCCCCATATAACGGTACCCCCGATATTCGGGATTTTGATGATTTTAGCCACATTTCCCAATGGAATTATCTGAAAATCCACACAAGGAGTTCCTTGTGAGTACTTTACCCCCAGACATAGATTTGTCTATATAGGTCCACAATAGCGTATATCCCCCCATATATCGGCACCTTCCGATATTAGATATTTTAAAGATTTTAACAGAATTTTCAATGGATTTTATTTTTTTTTTTTTTTTTTGAATATTTTCTAATTCGTTCCAAATGGTGGAGGGTATTCAAAGTTCGGCCCGGCCGAAGTTACTGCTTTTTTACTTGTTTTATTTGTTTTTTTTTTCTCGTTCCACACAACCTGTCGTTTACCGCAACTAATATCTTGTTATCTCTGGCCATAAAAAACTATTCTCATAATTTACTATTTATTGTCAATGCTGGCCATACCGCAATCAAGATAGAAAATTTAATTACTCCAAATGAAAGTGAAAAGGTTCGACGTCGGCGATGACGAATGAATGATATTGCCACAGACAAACACATGATTCTGGCTTGTTAGCTGGATGTTTATAACCAATTATTGTTTTTTTTTTTTTTTTTTCTATAACAGCAATACGGGTCAATTGAATTGTATGTGTGTTTTTGTCTGTAATGGCATTGAAACAACGATGTTAACAGACTAAACAAATGGTGAGCTAAAGTTATTTCTGATGTCATGGTTATGTGTTTGTGTACGTTCTACATTCATTGAGGGAAAATTGTGTTTGTGCTTTTTGGGTGAAAGTCAAGGTTTGTAAGACGGTTTAAAGTTTTTTTTTTCTTGTATAGATGGAAAAAGATAAATGGGAGCTTAAATTATATTTCCAAAAAACTAAAAACTAAGAAAAAGTTTGTAACATCTCGAAATATTAGTCCTAGGGCCACCATGTAGCATATCGATCTTCCTAGAGCTTATTTAGCTATGTAGGTCCTTGCATCCGTCTGTCGATGTTAATTTGTAATCACTCTATAGCTTGCAATTGAGAACTGATCCTCACGAAATTTTGAATGGAACTATGGTCAGAATTGAAGCTTATTGGAAACACTCAATATTCGCTTGGAGATAGGCCAAAAAATGATTTTTTCCTGATTTTTCAGTAGCTCTACAAATCACAGTCCACCAATCCACATTGAACTATGCATAGGGTTAAAGTTAAGGACAAGGCTGGAGCCTACCATTTAGGATGGTCATCGTATAATATTAAACAGGAGAAATGGACCATAACTTTTGTGTGAAAAATACCAAAATTTCCATTCAACTATGAATATTCACATCCAGGTGAAAACATATATACATGGAAGAGGCACCTCTGACCACTGCATCGATATAGTAATAAATACAGGGATATAGCGTGAAATACCGATGATTTACTTTTGAATTTCTTTAAAAAAATATGTGGGTTCCAGATCTGTGAGGATAATTCGAAAGAAGAACAGATATTCACAAAAATTTGTATACCCTCCACCATACATAGTCTAGAGGGTATATTAAGTTCGCAATTCCGTTTGTAACTCATCGAAATTATAATTTTAGACCTAACAAAGTACATATATTCTTGATCAGCGTAAAATCCTAAGGCGATTTAGCCCTGCCCGTCTGTTGTAATCACGCTACAGTCTAAACGAATTTAGATAGGAAGCTAAAATTTTGCATAGATCAGTCTTTTGTCTTCAAGCATGTCAAGTTCAAAGATGGGCTATATCGGTCCACGATATCGTATAGCCCCGATGTAACGGTACTCCCCGATATTCGGTATATTGATTATTGTAGCCAAATTTGTTAATGAAATTGTCTGACTAAAGTCCACTAAAGGAGTTCCTTCGGAGTACTTTACCCCCTGGAAGAGTATTGTCTATAAAGGTCTGCGATATACGATGACCACTTAAAACGGTTCCCCCCGATATTCGTTATTTTGACGATTTTAGGGACATTATTCACCTGAGTTGTTATAAATTTTGTATTTGGAGTTCGTAATGGGAACAACAGCCTATAACAGAAAACTGTCTATGCAGGTCCAGGTCTTCCTATAGGCTCCATATATCAGTACCTCCCTATATTCGGTATTTTGACGATATTGGCTACATTATGAACTGGATTTTTTTTAAGTTTCGTATTTGAATTTTGTAATGGCTTATGACAAAAATTGCCTATGCAGGTCCACGTCCAGGTCTTCGTATAGACCCCATATATCAGTACCTCCCTATATTTGGTATGTTGGCGATTTTAGCTTCATTATTAACCGGATTTTTTTTAAGTTTCGTATTTGGATATTGTAATGGCTTATGACAAAAATTGCCTATGCAGGTCCATGTCTTCGTATAGACCCTAAATATAACGGCTACGTTATTTTTAAGATTTAATTAATTAAATTAATTACTTCAGAATTAACAAGGGCTGCTCTCAGCGTGTTCTAAAAGAAATTTCCCCAAAATTGCAAAGTGGGCGCAGGTCATTGGTCCTTAGGCCTGAAATTAAATTGGCTGACTTAACTCTAGTTTAGTAAAAACTCATACATTTTTTTGAAATTTTTCCCAGTGGTAGGAATTTTTACCCTGATTCCGAAAAACTATTTTTTTTTTGGGACAGACCGGGAACCCTGGTTTTTGACCCGAAAGCCCAGGTTCAAGACCCAGGCTGAACCTGAATCCACTTACCCAATATAGGCATCGCTTATGAATATACCTACCCAACAAGTGGTCACTTGATCGGGTTATTTAAAGCGTTTCGGAAGTTATAGTCAAATTACCGATTTTTTATACCCGGATTTTTTATAAAACCTCAAAAAAATCGAAATTATAGCTGACACTCTTACTTTTCGGAATGGCTAGAATTTGTGCTAATACCTTTTCTGGGTCCAGATATATTCTCTTCTCTTCTGGGTATGTTCAACCGGCTTCACGAACTAAAGTTTCCTAAATTTAGCGGTTGTTGTAAGTAGCCGGTCTTCGGTCCCATCTTGTGATCACTTGTTGCATCTATATTGCCTACATCGGGTAAGTGGATCCGTGTCTTGAACCCGGACTTTCTAGTCAAAAATCTAGGAAAAAAGGGTAAAAATACCTACCTCTGGAAAAAAATGTCGAAAAAATCGAAAATTGTTGTGCATTTGTGCATTTTGAGTACTAAAAAGGCCTAACACTATCTGTTGGGAAGAATCTAAAATTTTATAGTCGACTTTTCGCTGAAAAAGTAGCGTGAACTTGCAAGTCGTTAATAAAATTAGAACCAAATTTTAAAGTGATGTTAAATATATATAAAACAAGTAAGCAAAGGCTATAGTCGTGCGAGGCCGAATATATGATGCCCTAGAACTCCATTTTGGAAGATTTAGCTTTTGAAATTATGTCACGGAGCACTGCCCAGATATTACCCTCCGAATTTTAACCAATATTTACGCACTCCGTAGTGCTGTTAGTTGTTGTGGTCCATTTTACGGCTAAATATATTCCAATGGTCATCCAAAATGCTAGAATTCTTCACTGTCCTTAACTTTCTTCTCAGGCGTGTCGATTGGCTTCAATTGTGTGATCATTTTTTTTATGTTTTTGGTAAATTTTGGACATTTTTTCTGTTTTTGGTCCCTTCTGATTCTAACCCTACCCTTGTGAAAATCTTCGTGAATATCGGACGATAATTGCAATCTGTATATAATAACCCAATCTGTTTTGTAAGGTGAAAAAGTATTACACAATATACACCTCAATATTAAGTCAAATTGAAAACCAGTAAAGAAAGTCGTAAAGTCGAGCGGGGCCGATTTTATGATACCCTACACCACTTTGCTAATTTAGTTGAGCTCCACTTAATAATTAAAAGTTTTTATGGGAGAATTCAATCATCTGAACCGATCTCGATAAAATTTGGCAAAGATGTTTCTGAGCTGTATTTGATATATTTCCCTGAATATCGTTGTTACGGAGTGCATATTACGGCTGTGGGTAATAAATACAAAAAATCGGATGAACAATATATATGGGAGCTATAACTACATCTGAACCGATCTTCACCAAATTTGGCATACTACCTTCTACCTTAAATTCGGTCGTATGTGCCAAATTCCATCCCATTTGGACAAATATTAGACGTTTGGTACACAATAAATGGTAAATCGGACGAAGTTATATATGGGAGCTATATCTAAATCTGAACCGATCTCGATAAAATTTAGCAAAGGTATTTCTGAGCTGCATTTGATATATTTCCCCAAATATTGTTGTTACAGAGTGCATATTACGGCTGCGGAGGACAAAAATAACAAATCGGATGAACAATATATATGGGAGCTATAGCTATATCTGAACCGATTTCGATAAAATTTGGCATACTTATTTTCAAGCCTAATTTGGTTGTAGGTACAAAATTCCATACTATTCGGGCTAATATTACACGTTTGGTGCAGGCAAATCGGACGAAGATATATATGGGAGCTATATCTAAATTTTTAGCGATTATCTCCAATTTCAATAGGGTTCGTCCTTGGGCCAAACAAATGTTGTTTGCAAAATTTCATCTCAATCGGATAATAAATGCGACCTGCATTTTGTTCACAGGAATACATGGACAGACGGACGGACGGACAGACGGACTGACATGCATAAATCAACTCAGAAAGTGATTCTATGCAGATCATCAAAAGGAACTATGGGTCTATCTCGTTTCCTTTTTCCTGTTACAAACAAATGCACAAAGACATAATACCCTTGTGGTGTAGGGTATAAAAAAGCATGCGATAAAAACTATGAAAAAATAAAAAAATGTCACAAAATACAACAAAATCTATATCTATTCGTATCTTTTTTTCGATTTTATACTTTAATGCGAAGAGGGCATTTTCAATTGAAAAAATTTGTCAAAATCGGTTCAGCCATTCATGAGATATATGCATTCTAGCTAACATCCCCTTCCTTTGTATATACACATTTTATATATTTCGCTATATATATATGATATATTTACTATCGGCATCTACGTAACAGTCAGAGTTGACCTGTTCGTCTATTTCTGATTTCGACGGGGTTATAAATATTCGCAGTTTAATGGAAAATTTGACTTTTATTTTACACAAATGTTATGGTCTATTTCACCAACTAAATATTACCCGATGATCTATCCCCGTGCAATTTTCCGTCAATTGGTCTGCAATTGCGACCTGTAGAGGAACTGCAAAATCAGAAAAATGTTGGTCCATTTCAACCCCTAAATATTATGCGATCATCGCCAAAAGCAATAGGCTTCTATTTGGCCCTAGCCCATCTACATTCTAAATTTCGTGAAGATCGGGCCATAATTACGACCGGTAAAGTGATTACGAATTAACATGGACAGACGAACGGACGGACATACATAGCTAGATCGACTCAACTCGGCGAGATAAGAAGATCCATATATACTTTCATATGTGGGAAACCAATATTTCGAGGTGTTACATAATTGTTGCCCCAATCAAACTTATAATACCCCCAACATAATACCCCAACATATAGTGTTGTATGGTATAAAAATAAAAATAATAATACAAAATTGACATTGACATTGCTTCCTAAAATTTATTCCAAGGTTAGCAAAGCTTAACGATGTCGTCATTTAATAAATGTTCACTGTTTTTCAAAATGTGAATGCGAATTAGTATATTTTATTATTGTCCTTTGGCAATGTCACGAATCGTCATCAATTAGCAAAGGTTCAAAGCTGACTATCAAATGAAAAAATAATTGATTGGCACATATTTGAGCTATTCTGTCTACTCGATGTTAAGGATGATTAATGAAGCTCTTAATCACTTTGAAAAATGCAATATTGATGTTCTGGTCCCCTCCTTTAAAGAAAATTATTTATTCATATAATTATATCAATATCTTTTGAACAAATTGGAGTGAAAAACTCATTGGAATTCTGATATGGAGAGAAATCGGAGAATGTAGAAAATATTAAGAGTGCCGATATTCTGTTCCAGAGACTAGGCGCATCATATAACCATACCTACTGTAATTTGTAATTTAGAAGTTAAAAATACGATTTCGGGAGTGGGTCAATTTTGATTCCGCCAATTTATTGGCATTTGGTTGATCTTAACGATAAAAAGTAAAGAAATAGAATGGCCACTAAAGTAATTTGCCTTCACTAAGCTAATGATGCACCACTCACACACATACATACACATGTTTGTCCACATTATTCTCTTCAAACAGGTCGCATACAATTCTTGACATCACATTTGTATTCTCACATTGTCGGGGTTCTGACTCAAACGGGGACTGTTTATTTACCTTCGATAAACACTCGGGCACATATTTAGAAAGCAACTCTTAAGAATTCAAACTAAAATCTCCAAATATTGAGTAAATATTATCATTTGCGAAACGAGCTGAAACAGACAATATTTGCATTGACCAAATAAAAATAAATTTCAACAGCAAGTGTTTATTTTAATTGGTTTGCATTATTAAAAATTCAACGAGAATATTGACTTGAAGTCATTAGGGCGAATGAAATGGATGTGAGTAATAAATCGGATGTATGTATGAGGGTGATTTTTTGCGATTAAATGTTATTGTAAAAAAAGGTTTGTTCTCAACTGTTTTTTTTACGTATTACATTGAGATTTGAGATATATTTGTATCAAGAGAGCCATCTAGCAATAGTCCAAATGCGGTTTGTTAATGTAATTTTTCTGAAACCTTTTACTTTTAAATGAAAGTATTGCTTTGTTGGTATAATTTGCAGCTTCCCATTCGTTAATCAAATACATTTCATTGACAAAAAAAATCCAACCATATTTAGTTAAGTAAAAAATTTATATAAAATTATATTTTCTAAATCCTACAGTTATAACCATTAATTAGGTCAATATTTTTATACCCTCCACCATAGTATGGAGGGTTCATTAAGTTTGTCATTCCGTTTGTAACACCTCGAAATATACATTTTAGACCCCACAAAGTATATATATTCTTGTTCAGCGTAAAATTCTATGTCGATTTAGCTATGTCCGTCCGTCTCTCCGTCTGTCCGTCTGTGGAAATCACCCTAGCTTTCGAACGAAATAAAGTAGGTAGATAAAATGTTACTCAAATGTGTATTATGTCTGCAGGACTTTTGGTATTGAAAATGGGCCATGTAGGTCCACGTCTTCGTATAGCCCCCTATACCGGTACCTCCCGCTACCATTCAGCATATGCCTGAAAATTGTCTGTGCAAGTCCACGTCTTCGTACAGCCCCCATATAACGGTAGCACCCAATATTCGGTATTTTGATGATTTTAGCGACATTAGTTACGGGAATTATTTCAAATTTGGTATTTGAAATTCTTAATGTATACTACATCCTAAGAGAAAAAATGAGCCATGTAAGTCCACGTCTTCGAATAGCCCCCTTATAACGGTACCTCCCGATATTCGGTATTTTGATGATTTTAGCGACATTATTTACCGGAATTTTCAGCCTATGCCAGAAAATTGTCTGTGCAGGGCCACGTTTTATAGCCCCCATGGTAGTTTTAGCTACATTATAAACATATTTTTTTCAAGTTTCGCTTTTGAATATTGTAATAGCTTGTGACAAAAGTTGCCTATGCAGGCACACGTCGTCGTATAGACACTAATATACGGCTACATTCGGTATTTTTAAGATTGTAATAGAATTTTTAACGGATTTTAATTTTTTGAGAATTGCCAAATTTGTACCAAATGGTGGGGGTATTCAATTTTCGGCCCGGCCGAACTTATAGTTTTTTTACTTCTTTTCAATTAGGTTTCTTTTCACATTCCAATATTTCTACCAACACTGATCTACCTCCCTCACAAATAGCCAACATTTTCCAAAATAAAAGTAATGTGCTCATTTATTTTTCGAGAATACGCTTTACCCTACAGCACTATACGTATTTAGTAGAGCCCCCGTAAAAATAAAATTAGGCGGAGATATTTTCGAGCTGTATATGATGCCCGGTATCAAATATTCAGCTATTGAAGAATATTTGATACTATTGAAGAATATTTGATAACTATATCTGAACCGATTTTCACCAAATTTAATTTATTCCCTTCTAAACTGAATTCGGTCGGATGTGCCAAATTAACCCGAAATCGGTTGAATGGGAGATATACTCCAATTTGAAACGATCTTGATACAATTTGGCAGAGGCATTTCTGAGCTGTATCTAATATCTAGTACCAAAGATCATTGGTGTGGAGTATATATTAAGCACCAAATCTAATAAAACCAATAAAACATATATAGCTTTGGCTATATCTCAAACGATTTTCACCAAATTTGATGTACTTGCTTCTAGACTGAATTCTTTCGGTTGTGCCAAATATCAGGACATTTGGGCTGATACTGTCCATTTTGGTGCACAATTAACCCGAAATCGAATGAAGATGGGAGCTATAGGGTAGGATAAAAAAACTGCAACAAAGTCAAACGCATTAATTTTTACATTTTATCAAATGAAAGCAAAATATGTCGATAATGGCATCACATTTTAGAATAAGTTTAGATTTGTTCGAATTACGTCACCTTTGGCACGAATTATTGCCTGCAAACGGCCAATGTAACCGTCACACGCTGTCCGAATGTTGCTCTGCGGTATTTTGACCCATTCCCGGTGAAGCGCTTGCTTGAGGTGATCTGCACTTTGGTATTTGGTGCTAACCTTGCTTTCCAAAATACTCCAGACACAATAGTCCAAAGGATTGGTATCCGGAGATTTTGGTGGCCATTGTGCGCTGGAAATGAAGCGAGGAACCTCATTTTGTAACCATTCTTGGGTGGCGCGTGCTGAATGCGATGGTGCTGAGTCCTGTTGGAATGTCCAAGGTCTGCCGCCAAAATGTTTGCTTTAATACACCTCCAGAATATTTTCGCGATAATATTCGGCATTTAGTCTGATGCCAGCTGACCTCTTTGGCAAGTAAACACGATTGATTTGTTCGTTTACAAAACTGCTGGACAACGAATGTTTTCTCATTGGAGGAAACCAAATTCGTAGTTCACACTTTCGGCCAAGCGAAGCAACTCTTTAGCTCTTTTGAGTCTATTTTTTCTCTGTTGTTGTGTAAGTTCTTGTACTGTTTGGAATTTCAATGACTTTACCCCGAGCTAATTTTAAAATATTTACGGAATGGAATATTGCGCCATTTTTCGGCCACTGCGACACGGATTTCGATCAAGTCGCATCTTTACTTTTCGAACCATTTCTGCTGATGTTGCTGTTTTCTTCCGTCCACTTCCTTGACGTCGGGCTACGCTACCAGTATCACGGTAACGAGCGATGGTACGATACACAAACGATTTAAATGCTGCACTGCTCTAACGATAGCCACTTGTGGTTTACCAACCAAACATAAAGAAATCGCACTATCACGCTTGAATTCCATCACGAATATTTTTTTTCTGGAAAATTCTCACCAAAATGCTTTAGTACGCTTGTAAACAATATAATGAGCTGTCACTGGAATAAATTTAACTGCTGCCGGACGAGTGGCTTAGAAATGACAGCAGTCTGAAGTTGGTTACAGTTTTTTCATCTCACCCTGTATTGTTTCGGTAATTTCATCTCAATCGGATAATAAATGTGACCTGAATTTTGTTCAAACAAGTAAAAAAACATTAAGTTCGGCCGGGCCAAACTTTTAATACCCTCCACCTTAGGGTAAAAGAAACATTAGAAGAAATGTGGCAAAAACCATTAAAATGCCGAATATCGGGAGGTACCGTTATATGGGGGCTACACCAAAACGTGGACCTATAATTACAATTTTCCGCCACACGAACTAGGACCCATTATGACCCACAAATACCAATTTTTAGACAAATCAGTGAAAAAATGTGGCAAAAAACATCAAAATACCGAATATCGGGAGGTACCGTTATATGGGGGCTATACCAAATCATGGACCCATACATGAAATGTTTCGCCACCGGAGCTGGAACCCATTATGACCAACAAATACCAATTTTCAGACAAATCCGTGAAAAAATGTGGCAAAAACCATCAAAATACCGAATATCCTAGACACAATGCAAATAGCTCTGGTACATTTTGGCGCTCTACGTCAGATAATGTGGGCTGTATCGTGATTTCAACAGACAGACAGACGGACAGACAGACAGACGGACATCGTTAAATCGACTTAGAATTTTATGCTGATTATGAATATATATACTTTATGGGGTATAAGACGAATATTTAAGGATGTTACAAACGGAATGACAAAGTTAATATACCCTCCTTTCCAAGGTGGAGGGTATAAAAATAACATGGGCATGGACTGACGTCCATAAATCGTCTCAGAAAGTGATTCTATGAAGATTCTCAAGAGTAACTATGGGTCTATCTCGCTTCTTTCTCCGTGTTACAAGCAAATGTACAACGACATAAAACCCTTACCACTATGTATCGAACTGTTATATTCAAATCTTGGCTCTTATATATTATGTCTTTGTGCATTTGTGCACATACAACCAAATTAGGCCTGAAAATAAGTATGCCAAATTTAATCGAAATCGGTTCAAATATAGCTATAGCTCCCATATATATTGTTAATCCGATTTGTTATTTTTGTTCTCCGCAACCGTAATATGCACTCTGTAACAAAAATTTTTGGGGAAATATATCAAATGCAGCTCAGAAATACCTTTGCTAAATTTTATCGAGGTCGGTTCAGATTTGGATATAGCTCTCATATATAACTTCGTCCAATTTACTTTTTTTATTGTTCACCAAATGTCTAATATTTGCCCAAATAGGATGGAATTTGGCAGTTACGACCGAATTGAGTCTAGAAGCTAGTATGCCAAAGTTGGTGAAGATCGGTTTAGATATAGCTATAGCTCCCATATATATTGTTCACCCGATTTGTTTATTTGTTACTCGCAGCCATAATATGCACTCCGTAACAACGATAATCAGGGAAATATATCAAATACAGCTCAGAAATATTTTTGCCAAATTTTATCGAGATCGGTTCAGATTTGGATATAGCTCCCATATATATCTTTATATGATTTCAAATTAATTTTGCACCATATGGGCAATACAAGTCCGAATTTAAAAGATACAAATGCTTCGGCACATTTTGTCCTTTGAACTTTAAATTATAATTATAATCATGGCGTGTATGATTGAATTCTCCCATAAAAACTTTTAGTTGTTATGTGGAGCTCTACTAAATTAGCAAAGTGGTGTAGGGTATTATAAAGTCGGCCCGCCCGACTTTAGGACTTTCTTTACTGGTTTTTACTTTAAACCGCTAAAAACTAAAAAAAAACTAAAAAACTAAATTTAAAATAATTCCGTGAAATAATGTGGCTAGAATCATCAAAATACCGAATATCAGGCGCCGTTATATGGAAACCAATATGGCCACCTGTTTAAATAAATCCGATGGAAAATGTGGCTTACGTCGTTAAAATCCGAAAATCTGGAGGTACCTCTATATAGGAAAACATGGATTATGTCACTGGCTATGTCACAGCATATTAAACCCTTACAATCTCTAAATACCAAATTAGAAAAGTGATTAAATCTGACTAAAATCATACAAAATACCGAATACCGGGAGGTAACGTTATATGAGGGCTCCACGAAAACATGCACCGGTATGCCTCATTCTCAATGTGAACCGTCCTAGATACAATAAAAACTATTGTGCCAAATTACAAAACAATACGTCAAATAATGAGGGCTATATCGAGATATCAAAAGACAGGCAGACAAATAAGAGGTCATCATTAAATCGACTTGAAATTTTCGAATATACAATTCTTTTCAAACCCTAAATACTAAATTTGAAACAATTCCGCGGAAAATTGTGGCTAATATCTTCAAAATGCGGAATATAAGGGGCTTTAGGAATACGTTGATCTATACAGGCAATGTTCGGTTCCTTCGCATCCATTACAAACAATAAGTTCACAATTTTTAACAATTCCGTTAGAAAATGTATCTCAAATCCTTAAAAGTCTAAATTTCGGGATGTACCATTTTATATGAGATATACAAAATCCTGGACCGATATCGCTCATTTTCAATACTAAACATCCAATATAAAATACAATGTGTCAGATAATATGGACTTTATCTGCAGCTCGACAAACCAACAGATGGACATCGTTAAATCGACTTTGAATGTTATGCGTATCAGCAATATTTGGATAAGTTACAAACGGAATGGCAACAAAAATCAAAAAATATAAAAATTAAATAGCAAAATATTTGTTGCTGGCGTGTATGTGTTGAGTTCTGTCTTTTAAATTGAAACTACTCATGAAACAAATCAATAAGTTTAATTTCATTAAGTCGTTGAATTCTTTGCCCATTTTACGATAAAAACAACAAACAAGGTCACGGCCACACGGTTTGCCATTCATCTTTGTTTTGCCTAAAAAATTCTTTGTCGCCAAAGTTGGTAATAACTTTTGTTTTGAAATGACCTTGTTATCAATTTTGCTTGGCTCTCCAGACAGAAGTAATGGCCAAAACAACACAAAAGAACAGCAACACAAACAAACTATACATATAATTATGTAGCTGAATATTGTTTATTTATTGATATTAAGGGTCTATATCTGTATGACGGTTCGAAAGTGTATGCGAATATAGAAAACAATTGCAGAGAATTTGTATATATATTTAAATCCAAAATTTTAAGAACAATTTTGGAATTGTGATTTTCTTTCGAACTTATCATACAGAAACAGGCGCATAATACACACCACCGGGTCGAAGTTTGAATACCCTTCACCATTTGGAAGGAATATGGAGTTAAAAAACACGTTGAAAATGCTGTTAAAATCAGAAAAAAACGGTATATGGGGAGGAACACATATATGGGGGCTATGCGAAGACATGGACCTGCACAGACAATGCTCTGTCTTAGGCTGTAGTATCCATTGCGAACTTCAAATACAAAATTTTAAACCAGTAAAGAAAGTCTTAAAGTCGGGTAAGGCCGACTTTATGATACCCTACACCACTTTGCTAATTTAGTAGAGCTCCGCATAACAATTAAAAGTTCATACACGCTATGATTATAATTTAAAGTTCAAAGGACTGAATATGCCGAAGCATTTGTATCTTTTAAATTCGGACTTGTATTACCCATTTGGTGCACAATTAAATTGAAATCGGATAAAGATATATATGGGAGCTATATCCAAATCGGAACCGATCTCGATAAAATTTGGCAAAGATATTTCTGAGCTGTACTTCATATATTTCCCTGAAAATCGTCGTTACGGAGTGTATATTACAGCTGTGGGTAACAAATATAACAAATCGGATGAAGACTATATATGGGAGCTATAGCTATATCTGTACCGATCTTCACCAAATTTGACATACTAGCTTCTAGACTCAATTCGGTCGTAAGTGCCTAATTCCATCCCATTTGGACAAATATTAGACGTTTGGTGCACAATAAAAGGTAAATCGGACAAAGTTATATATGGGAGCTATATCCAAATCTGAACCGATCTCGATAAAATTAAGCAAGTGTATTTCTGAGTTGTATTTGATATATTTATCAAAATACTGTTGTTACAGAGTGCACATTACGGCTGCGGAGGACAAAAATAACAAATCGGATGAACAATATATATGGGAGCTATAGCTATATCAGAACCGATCTTAACAAAATTTGGCATACTTATTTTCAGGCCTAATCTGGGTGTATGTGCAAAATTCCATACCATTCGGCCTGATATTACACGTTTGGTGCTCAACAAAAGGCAAATCGGACGAAGATATATATGGGAGCTATATCTAAATTTTGACCGATTATCTCCAATTTCAATAGGGTTCGTCCTTGGGCCAAACAAATGATTTGTGCAAAATTTCATCTGGATAGGACAATAAATGCGAACTGTACTTTGTTTACAAAAATACATGGACAGACGGACAGACGGACGGACGGACGGACGGACGGACGGACAGACGGACGGACGGACATGCATAAATCGACTCAGAATGTGATTCTATGCAGATCATCAAAAGGAACTATGGGTCTATCTCGTTTCCTTTTGCCTGTTACAAACAAATGCACAAAGACATAATACCCTGACCACCTTGTGGTGTAGGGTATAACAATTGCGGTAAGCAGTGTCCCTAATATCATCCAAATACCGAATGTACAGATGTACCGTTATATGGAGGCTATACCAAGAACTTCGAATACGAAATTCGAAACAATTCCGTGGAATAATGTCCCTAAAATTGTCAAAATACCGACAATACGGGGGTACCGTTATGTGGGGGCAATACGAAAACCTGGACCTACACAAGCGCTGTTCTGTAATAGACTGAAATTCCTATTAGAAACTTCAAACACGAAATTTCAAACAATTCCGGTGATTAATGTATCTAAAATCATCAAAATACCAAATATATTCTTGGACCTAGCATAGACAAATTTCTCTAATAGACCGAAGTTCCTATGAGGAACTTCAAATACGAAATTCGAAAAGATTCCGGTGAATAATGTCACTAAAATCAAAATACCGAATATAGGGAGGGCTATACAAAAACGTGGACTTACATAGCCAATTTTTCGTCATGGACTGTAGTAATGGACGAAAAAAAGCATTTCCAGAAAAAAAGTTTGTCGTGATGGAATTCAAGCGTGATAGGGTGATTTCTTTATATTTAGCTGGAAAACCACAAGTGGCTATCGTTAGAGCACTCCAGCATTTACATGTGAATAAATCTTTTATGACTCGTACCATCGCTCATTACCGTGATACTGGTAGCGTAGCCCGACGTCAAGGAAGTGGACGAGAAAAAAGAACATATCGGGGTAAAGCCATTGAAATTCCAAAAAGTGCAAGAACTTACACCGCAACAGAACGAAAATAGACTCAAAAAAGCTAAAGAGTTTCTTCACTTGGCCGAAAGTTGTGAACTGCCGAATATGGTTTTCTCCGATGAGAAAACATTCGTTGTCCAACAGTTTGTAAACAAACAAAATTATCGTGTTTACTTGCCAAAGAGGTCAACTGAAAATTTGCGCCGGAAACCAGAATTCAAGCGCAGGCCATGGTGATGGTGTGGGACACCATAACAGCCGATTGTCGCTCTCCGCTCGTATTAATTGACCGTGGCATCAGAATAAATGTCGAATATTATCGCGAAAATATTCGCTTTGGGCACGCAAACTTTTGGCCCCTGACCTTGTACATTCCAACAGGACTCAGCACCATCGCAATCAGCACGCGCCACCCAGCGCACAATGGCCACCAAAATCTCCGTATACCAATCCGTTGGACTATCGAGACTGGAGTGTTTGGAAAGCAAGGTTGGCACTAAAAAAATACCAAAGTGTCGATCACCTTAAGCAAGCACTTCACCGGGAATGGGCCAAAATACCGCAGAGTAACATTCGGGCAGCGTGTGACGGTTTCATTGGCCCTTTGAATGCCATAATTCGTGAAAATAAATACTTTAAGTTTCATTCCATTATCTCGGCAATTTCAAATGTCGAGGTAACAATGTAAAATTTCCAATTATGTTTGGTGCCAACACAACTCACCTAACCTAACCCATGCAGCAAGTACTTTGTATTCCCCCAACTCAAGGGTTCTTCAGAATTAAAAATGTTTCGTAGCATGCCTATGAGCAATTTCGAATTGAAGATTAAATGTGTAATCCGAATTTAAGAGGATTCATTAATTTGAAAATTTTAATGTACAATCATATCTCACTACATATATACAAAGATAAATGGGTGATATGCTAGAGTAAATCCATTGATACAAGTACTTACAGCATTTGAGGAAAATGTGGTTTATACCTAAATGGGGGTTCCGAAATGGTTAACAAAAATTAAAAAAAAAAACGTGAATAACTGCGGTTGAAATATCGTGGAAACACGGACCATTATATGGGCGTTATAGTAAAACATGGACAGTGTTCTGTCACCGGCTAAATTCATCAAAATACCAAATATCGGTAATTAGCGTTATATGTGGCCCATACGAAAACTCATAGCAACATACCAATCATCCTAGACACAATTTAAAATATTATGCCAAAATTCTAAGGTTTACGTCAATAACATGAGCTCTTTCTTGATTTCAACAGACAGACGAACGAATAGGTGGACAGAGAGAAGGACATCGTACACTCTGGTACAAGGTATTATGCAGAGCTCAGATTTGCTCATTTTCACTCGGTAGCGAAACTAGCTCGCGAACAGGATCGCTCAAAGATTAAGTGTTTTTTACGGAATCTATTCTTCACTCTTTTGTTGTGTGTGGTAGCATCCATGTGTCACTCCTGTTTGAAAAATTAGAATCACTCAAAATAGATCAGGAGTTTGCTCCAAGAGCAGAAATGATAAGAAGTTTTTTTATTTGGTGATTTTTTGTCCCTGTGTGCAACAGCATTTGTATCTTTTAAATTCGGACTTGTATTGCCCATTTGGTGCACAATTAATTTGAAATCGGATAAAAATATATATGGAAGCTGTATCCAAATCGGAACCGATCTCGATAAAATTTGGCAAAGATATTTCTGAGCTGTATTTGATATATTTCCCTGAATATCTTTGTTACGGAGTGCATATTATGGCTGTGGGTAACAAATACAACTAATCGGATGAACAACATATATTTGAGCTATAGCTCTATCTGAGCCGATCAAATTTGATATACTAGCTCCTAGACTCAATTTGGTCGTAAGTGTCAAATTTCATCCCATTTGGACAAATAATAGACGTTTGGTGCACAATCAGAGGTAAATCGGACGAAGTTATATATGGGAGCTATATCCAAATCTGAACCGATCTCGATAAAATTTAGCAAATGTATTTCTGAGCTGTAATTGATACATTTCCCCAAATATTGTTGTTACAGAGTGCATATTACGGCTGCGGAGGGCAAAAATAACATATCGGATAGCTATATCTGAACCGATTTCGATCAAATTCGGCATATTTATTTTCAGGCCTAATTTGGTTGTATGTGCAAAATTCCATTCTATTCGGACTGATATTACACTTTGGTGCACAATAAAAGGCAAATCGGACGAAGATATTATGGGAGCTATATCTAAATTTTGACCGATTATCTCCAATTTCAATAGGGTTCGTCCTTGGGATAGAGCAATAAATGCGAACTGTACTTTGTTGACAAAAATACTTGGGCAGACGGACGGACGGACATTCTTAAATCGAATATGATTCTATGCATATCATCAAAAGGAACTATGAGTCTATCTCGTTTCCTTTTGCCTGTTACAGACAAATGCACAAAGACATAATACCCTGACCACCTTGAGGTGTAGGGTATAAAAAGTGAATAAATGTGACTAAAATCATCAAAATATCGAATATTTGGAGGTAAGGTTATAATGAGGGCCCTACGAAAACATGCACCGATATGCCCCATTCTCAATGTGAACCGTCCTAGATACAATAAAAACTATTGTGCCAAATTACAAACCTCTACGTCAAATAATGAGGGCTATATCGAGATTTCAAAAGACAGGCAGACAAATAAAAAGTCATCGTTAAATCGACTTGAAATTTTCGAATATACAATTCTTTTCAAACCCTAAATACTAAATTTGAAACAATTCCGTGGAAAGTTGTGCCTAATATCTTCAAAATGCGGAATATAAGGGGCTTTAAGAATACGTTAACCAATATATACGATGTTCGGTTCTTTCGCATCCATTCCGATCAATAAATGCACAATTTTTAACAATTCCGTTAGAAAATGTATCCCAAATCCTTAAAAATCTAAATTTCGGGATGTACCATTTTATGTGAGATACACAAAATCCTGGACCGATATGGCTCATTTTCAATACCAAACATCCAATATGCAATGTGTCAAATAATATGGAGTTTATCTGCAGCTCGACAAACTAACAGACGGACATCGTTAAATCGAAATCAAACTGTTGTTGATTGTGAAGTGTGCAATTTGAAGACAATCGGACTTACATCATATTTTAAAAGAGCTAAAATTATTCAAAATGTTGACCCTTTGTGAGAGAGGTACTTGATGGAGTGGAACGATCTAAGTTTGATAATAATATTACGATGTACCAAGTTTGGACAAAATCGGATACTCCGCCAGACAGACGGACGGACGGACATCGCAAGATCAACTCAAAAGTCATGAAACGGAAGTGATCAACCAAATTTGTGATACTTCTAGGCTGAACTCGGATAAATCAAATTGGATAAAAATATATGTGGGAGCTATATCCGAATCTGAACCGACCTCGATAAAATTGGAAAGAGGTATTTCTGAGCTGTGTCCGATATCTGGTACCAAATATCATTCTTGAGGTGTGCATAGTAAGGCTATGAGGGACTTAAACACCAAATCGGATGAAACATATATACATGGGAGCTACAGCTGTATCTGAACCGATTTTCTGTGAAGTACTTGTTTCTAGGCTGAATACGGTCAGATGTGCCGAAATATATCCTATTTGGAAGAATATTGCCCATTCGGCGCACAATAAAACATAAATCACACGAATATATATATATAGAAGCCATATCTAAATTTTGGCTTATTGTCAATGGGGTTCGCCCTTGGGCCAAACAAATAATATGTGGAAAATTTTATCTCAATCGGACAATAAATGCAACCTGCATTTTTTCACAAGAGCAACGGACGGAATCCATAAATCGACTTAGAAAGTTATTCTATGAAGATCCTCAAAAGGAAATCTATTCTATCTATTTCGTTTCCTTCTCCATGTTACAAACAAAGTCACAAAGACATAATACCCTGACCACAGTATGGTGTTGGGTATAAACACAATATCTACTCTTACACTTTAGAGGCAATAATAGTTTTCGTCTGGACTTTATCGGTCTGCCAGTCGGTCGAGTACTTCCACCCCCTACAACATGTGTATACAGATTGATAGAACATCTGTCTCCATATATTTATATCAATGTGCTAATATTATGAAAATGATAAAAGTGATTTTTTTGAATACGCGACACTTGCCCACCAGCTCGATAAGGGATATGAAACTTTCGATAATAACGAAATTTTTTCACTCCACATTCCTGCCAACTTAGCGGAGAAATACCACTAATGGAATATTCATTAGCAACACTAATTAAAATTAGAACTGTCAGGAAAAAGAAGCGTCAATATGTATGCTTTGTTTTGACGTTCGCAGCATGTTTGTTTAGACCAAAAAAGTTTTACCTCCAATAGCTTGTATTGTCCTGTTTGTTCAGTGGTGGCAGTGTGGGTAATCGAACATCGCGAGACAAGACAAAGAAACCATCTATTATGCTAATGCCGTTAATGGATATGGTAAACAAATTTTGTGAATGAGAATACAAAACAAGTTTGTAAACAAGAACAAAAAACAACATGAGGAATGTATTTGAATACTATTTCCATGAATGGAGGAACATTCGCTCAGGAAGACTTAGCAGACGTTTATATTCCAAAGGATATTAAATATTTATGCATTGAGTTGGAACATTTTATAATCCAGACAGCTCGATATCGAGCATTTGCTTTTCAATCAATAACAACGTTAAATCATTTCATACCCTCAAAGCGTGAAGTTCCGAAGTTCCAGAAATATTACATGCGAAATTTGAACATTTTGGTTTTTATGATCAACAATTCTCAGTCTGCATTTACAATTTTAAAGGTATAGTCATATATCTGACAGATAACTCTAGAATAATGTTGTAAATGTTGTAAAATCTCCTGATATTCGGTAATTATGTGATATTAGCCACATTTTGTAACGGAATTGTTTAAAATTCAGTATTAAGGGATTAAAGATTAATGAGATTATTGACTGGCTGACCTATAATCAACGCCCAGATGAAAAGGCTGAACCTAGAATATTAAGATTTTGGTGCGTAGGGAAGGGTTTTAGGAAGTCCGTAGTAAAAGTATACAAAAAAGTGTATTGAGTGAAGAAATGGAGCTGAAAATTGATATAGATGTCATTATTGGTATCTGCGGTTACGATAGAAAGGTGGTTTTGGAAATGTGTACTATATTGTACGAAAAGTACTGAGTGGTAATAGATTACGTATTGGGTGAGTGTATAGAGCCGAAATTCCGAAATTTGATATAGAATCAAAGGTAAGTTTGATATATGAAGGTGATTTTGGAAATGTGTTTGGGTTAGGGTGAACGTATGAAGCTGAAATTTTAAAATTTGGTACTGGAGTCACTGTTGGCGGTAGATTTGTGATAAAGTGGCGGTGTTGGAAATTTTTACTCCAAGTGCACGAAAAGTACTAAATAGTACTGTATTTAGTACAGATAAAATTCTGAAATTTGATCTTTAGATTACTGATGGTAGCTGTATTTGAGTTTTGGCGATGGTTTGGACATGCGTCCTATATTTGTACAAAAAGCACTAAATGGTACTAAATTTGGTATTGGTTAAAGGGACAGATCTGTAATCCCGAAATTTTTAAAAAATGTGTGCTATAATTGTGCGAAAAGTAATAAATAGAGAGGGAGATCACTGTTGGTTTCTATGTTTTACATATGGAGACTGGAGACGTTGAAATGGTTTTGGATGTGGTTCAGGTTCCATGAAAATGAAAGAATTGAAGACTTTTTAATGTAAAAGGTAAACATTTTTCTATTATTATTTTTTCCAAAAAAAAAAAAGAAAATTTGAATAATATATAAAACCTTAAAAGTCTGAAAAATTAGTACGATGTATGCAGTATTGATTAAAAATTATCTGACTTAGCAAATTGTGCATTTTGAGTACTAAAAAGTTAAAAGAATGTAAGGACGGACCGAACTTTGAATACTCTCCACAATATCAAACGAATTTGGCAATTTTCATAAAAAAATAATATCATTTAAAAATTCTGTTAAAACCTTAAAAATACCGAAAGTAGCCGCTATAAAAGTGTCTATACGACGACGTGGACCTACATAGGCAAGGTTTGTCATAAGCCATTACAATATTCAAACGCCAAATTTGAAACAATTCCGCTAAAATCATCAAAATACCGAATATTGGGAGGTGCCGTTATATGGGGGCTATACGAAGGCGTGGACCTGCACAGACAATTTTCTGTCTTAGGTTGTAGTATCCATTACGAACTTCAAACGCCAAATTTGAAACAATTCCATTGAATAATGTCGCTAATATCATCAAAATACCGAATATCGGAAGGAATCGTTATATGGGGGCTATACGAAGACGTGAACCTGCACAGACAATTTTCTGTCTTAGGTTGTAGTATCCATTACGAACTTCAAATGCCAAATTTGAAACAATTCCGGTGAATAATGTCACTAAAATAATCAAAATACCGAAAATAGGAAGGTACCATTATATGGGGGCTATACGAAGACGTGGACCTGCACAGACAATTTTCTGTCTTAGGTTTTAGTATCCATTACGAATTTCAAATGCCAAATTTGAAACAATTCCGGTGAATAATGTCGCTAAAATCATCATAATACCGAGTATCGGAAGGTACCTTTATATGGGGGCTATACGAAGACGTGGACCTTCTCAGCAACAAATACCTAATGCCAAATTTCAAGACTCTAGCTTCAGCCGTATTTTCCGGGATAATTAAACGTTTTCGTTGAATGTGATTTTGAAAACTTAATATTATCTCAGATTTTTCTCAATACTCATTATTTTGCAATGATTTTTTAAAGAGTAATATAAATTCTAACATAATATTTTCCAATCTCTACAATCTGTCCATACGAAATTGTTATTTTACTTGCTAACAGAATACATACATAATTCATATATGTACATGTGTGTCTATTTCATTTCTGTCCAATATTGGCCATAAGTGTCAAAAGACCCTGATCTTGGGCACCGCATTCAATGAAACACCAATCTAATGCGGACATTGAATTTCTGTCAACCTTCCAAAATAGACAAGGAAAAAGAATATATATTGCACAAAAAATAAGAATACACTCAAAGAAATTCAAATACTGCAAAGAAAAAAAAGGATAGCCAAAAAAATAAACGACTTAGAAAAGCTGTCGTGATGGTACATTTTGAGAGATAAGTTCACCTTTGGCACAAGAGGTTCAATATTGTTTGAAATTCTCATTGCCACCAAAGATGTTGTAAATATTAGTTAATGGTCAGCTGGAGAGTATTTTATTAATCGGATGTAAACATTAAAACAGAATTTTCTGTTTTACAATCATATCTTAATTGTCCCATCTTCAGGAAATAAGAAGTCGTCATCAAATTTTACAACAAAAATCCCATATTTCGAACTACTACAAAAAACTTTGCTTAGAATTTATCGCACGCCATTTAAAACCGGTGTATATTAAATATCTTCAGTAGTAAGGTTTTGTCTCTTTAGGTATCTTTGGACCAAATCCGTTTCGTTACATTTGGAGTCGATCTAGCGATGTCCGTCCGACTGTCGGTCTATCTGTCTGGCTGGTGCGCACGATAACTCGAAGGGAGTCTCCGATTTGATTAAAACTTATTGCATTGATATAATTTTGTCAAACTTAGATAGAGTTCGAAGATGGGCAATATCAGTCCAATCCTTCTGGTATTTACCCACAAAATGTCGAAATTTTCAAAGAAAATTCTTTACTGCACAGAGAGAGCAAGAATATTCCGATTTTGCTCCAACTTTTCAAATCCTAATATTAGCATCAGTTCTAGGTCAGGTGCGAAAATAGACAATAAATGTCCACTCAATCAAGTAACTCTCCCACAAAGGGTCAAAATTTTGAATAATTATAACTCTTATAAAATGTGATGGAAGAGTCCGATTGTCTTCAAATTACACACATATTACAATATTTTTATTACCCCAAGGTCTGGTAGAAGATGGAATATATCGGTCCACTCCTTCTTGTGCCTCCTACACAAAGGATCAAATTTTCGAATAACCAAAACGATTATTAAATTCGAAATGAGTAACCGGGTCTCTTCATATTTCACACATCCCATTAATTTTACTAACACAGGATCTTCTGTAAAGATGCGATATAGCGGTTCACTTCTTCTGCTACCTATCCCACAAAGGTTTACAATTTTAAATACCCATGAAGACCATAAAACGCGAAATTAACATCCGATTCCGTTCAGACTTGGTAATTCGCAATATTTCTATCAACAAAAGATTTTTTATAAAGATGGTAGAGATCGGATCATTTCATCTGGTACATCCTAACAAAAAGTCAAAGTCAGACTCCTACTGCCTTCAAATTACACACATCCCAATACTTTTATGAACCTAGAGTCTGGTGTGAAGATGGAAATATCTGTTCACTCCCTATCAATACTACTATCAATACTTGTATTTTTCATTCTTTAAAACTTGCTATATTTAAATATATAATATTTATGATTTCGCACAAAATTGGATATGAATGTTCGATCGAATTTCTTGTAATTTTGCCCTTGCCAATATTTTTATCTGTATTAGATGAGGTATATTTCGGTCGATTGTATATGGGAACATTTTCTAAAAATTATTACATATCTCATAAAAAGTAAAGGAAGTAGTCGATTTTCAATATTTATTGCAATATTTATATCATATTTATTTAGGTACGATATGAAATGGATAATATTGGACCATTCTTTCGGAACCTACTCCATAGAGGGTCAATAATCTGATGAAGTCAAAATATATTTAAATAATCAAATATTGGCTGAGGGTATATGTCTATCGACAAAACCGACTGTTATTTTCTAACTTGTTTTTTGCACAATTTAATATTAAACAAGTTAAAAAGCAGTAAGTTCGGCCGGGCCGAACTTTTAATACCCTCCACCATTTGCAACGAATTTGGAAATTTTCAAAAAATAAAATCCTTAAAAAATTCTGTTAAAATTTTAAAAATACCGAATATAGCCGTTATTTTGGGGTCTATACGACGTGGACATGCATAGGCATTGTTGGTCATAAGCCATTACCATATTCAAATTCGAAACTTGAAATAAACGGTGAACAATGTAGCTAAAATCATCAAAATACCGAATATAGGGAGGTACCGTTATATGGGGGCTATACGAAGACCTGGACCCGCACAGACAATTTTCTGTCACAGACTTTAGTTCCCATAACGAACTTCAAATACCAATTTTAAAACAATTCCGGTGAATAATGTCGCTAAAATCATCAAAATACCGAATATAGGGAGGTACCGTTATATGGGGGCTATACGAAGACGTGGACCTGCACGGATAATTTTCCGTCTTAGGGTGTAGTATCCATTTTGAACTTCAAATACCAAATTTAAAACAATTCCCGTGAATAATGTCGCTAAAATCATCAAAATACCGAATATAGGGAGGTACCGTTATATGGGGGTTATATGAAAACGTGGACCTACATGGCCCATTTACGAACTCAACCTGCCTACTGGAAAAATAAACATGTGTGCAAAATTTTAGCCACCTATCTCAATTCATTCGAAAGATAGCGTGATTACAACAGACAGACAGACGGACAGACAGACAGACAGACAGACAGACAGACGGACAGACAGACAGACAGACAGACAGACGGACATCGCTAAATCGACTTAGAATTTTACGCTGATCAAGAATATATATACTTTGTTGGGTCTGATATGAGTATTTCGAGGAGTTACAAACGGAATGACAAAGTTAATATACCCTCCATAATATGGTGGAGGGTATAATAAAAATCTATTCAATGAATAGAACGTACACCCATTTTTTTTCAAATAACCAGTCTTATCCAATTTTTCCTCAGTATAACGCTCAAATATAATTTTCAATGTGTACCTACATACAAGCTGTCTTCTGCTTCAGCATCAATAATACACTTTCCCACACAGAAGAACACGTGTATTTTGAAAAGGACATTGAAAATGAGAGGAAACAAAATCGATATGGCCACAAGTTCAGATGTAAAAAAAAACACAGAAAACTTTACCACTGCCACACGTCTCCGAAAATACATCGACTCATTGCAGAGACATACACAAGCAATTTGTCTGCCACAATCATTTTTCAAGTAGCAAATAACATAGATGCATCTCAGTAAGTTACTTGTGCGATAGGGTTCCTTGCTGACCGCCGTTCGAGGAGGCCAGATACCAACAAGCACAAATATATCTAAGCGCACAGTGTGTAACCAGTAGTTGTCGTTGTTGTTGTTGTGGCTTATGATGGACTTTGGCAAATTGCCAATTTCAATAATGTAACCAACTGACGTGTCATACCATTCCCAACCAACACAACCAAATGGTCTGGCTATATATGTATGTATGTGTCGGAATGATACAAATACATACATACACTTATTGGCATACACTATATATATATGAACCTACTCTAGATGAGAAACAATGAGTCAGTCACTGGGCACAATGAATGTCGTCTATTGGTCATGGGATATTGGCATTGAAATTGAGATGATGAAGGCAAACACAAGCCATGCACCTTATCGACTCAGGTGGCCTGCGCTTCGGGAAGTGCTGGTGCATATTTCCATTTAATTTAATTCTTTATTTATTCCGTATTGAATTTATTTTTACCTTCAACAACTTTTATCAGCATTCATTCTTGTTCAATATAATGGGGCATTCTTGCAAGTAAAATCCTAATTAATACATCGGATTTATTTTCTTTGGTTAATCAGCATAACAAAAGAGATTTATCACATTTTAGGTTAATGATTTTTTACAGGTTAATTAATGGGATTTCGTATGTTACCACTTTGGAAACAAGTCACAGAGCTGGACAATATTTCAAAAATTTTCAAAAAAGACCAATAAGGAAAGGTCAAAAGTCGGGCGGGGCCGACTATGTGATATCCTACACCACTATGCGTATTTAGTAGTGCTCCCGTAACAAAAAAAGTTTATGTTGGGAATTTATGTGAATATTGTGACTTCGATAAGAATTATATTAAATAATATTTATTGGAGCAGTAGATATACCGGAACGAGTTTCACCAAATGGAAAAATTCGGTTGTATATAAAACAAGTAAAAATGCTGTAAGTTCGGCCGGGCCGAACTTTTAATACCCTCCACCATTTGGTACAAATTTGACAACATCCAAAAAAAAAAATCCGTTAAAAATTCTGTTAAAATCTTAAAAATACCGAATGCCTATACGACGACGTTGACCTGCACAGACAATTTTCTGGCATGGGCTGAAGTATCCATTACGAACTTCACATGCGAAATTTGAAACAATCCCGGTAAATAATGTCGCTAAAATCATCAAAATACCGAATATCGGGGGGGTACGGTATATGTGGGCTATACGAAGACGTTGACCTACATGGCCCATTTTCTGTTTTATGCCGCAGCATCTATTACGAACTTCAAATGCCAACTTTGAAACGATTCCGGTAAATAATGTCGCTAAAATCATCAAAATACCTAATATCGAGGGGTACCGTTATATAGGGGCTATACGAAGACGTGGACCTACACAGATTATTTTCTGTCTTAGGCTGTAGTATCCATTACGAACTTCAAATGCCAAATTTGAAACAATTTCGGTGAATAATGTCGCTAAAATCATCAGAATACCGAATATCGGGAGGTACCGTTATATGGGGGCTATATGATAACTTAGACCTACATGGCCCATTTACGAACTTTACCTGCCTACTGGCAAAATATACATGTGTGCAAAATTTTAGCCTTCTATCTCAATTTGTTCGTGACTACAACAGACAGACAGACGGACAGACAGACACACAGACAGACAGAATAGAATTTTACGCTTTGTTGGGTCCGACATGAGTATTTCGAGGAGTTACAAACGGAATGACAAAATTAATATACCCTCCATAGTATGGTGGAGGGTATAAAAATCTATCAAATTTAAGCAGATATTACATATATGGTGGACAAAAACCGTAAAATCTGATGAAGATGTATATCGAAGATATACAAAAATCTGAACTAATCTCGATAAAATTTGGCAGAGCTATTTTCGAGCTGCACCTTATGTCCAGTATTAAATATCCTTGTTGTGGAGTGCAAATTACGCATATGAGGGACTTAAACTCCAAATCGGATGAAACATATACATGGGAGCTACAGCTATATTTGAACCGATTTCCAAATGTTATTTTTTTGCTTCTAGACTGAATTCGGTTGGATGTGCCAAAATTTTTGGCACTGATAATGGCAATTTGGTGCACAATTAATCCGAAATCCGTTGGGATTCTAATTTTGAACCGATTCTCACCAATTTCAATAGGGTTCATTCTTGGGCCAAACAAATATTGTTTAGAAAATTGAATTTCAATCGGATAATAAATGTGACCTGCATTTTTTCACAAAAATACATAGACAGAGTGACGGACGGACGGACTATGGGTCTATCTTGCTTCCTTCTCCAGATTGGTCTGGAAATTTTAAATGTTACAAACAAATGCACAAAGATATAATACCCTTACCGCTATGTGGTGTAGGGTATAAAAAGGGAAACTGTAGTAAATGTTAATAAATTTGGAAAAAAATTGGGTTTGGTTGAACGGATTGGTCTGGAAATTTTAAATGTTGGTATTGGGGTCTCTCTTGGTGGATAGGGTTAAGATAAAGAGTTCAGTTTGGAAGTGGTGTTAAATTTGGTATTGCGTGAACGGATATTGCCTGAAATCTGCGATTTGAATCACTCTTAATGTTGAGATTTGGAGGTGATTTTGAAAATACCTTCAAAAAAGTACTAAATAGTATTACTTTTGGTATTTGCATCACATATTGCATGGTTTGGTTGATACATGACGTGGGATTTGGAAATAAGCACTAAATAGTACGAAAAGTACTAGTATTATTTTAGTATTTGGGCAAGGAATAGAGCTGGAAATCTGATATTTGGTTTTAATGTTGTCTAGGATAGACAAACTAAAAGCTTTTTCGAAATTCAAACAATACATGTACCAAATTAAAAAAGTGCACTAAATATGTTACCATTTGTTAGAAAGTCGTTCAGCAAGCGTATGAAAGGTACTAAATGGTACTGATATTGCTTGAAATCTGAAATCTGGCATTGAGGTCATTGTTAGTGCATAGGATTGAGAATTGAAGATGGTTTTTAAGATGGTGAACTACAAATGTACGAAAAGTACTAAATAGTACTATATTTGGTACAATTTGGTATTGGGTGAATAGATAATACTTAAAATTTGGTACTAGAGTCGCTCTATTGTATACTGTAATTGTACGAAAAGTACCAAATGGTACCAAATTTGGTACTAGGTGAAGGTATAGATGTAAAATTATGAAATTTGGTATTTAAATTACTGAGGTGAGGAAGCGCGTAATATATTTGTACGAAAACCACTAAATGGTACTAAATTTTAGTATTGAACGAAGGGATAGGACTGGAATACATAAATTTGATATTGAATTCTCTGGAATTAAGATATGGAGATAGTTTTGCAAATGCGTACAATAATTGTTCGAAATGTACTAAATGGTACAAATTTTGGATCACTGTTGCTATCTAGAATGGAGAGATATACTAAATTTGGTATTGGGTGAAGGGATATAGCCGAATTTCCGAAATTTTATTTATCTTTTGGAAATGCGTGCTATAAACGTACGAAAAGTGGAAAATGCCACAAACTTCTAAAGGAAAGATTTTGAAGAATTTTTGGTGTAAGATGTAAACATTTTCCTATTATTTATTCAGAAAAGGAAAAACTTGAATAATATATAAAATATTGTCTGAAAATTTAGACAATATATGAAGTTTTGTTAAAATATGAAGTTTTGTACTAAAAAGACCTAACACGAATTGTTGAAGCGAATCTAAAATTTTAAGGTGGACTTACGGGCACTTGCTAGTTTAAATAGATTTTAATTTATTTATTATTATGATTACTCAAACTGTTCACCCTTTATGGGAAGGTTTAGGAGGAGTGGGCTAATATTGTCCATTTCGTATCTGTCCTAAGACTTATATAAATGGTACAACGTGCCAGATTTGGACTATATCGACTATTTTCTGCACTTTATATGAGATATGTGACAATTTTTAGAAAATTTTGAAACATGGGTGAGGTATCAGATCTAGTGGACCGTAGCATTCCATTTAATATAATACTAATAAAAATTTTGGGAAATGCCAAAATTTCATTTCACTTCTATGCGAATAATTTTTGATAACAATTTTAGGTTTTGTGGAGGAGATACTAGAAGTAATGGACCGATAATCCCATCTTCACACCATACCTTGTTGTAATGAAAGTATTGGGATATGTTTGAAGATAATAGAATAATTATGTCACATTTTATTATAATTATTCACAATGTTGACCCTCGATGAAGTGGGCCGATATTGTTCATTTTCGTATCCGACCTAGTACCTAGTACACATATATTTCTTGTTCAATAAGGTAAATTATTTCCCGTAAAGATTTTAAACTTTTCTGTATCATATCGAGTACAATTCTTTAAAAATGTTTGAAAAATTCAATTTAGTGATGTGAGGAATAAAAACCTTGTAACTCACTCAATAACATCTGAAAATTCCGTTCGGTAGCCCCCAGCATGTCAATTCCTTATCTTTCTTACACTGTATTTTGAACCTAGATTCAGGTCTTAAGGTTTATGAAGTTCAGTTTGCATAAGAATCCATGCCGGCCGATCATCAACAATGCCTTTACGGATTTAAGTCCTTGAAAGACATAAAAATTATCTGGTATAGTCTAGAAAAATCATCTTCCTGGATGAGGCTCATTTTTACCCTTTGGCTAGGTCAAGAATAAAAATCAATATGCTAAGTCGAAACAAGAATTTTTAGACTAAACTCTTTCAAATATATTTTCTCAGTGTGGTATAGGTCATTTAGAGAAAATAGTTAAAACGTCAAAACGTTGGGTGGCATATGTTGCATGAACACTAAACTTATTCAAGTGATATTTTAAAAATTGGAAATATGGACGATTATTACATACCTGTGGAATCTTTTGATCGTTTACACAAAATTATAAAGTCTTTGGCTGGATAAGTTGCAAATGATGTCCATCGTGTTGACAATAATGCATTTCCGACAAAAATCTGAAATTTAAACGAAAAAACATTAAAATTTAGATTGACAATAATTTTTGAAAGAATAAAAAATATAAATTTTTTCGATTGCTCGCCATGTCCAGACTCCACATCTAATGGGTAATGCTCTGAAAAACGAGAAGTGCCCGCCTTTAAATATCTCTTTCTTCAAAAAAAATATCCTCAAAATATCCTCAAAAAAAGTTTTCAAAAATGTTTCCATTCGGAAATTTGAACATTTTTATTTTGACTTTTGAAATGTACAATTGTAATGTTTTATATTGTATGGTTTTTTTTTTCGTTATGACTTACTACTTTCAAATAATGAACATTTTTTTTTTTTTTTGAATTCTAATATAATGCGTAGTCTTTTTGGGTAAGTGGAACTATATGAATAATATTATTTCAGAAGATGATAAGCTATGAACAAAAAATGTCAATATTTTACCATGTTCGAACCGTGTTTTCAATTTGATAACCTTAATTTAATTGACACGATTTCTTGAGAACTGAAATTGCAGGCAGGTTACATTGAAGTGAATAATGTGGTGGCAAAATTGAGTAGATGATGTCGAAATAACTTATCACGGTCACACCAAAGTTAAACGATAATTACTTTTTGAAAATCGATAAAAAAATCACGAAAAAAAAGAGAGAAAAATTCTAAAATCGTGGAAAAAATATAGAAACTTTTCCAATGAAATCGTATTTCAAAACAAGTCAAAAAGTAGCTGAGTTAATACCTTCAATCAACTGGAAAGAACTTGACATTTTTCAAAAAAAAAAAAAACTTCAAAAATATGAAAAACGTTACATAGGGACTATACGAAAACGTGGACCTGCATACGAAATTTTCTGTCATATATTGTAGTATCTATTAAGATCTTCCAATACGAAGTTTGAAACAATTCCGGTGAATAATGTTGCTAAAATCATCTCAAAATACCGACTATCGGGAGGTACAGGTAGATGGGGGCTATACGAAGACGTGTACCTGCATACGAAATTTTCTGTCATATATTGTAGTATCTATTAAGATCTTCCAATACGAAGTTTGAAACAATTCCGGTGAATAATGTTGCTAAAATCATCTCAAAATACCGACTATCGGGAGGTACAGGTAGATGGGGGCTATACGAAACGTTAACCGACATGGCTCATCTTCGAACTTGACGCAATGACAAACTTAATATACCCTCCATATTATGTATGGTGTAGGGTGAAAACATTACACACGCTGTAATACAGGGTGAGATAAAAAAAAAGTACCACAAAGTCAAACGCCATAATTTTTACTTTTTTTTAAATTTTATTGAATGATAGCAAAAAATGTCGAAAATAGCATCATCAATTATTCATTCAGAAAAAGCGATATTTTGGCCCATTTCCGGCGAAGCTCTTGCTTGAGGTGATTTTGTTTGTTTACAAACTGCTGGACAACGAATGTTTTCTCATCGGAGAAAACCAAATTCGGCAGTTCACCACTTTCGGCCAAGCGAAGCAACTCTTTAGCTCTTTTGAGTCTATTTTCTTTCACTGCCCCTTTTTATACCCTCCACCATACATAGTATGGAGGGTATATTAAGTTCGTCATTCCGTTTGCAACTCATCGAAATAATCATTTTAGACCCAACGAAGTATATATATTCTTGATCAGCGTAAAATTCTAAGAAATTTAGCCCTATCCGACCGTCTGTCAGTCCGTCCGTCTGTTGTAATCACGCTACAGTCTAAACGAATTAAGATAGGAAGCTAAAATTTTGCACAGATCTCTCTTTTGTCTGCAGGCAGTTCGAAGATGGGCTATATCGGTCCACGATATCGTATAGCCGCCATATAACGGTACCCTCCGATATTCGGTATTTTGAAGATGTTAGCCACATTTTTCAATGGAATTGTCTGAAAGTTCACACAAGTAGTTCCTTGTGAATACTTTACCCCCTGAGAGAGAATTGTCTATATAGGTCCACGATATCGTTTATCCCACATAAAAGGGTACCCCCGATATTCATTATTTTGATAACTTTACCCACATTGTTCAACGGAATTGTCTGAAAATCCACACAAGGAGTTCCTTGTGGGTACTTTATACCTCGGCAGAGAATTATCTATATAGGTCTACGATAGTCCCCATATAACGGTAACCCCCGGTATTCGGTATTTTGACGATTTTAGCCACATTTTTCAATGGAAGTGTCTGAAATTCCACGAAAGGAGTCCCTTGTGAGTATTCTACCCTCTGAAAAAGATTTGTCTATATAGGTCCACATTTTTTAACGGAATTGTCTTAAAATCCATACAAGGAGTTCCTTATGGGTACTTTATACCTCGGAAGAGAATTATTTATATCGGTCCACGATATCGTATATCCCCCATATAACGGTACCCCTCGATATTCGGTATTTTGATGATTTTACCCACATTTTATAACGGAATTGTCTGAAAATCAACACAATGAGTCCCATGTGGGTACTTTATACCTCAGCAGAGAATTATCTATATAGGTTCACGATATCGTATAGCCCCCATATAACGGTACCCCCGATATTCGGTATTTTGATTATTTTAGCCACTTTTTCCAATGGAATTATCTGAAAATCCACACAAGGAGTTCCTTGTGAGTACTTTATACCCAGACATAGATTTGTCTTAATAGGTCCACAATATCATATATACCCCCATATATCGGCACCTTCCTATATTAGATATTGTAAAGATTTAAAAAAAAAATTAATGGATTTAATTTTTTTGAAAATTTTCTAATTCGTTCCAAATAGTGGAGGGTATTCAAAGTTCGGCCCGGCCGAACTTACTGCTTTTTTACTTGTTAGAATTTCACTGGCTCTACCCCGAGCTCATTTTTCAATATTTGCCGAATGGAATATTGCGATGTCTTCAGCTAACGAGCCATTTTTCGGCCACTGCGGCGCCGGTTTCATTCAAGTCGCTTCTTTACTTTTCACATTTATATGCTGGAGTGCTCTAATGATAGCCAAGTGTGGTTTTCCAGCCAAATATAATGAAATCACACTATCACGCTTGAATTCCATCACGAATAACTTTTTTTTCTGGAAAATTCTCGGCAAAATGCTTTTGTACGCTTGTAAACAATATAATGAGCTGTCACTGGAATAATTTTAACAGCTGTCGGACGAGTGGCTTAGAAATGTCAGCAGTCTGAAGTTGGTTGCTCTGACAAATCCAGTGGACTGGGTTTTTTTAAAAGCGTACAATTTACCAACAACCAGTTCATCCAAAAAAACAAATTACAATTTTTTAATAATTTTCCGTCTTCTGAAATTTCACCCCCTTGTGCCACGGTGGTAGAGCATATAGAAATTGTAAGCTATGTTCATTCAATTTTTTTTATTTTTAATTATCAGCAAATTTTTATAACACCGTCCCTTTACATGCAAATTGCAATAGATTTTTCCATTCTAATTTTCCACAATTTCAAATAATTTGTCATAGAATTTTATACAATTCATGCGAACAAATTTTTTTCGAAATACATATAAATGGTCTGTATGAAAGACTTTCAATAAAAAATAATCAAATAAAAATACTCGAATCACATAAAATTCGAATACATAACGCACATTCACATTCCGAATTTAACAAATTGTGAAATTATTCACATTATTTTATTGATACATCATGCTGGGCCTATTATCATCTGCCATTAGATTGGCATTGGCATTTGGGGTTATCAATAAGAATCACACTTAAAAACGGTAAACATGGCGGGTGTTGGAAGCAGAAGCAAAGTAAACAAAATTTAATTAAACATTTGGCAGCAAAAAGTAAAAAAACAAAAACAAAATTTTAACGAATCTATGCCGATACCGCAAGGTAAAAATAATTTAATTATATTATTTTCTTTTTCTCCAATTTAAAAATAAATGAGAAAAAAACGACTTGATTAGTAATGTGTGCGGCAAATCTCAAATGTTGCTTCGAAGTGTTGTTTTTTTTTTTCAGGTCTTCTTCGTTTCTCATAGGGGAGAAGACCTGGTGTGAAATTGGACAGATGTTTCACACGAAAATTTCATTTTCATTCTTCAGCTATTTGAGGCGAGGAATAATCCATTTATAATAGGATGTGAAATGTTAATGGAAGACATAAAACTGGTATTATAAATATTTATTATAATTTAATTAATGTGACTATGATTGTAATAAACAAATTGTTGGTATTGATAATTGGAATCACGAAATTTGTTGTGGTGAAAGAAAAAAGAAAAATGTCGAACTGCTGTTGTGGAGAAGCTTTGCTATCGACAGATTATTTTGTTTAAGGATGTTCCTTTAGATATGAAATGGTGTGTAGCACAAAATATGCTAAACAACTTCTTTGGGTTTTTACAAATCATAATATTTATTTTAAGGCGATTTAAAATGTATATTAATTTACTTCGGAAATATTTTCGTATTTTTTTTATTTCAATATCAAATTGTTTGTGTCTCATTCCAACGAAAGCAAAATATGTTTATACCAGGGCTAGGCAAAGAGTATCCCTTGGGATATCTGTGTGTTCACCAACACAATTGTAAAAAATAAATTGTTTTGAATTTTCTGTCAAATTGGTTTTGGGAGAATATTTAGTTTTATTCGAGCAGTCGATGAGGAAGGTGCTGTCGGATATTTTTATGAATACACCGTAAGAAATATTGGATCATATAAATATATCTTACTACATATTTGAAACAAATATTTCCGAAATTATAAAAATTACAACTATTAAGATTTATATACTTGATTGATTTATTTTTGACACAATTAGTATAAAGAGGGAATTCATTTCATATTGACCGACAAATTAATTGTCCTTCTAAAGTAGTAGATATTTTCATATTCCCTGATTTCTATGAAATGTCATGTACAGTCTTAGTCAATTTTAGGAAAAATAGCAAGATGCGATGTTTATCGTTCTGTTATTAATTCACAGAAATAATATTGTAGGAGCCAACACAGGATATGAGTTTTTGAGTAAAATTCTACCACTATTTGCATATATAGCCTGTGGAAATCGGTATTACTTAGATGGTTAGCATGTTATGTACAAAATTATTAAACACAAATAACATCAAAATTATACAAAATTTCTGAAAATGTCAACTTATATATTTTTTAATTTTAAAATGAATCATAATTAAAATAATTCTGCTAATATATCTTCGAATTGTCTGTCAAAATATTAATTTTTACCAGCGAAGTTGTTTGGAAAACTGAAAATTTTAAATTGAAAATTTAAAGATAAATTATTTCTCACTCTGTAAAGAGAGGGAAAAAACACTTGCAATATTTTATTATTTCAAAACACATACAATCACAAAAAAATTTTGAGGCTCTCTGCCTTGCCCTGGTTTATACCCTACAACACTATGTGTTGGGGGTATTATAAGTTTGATTGGGCCAGAATTTATGTAACACCTCGAAATAATGGTTTCCCATATAGGAAAGTATATATGGATCTTCCTAGCTCGCCGAGCTGAGTCGATCTAGCTATGTATGTCCGTCCGTCCGTCTGTCCGTCTGTCCATGTTAATTTGTAATCACTCTACAGGTCGCAATTATTGTCCGATCTTCACGAAATTTAGAATGGAGGTGGGGCTAGGGTCGGAATAGAACCCTATTTCTTTTGGAGATGATCCCATAATATTTAGGGGTCGAAATGGACCAAATACTGAAAAAATATCGTATTTTGCAGTAGCTATACAGGTCGCAATTATAGACCAATCGACGCGGAATTTCGTATGTAGCTAGAGTTTAGGGCGGGGAAAAAGCCTACCAATTAGGGTGGTCATCGGATAATATTTAGCGGGTAAAATAGACCATATCTTTTGTGTTGAAAAAATTCAAAATTTTTCATTAAACCGCGAATATTTTAAATCCCGGCGAAATCACGAAGCCATGACAAGGTTACTTCTGACCTTTACATTGATGTTAGCATCCAAAAAATCGGATATATAGCAAAATATGTGAGATATATATGTCTATCAAAGGAGATATGCTTGAAAGATCTCTTATATGTCGAGAACGGCTGAACTGATTTCGACAGTTCTCATTAATTCAGAATGGCCTCTTGACTGGAAACAAAAAACGTTTAAAAAAAGCGCATAAAAATATCTCTCTAAAGATTAAAATATTGATTTTGTAAAATTTTCCCATATTTTTTCAATTTTCTCATATTTTTGGCATATTTTCATTTTGAATTAAACATTTGGTAATATTTCTACAGCTAACAAAACTAAGTAGTTAGGATATCAGGATATCATATACAGATCGCATTTATGGCCCGATCCTTACGAAGTTTTGCATGGGTATAAGATGAGGGTCAGAATAGAAGCCTATTCTTTTTGGAGATAATCGCCATATATTTAAGGGTTGAAATTGACAAAAAAAACTGCAAAATTGTCAGCAGGTCGTAATTATCGCCCGATCCTCACGCACATTTGAATGGGGGTTACCGGACATTGCAAAAGCCAAGCAGTTTTGGATGGCCATCCAAAAATATTCAATGTGTGAAATAGTTTGTCAACTTTTGTAGACAAAATACGAAAATGTCCATTCCAGTGACTTTTTGGAGAATTCACAAATACAGGAAAGACGCACTTCTGACTATTTCGTTAACGCTGATTTCGTGGAGGAATATAGTCAAATGTCTGTATCTCATATAGATGCAATTCAGTCAAAAACCAATAATAAATGTTAATCTTTTGCCACTTCTGAGAGATTATAGGTCTTTGGGAAATATTGGTTCCAGATCTAGGAACATCTACCAATAAATTGGAAATGAGCAAATTAGTTTAAGTTGCTATTATTCGAAAATTAGAGAACGAAACCTGATGGTTTTCTTTTATTATTTGTCACAATATCTTGTGGAATTCTTTCGAGTATCTCGCCTATATAAACTGTATCGTTTATTGTAGTGTTGTAGGGTATTCAACGGTCGGCCCCGCTCGACTGTAGCCTTTGCTTACTTGTTGTTATTGGAAATGCGCTATACAGGATGAGAGATGAAAGAACAGCAATCAACTTCAGACTGCTGTCATTTCTAAGCCACTCGTCCGACAGCTGTTTAAATTATTCCAGTGTCAGCTCATTATATTGTTTACAAACGTACAAAAGGATTTTGGTGAAAATTTTCCAGAAAAAAGTTATTCGTGATGGAAAGCAAGCGCGATAGTGTGATTTAAATGCTCGTTAGAGCATTCCAGCATTTAAATGTGTCTCGTATCATCATCATCTCGTATCATCTCTCGTTACCGTGATACTGGTAACGTAGCCCGACGTCAAGGAAGTGGAGGGAAGAAAACAGCAACATCAGAAGAAACGATCGAAATCCGCGTTGCAGTGGCCGAAAATGGCAAATATTGAAAAATGAGCTCGGGATAATGCCATTGAAATTCCAAAAGTGCAAGAACTTACACCGCAACAGAAAGAAAATAGACTCAAAAGAGCTAAAGAGTTGCTTCGCTTGGCCGAAAGTGGTGAAGTGCCGAATTCGGTTTTCTCCGATGAGAAAATATTCGTTGTCCAGCAGTTTGTAAACTAACAAAATGATCGTGTTTACACCTTCGGTTGGCCACCAGAACTCAAGCGCCGGCCATGGTGATGGTGTGGCACGCCATAATAGCCGATGATCGCTTTCCGCTCGTATTAATCGACCGTGTCATCAGAATAAATGCCGAATATTATCGCGAAAATATTCTGAAGGGTGTATTAAAGCTTTGGGCACGCAAACATTTTGGCCACAGACCTTGGACATTCCAACAGGACTCAGCACCATCCCACTCAGCACGCCACCCAAGAATGGTTACAAACTGAGGTTCCTCGCTTCATTTCCAGCGCACAATGACCACCAAAATCTCCGGTTACTAATCCGTTGGATTATTGTGTCTGGAGTATTCTGGAAAGCAAGGTTGGCAAAATAAAAAATACGTGTGACGGTTTCATTGGACGTTTGCAGGCCATAAATCGTGCCAAAGGCGATCAATTCGAACAAATCTAAACTTATTCTAAAATTTGATACTATTTCCAACATTTTTTGCTATCATTCAATAACATTAAAAGAAAAATGTAAAATTTATGGCGTTTGACTTTGTTGCAGTTTTTTTATCTTACCCTGTATATGTTCACGTTTTGGTATAGCCCCCATATACAGCATTTGTGTTCCCCATACAACTGTACCTCACAGTATTCAGTATTTTCATGATTCATGTCACACTTTTCAGCGAACTTGTTTCAAATTTGGTATTTCGAGCTCATAATGGGTACCTCATCTCACAGCCGAAAATTACCTATCGAGGTCCACATCTTCTTATATCCCCATATACTGGTACCTACCGATATTCGGTATTTTTCCGATCTTGGAAACATTTTTCGACGTAATTATTACAAAACTGGTACTTGAAATTTACAGGTACTGCCTCCTCTGCCAGAAAAGTGGCCGTACAGGTCTACGTGTTCGTATAGCCCCCGTATGACTGTACCATCCGATATTCGATATTTTAATAATTTCAGATGTCATATCAGAATTTTTATACCCTACATCACATAGTGATAAGGGTATTATGTATTTGTTCATTATACCCTCCACCAAAAAATGTATGGAGGGTATATTAAGTTCGTCATTCCGTTTGTAACTCATCGAAATAATCATTTTAGACCCAACAAAGTATATATATTCTTGATCAGCGTAAAATTCTAAGACGATTTAGCCCTCTCCGTCCGTCTGTTGTAATCACGCTACAGTCTTAACGAATAGAGATAGGAAGCTAAAATTTTGCACAGATCTCTCTTTTGTCTGCAGGCAGGTCACGTTCGAAGATGGTCTATATCGGTCCACGATATCGTATAGCCCCCATATAACGATTCCCCGCGATATTCGGTATTTTGATGATTTTAGCCACATTTACCAATCGTATTGTCTGAAAATCCGCACACGGAGTTCTTTGTGAGCACTTTACCCCTGAAACGGAATTGTCTATATAGGTCCACAATATCGTATATCCCCCATATAACGGTACTCCCCTATATTCGGTATTTTGATGATTTCAGCCACTTTTTCCAATGGAATTATCTGAAAATCCATAAAAGGAGTTCCTTGTGAGTACTTTACACGCAGACATAGATTTGTCTTTATAGGTCCACAATATCGTATATCCCCCCATATCGGCACCTTCCTATATTAGATATTTTATAGATTTTAAAAGAATTTTTAATGGATTTTATTTATTTTTATTTATTTATTTATTTTTTTTTTTTTTTGAAAAATTTCTAATTTGTTCCAAATGGTGGAGGGTATTCAAAGTTCGGCCCGGCCGAACTTACTGCTTTTTTACTTGTTTTTTTGTAACATGGAGAAGGAAGCGAGATAGACTCCTAGTTACATTTGAGGATCTTCATAGAATAACTTCCTGAGTCGATTTATAGATGTCAGTCCGTCCGTCCGTCCATGTATTTTTGTGAACAAAATGCTGGTCGCAGTTATTATCCGATTGATATGAAATTTTGCAAACAATATTTGTTTGGCCCAAGAACGAATCCTATTGAAATTGGTGATAATCGGATCAGATTTAGATATCGCTCCCATATATCTTCAACCGATTTCGGGTTAATTGTGCACCGAATGGCTAATATAATCCCAAATGACCTGTATTTTGGTACATCCCATCGAATTCAATCTAGAAGCAATTAAATCAAATTTGGAAAAAATCGGTTCAGATATAGCTATAGCCCCCACATATATGTTTCATCCGATTTGGGGGGTTTAAGTCCCTCACATGCGTAATATGGGCTCCAGAAGAGTGATATTTGGTACCGGACATCAGATACTGCTCGAAAATACCTCTGTCAAATTTTATCGAGATCGGTTCAGATTAGGATATAGGGTATCATACTGGTTGGTTGAATTTTAGCAATGGAGGAGGAGGCTATAAAAAGTTCGGCTCAGCCGAACTTAGTTATTCCTTTAATTGGTATTGTTTAACAGTTGTAGAAAATTTTAAAATTTTGAGCTAAATTTTATACTTCCCATACAATAATGAAATATATTACTTTTTTATACCTCCTACTATACTCTGTAGGCCATGACGGTCCACATCTTTGCATGGCCCCCATAAAACGATACCACTTTGAATGTGGTATTTTGATGATTTTAGCCACATTTTTAACGGAATTTTTTATATTCGGTATTCAGATTTGCAATAACTTTAGAAAATGTTCCTTATAGATTCACGTAAAGCCCCATACCACGGTATTTCCAGGTATTCAATATTTTAATGACACTGTGCGTCAAATTGTATAATTTCAAAAATTACAGAGAAAATCCCTCTGTAGTAATAAAACCAGAAGACTCGTGTATCGGAATTTTGAAAATTTGAGTTGCCAATTAACCTAAATAGATGGTACAAGTTCCCCCCTCTTCAACAATTTGGCAAATTTTCGGAATAAGATTCCTTGGAATATGTGGATTTTCAATATATAGAGCCTTCAGCAATATTGCAGATAAATGCACGAAAATTTTTTTGGTTAAAAATTGTAAAATTTTCACAATATGGTTAAAAACTCGTTTAAAACAGGATCGTAGCAGGTCAAAATATTCTACAAAATTATTTGTCATAAAATTCTATCAACTCCTAAACGCCAGGTATTAATATATATTAGTATTAAAGTCGTGCTTTATGTGAGTTTATGGAAATTCCTCCTACAAAGCATCATTTTAAAAGCATGACGTCAAAGACAAAAATATTCATCATTACATTTCACTATATATGTCACCAAAGAAAAGAAATCTCTATTTTCATAACATATCAAAAAATATGTGTATCAATGTTCCTAAAAAAGACCGAAAATATATCCTGATTTTTTCGACCAATTTCAAGTAACATAAAATTTAATTTTAGGCAGAAGACTTTTTTAATGGAAATCTTTTAAAAACCATAAATGATGTTCACCCTAGATGCCCATCACTGTAGTAGAAAATTGCCTACCAAGGCTCACGTTTTCCTATGGCCGCCAATATATCGGTACCTCCCTATATTCGATATTGCGATTTTTCCAGATTTTTAGATTTTTCAACGAAATTTTTGCCAATGTTGTGTTTGAAAGTAGCCGACAAAGGTTTAATTGTTAATATTTTGAAGACTTTTCCATTTTAAACTGAAAATGCCAGTTAAATCCGTTATAGAATGCAGTTGTAATTCTATAACGGATTTAACTGGAATTTTCAGTTTAAAATGGAACTTGTTCGAATGATTTCAGACACTTTTATTTGAATCGGTTTCTTTAGCGTTTTAATTTCCTTTTAGTGGCAGTTTAGTAAGTACTTACTCTCTATGACCTTGCCTTGACCTTGTTTCTGGCACAAAAATATACTTCATAAACTCATTATTTGTTCATGAATTATTTTACTGGAATATTTTTACAATGGAATTTTCAATTCCACTTGACTGCTAAAATCCTTCTCTAATATCAACAATGTAAATTATTCTCTTTTCATTCTAATTAAAATGCAATAATCGCCCAATAATCCTCGGAGACCAGCCATGATATTGTCATTTCCCGGGAAATTACTTTCATTGTGAATGATGTTGTAATAATGTATAATCAACACAACAACCAATCTAATTAAATTACTGGACCCCAACTCAAGTGGGAAATACATTTTTCTTCTTGACTGGCCTTCGACGACGTCGTCGTCGTCGATACAGCGGAATTTTAATTAATTTATCCACTAAAGGTGCTGGCTGCTCCATTGTGTGGAGCAATTTATTGTTTCCTCTCTCAATCAAGACAAAATCGATAAACAAGTGAAGAAATCCAGAAGATACGAAATGAATGCTGATTGAAGCGGCTACAAGAAACAGCACACGTCAATTGCTAATCGGAAAGAATGAGATGAACCGAAAATATAGAAAAATACATGAGAACATTTTCTACTGGAAATTTTCGAATATGCAAATTGAGCTACAATACGTAAACTGTAGCAAGGGCCAAAAATCTGCAACAATCGCTAAATGGGCACTATGGGTAAAACATGAACCCATATTGGCATTTTTATTGGCATTTCTGGCATGGCATTTCTTTTATATAGATGGTCTGATATCTTCGCATTGGAGCTATGTTTAATTAGTTTTCTAAAGGTTGTAAAAACAATAAAACGAATTGTATACTGGCATATCCAAAATTGGTAATTTCAGCAATGTGGGGCTCAGGTCAAACAAAACGATATTGAAGATTTTTTTTGTCGAATTTTTATATAATTTAAAAAAACAAGTAGGCAAAGGCTGCAGTAGTGCGGGACCGACCATTTGATACCCTACAACACTACAATATATTGGAAAATTTCCTTAGATCTAAACCCTTTTTAGTTGATTTTTTTAGATAATGCTATACAGACCTGCAAAATGTTTCCTTTGGTTTTCGACGGGGGGCATTTGCCCTATATTTACCCCTCTCTGTTGTGCTGATTGGTATTCAAAACAATTTCATATAAAAAATCCATTTCCAAAATGCTAGACTTTTGCCCTGTCTTAACTCTCTTCTAATGCAGAAATCTGTGTCGATTTGTTTTTAATTGTGAACCGGGAATTCAGGAAAATTTTATTTTTTGATCTATTTGAACGCCTAAATATACGTCTTTAAAACAATAGGCTTTTTTCTGACCCTAACTCTACCTATATGCAAAATTTCGAGAGAATTTGACGATAATTGCGAACTGAATATCATACCCTATTACAAAATGTACAAATAAAATTATAAGTCAAATATTAAAAATCGCATGCAATAAAAAATTTGACAAAATTTCACATTCTGACCGCTGGACTGATTTTGACAATTCTCACTAATTTAAAATGGCCTCTTGCCCAAAATAAAATAAAATCTAAGAAAATCACAAAAACACATGTCAAAAAAAAAAACAAAAAAAAAAATATATATATATATATTTTTTTTTTTTGACATATGTTTTTGTGATTTTCTTAGATTTTATTTTATTTTGGGCAAGAGGCCATTTTAAATTAGTGAGAATTGTCAAAATCAGTCCAGCGGTCAGAATGTGAAATTTTAATGTATTTATGACATCGCCGAGATTAAAAATATACGCGGTTTAGTGGAATTTTTTCCACATAAAAGGTATGGTTTATTCTATCCACTTAATACTGTCCGATGACCAAATTGTAGGCTTCTTTCCAGCACTAAACTGTAGCCCCATGTTAAACTCCGCGTCGATTGCGACAATTGCGACCTGCGGAGCAGCTGCAACATTCCTCATTTCAACCCCTAAATATTTTGCGATCATCTCAAAAAACAAAAGGCTTCTATTATGACCCTAACCCAACCTCCATGTTCAATTTCACTTTTTTGTAGGTAGGGATTCTGTCTACCCTGAACTTGAAATTTAAACTTATACATAATTTGATTTGAAATTCTGGCCGAAGTTATTTCTGCTCAGAACTCAAATGTCAGAAATGTCAAATTACACATGATTATACCCTACAACACTATGTGTTGGGGGTATTATAAGTTTGATTGGGCCAGAATTTATGTAACACCTCGAAATATTGGTTTCCCATATAGGAAAGTATATATTGATCTTCCTAGCTCGCCTCGCTGAGTCGATCTAGCTATGTATGTCCGTCCGTATGTATGTCTGTCCGTCTGTCCATGTTAATTTGTAATCACTCTACAGGTCACAATTATGGCCCGATCTTCACGAAATTTAGAATGGAGGTGGGTCTTAGGTCAGAGTAGAACCCTATTTCTTTTGGAGATGATCGCATAATATTTAGGGGTTGAAATGGACCAAATACTGAAAAAATTTCGGATTTTGCAGTAGCTATACAGGTCGCAATTATAAACCAATCGACGCGGAATTTCGCATGTAGCTAGAGTTTAGGGCGGGGAAGAAGCCTACCAATTTGGGTGGTCATCGGATAATATTTAGCGGATAAAATATACCATATCTTTTGTGTTGAAAAAATTCAAAATTTTTCATTAAACCGCGAATATTTTAAATACCGGCGAAATCACAAAGCCATGACAAGGTTACTTCTGACCTTTACATTGATGTTAACATCCAACAAATCGGATATATAGCGAAATATGTGCGATATATATGTCTATCAAAGAAGATATGCTTGAAAGATCTCTTATATGTCGAGAACGGCTGAACTGATTTCGACAGTTCTCATTAATTCAGAATGGCCTCTTGGCAGGAAAGAAAAAACGTCTAAAAAATCGCATAAAAATATCTCTATGAAGATGAAAATATTGATTTTGTAACATTTTCTCATATTTTTTCAATTTTGTCATATTTTCATTTTGAATTAAACATTTGGTAATATTTCTACAGCTAACAAAACTAAGTAGTTAGGATATCAGGATATCATATACAGATCGCATTTATGGCCCGATCCTTACGAAATTTTGCATGGGGATAAGATGAGGGTCAGAATAGAAGCCTACTCTTTTTGGAGATGATCGCCATATATTTAGGGGTTGAAATGGACCAAAAAACTGCAAAATTGTCAGCAGGTCGTAATTATCAACCGATCCTCACGCACATTTGAATGGGGGTTACCGGACATTGCAAAAGCCAAATTGGAAATGAGCAAATTAGTTTAAGTTGCTATTATTCGAAAATTAGAGAACGAAACCTGATGGTTTTCTTTATTATTTGGCACAATTTCTTGTGGAATTCTTTCGAGAATCTCGCCTATATAAACTGTATCATTTATTATAGTGTTGTAGGGTATTCAACGGTCGGCCCCGCTCGACTGTAGCCTTTGCTTACTTGTTTTCTTCTAAATTGTGTTCGAAACATTGAAATTAAAAAAAAAGTTAAAAGTATCAGTCGATTTTGTCTACAGATGTATACTCTTAGAAAATGTTCGATTATTTAACCCTCTATGAAATTTGAAGAATGTTCGATGCTTATTTCGCTTTTTCGAGCGTTTTGTTTTTCAAAATCTTGAACCCTATGTGGGGGATGTACCGGGAGAAATGGTCCGATCTCTACGATCTTTATAACAGATCTTGTGTTGATGGAAGTATTAAGATGTATCAAGTCTGAATGGAATCGTATCTTTATTATGAGCTTCACTGATATTCAAAATGTTGACCCTTTGTTGGGGAGGTACTAGAAAGAGTAAACCGATACATTCCATCTTTATAGGAGATCATGAATTAGTAGAAATAATGGGATGTGTGAAATACGAAGAGGACCGGATGCTTATTTCGGATTTTATAATCTATTTTGTAATTCAAAACTTTGACCCTTTGTGGGGGAGGCACGTTAGGCAAGTTAGGTAATAACATTAAAATGTACTAAGTATGTAACACATCGGATACTCCCTTCGAGAGTTATCGTGCACACTAGCCAATCAAACAGACACTTAGACGGACACCGGTAGATCGACTCGAAATGTCCTTAAAGGATTTAGTCCAAAGAGACCAAGGGTCTAAACGTTATTTCGATGAGACACGTTTTGGCCGAAGCAAATGTATTTACCCCTTGTTTGACTGAGAATATAAAAAAATGTTTTATCCCCTCCATCTTGAACTATGTCATTCCGTCTGTAACACTCCCAAATATTCGTCGCAAACCCCATAAAGTATATATATTTATGATAAGCATAAATTTTTAAGTCGACTTAACGATGTCGGTCTGCCTGTCTGTTTGTCCATCTGTATGTCTGTTCGCCTGTCTGTTGAAATCACGATACATCCCACATTTTTTGAGGTAGAGTTTCAAAATTCGACACAACAGTTCGTAGTGTGTCTAGGACCGTTTTTATACCCTACACCACAAGGTGGTCAGGGTATTATGTCTTTGTGCATTTGTTTGTAACAGGCAGAAGGAAACGAGATAGACCCATAGTTCCTTTTGATGATCTGCATAGAATCACATTCTGAGTCGATTTATGCATGTCCGTCCGTCCGTCTGTCCGTCTGTCCGTCTGTCCATGTATTTTTGTAAACAAAGTACAGGTCGCATTTATTGCCCGATCCAGATGAAATTTTGCAAAGATCTTTTGTTTGGCCCAAGGACGAACCCTATTGAAATTGGAGATAATCGGTCAAAATTTAGATATAGCTCCCATATATATCTTCGTCCGATTTTCCTTTTATTGTGCACCAAACGTGTAATATCAGCCCGAATTGTATGGAATTTTGCATATACACCCAAATTAGGCCTGAAAATATGTGTGCCAAATTTGATCGAAATCGGTTCAGATATAGATATAGCTCCCATATATATTTTTTATCCGATTTGTTATTTTTGTCCACCGCCGCCGTAATATGCACTCTGTAACAACAATATTTGGGGAAATATATCAAATGCAGCTCAGAAATACCTTTGCTAAATTTTATCGAGATCGGTTCAGATTTGGATATAGCTCCCATACATAACTTCGTCCGATTTACTTTTTATTGTGCACCAAACGTTTAATATTTGTCCAAATGGGATGGAATTTGGCACTTACGACCGAATTGAGTCCAGAAGCTAGTATGTCAAATTTGGTGAAGATCGGTTCAGATATAGCTATAGCTTCCATATATATTATCCATCCTATTTGTTACCCACAACCGTAATATGCACTCCGTAACAATGATATTCAGGGAAATATATCAAATACAGCTCAGAAATATCTTTGCCAAATTTTATCGAGATCGGTTCAGATTTGGATATAGCTCCCATATATATCTTTATCCGATTTCAAATTAATTGTGCACCAAATGGGCAATACAATTCCGAATATAAAAGATACAAATGCTTCGGCATATTTAGTCCTTTGAACTTTAAATTATAATTATAATCATAGCGTGTATGATTGAATTCTCCCATAAAAACTTTTAATTGTTATGTGGAGCTCTACTAAATTAGCAAAGTGGTGTAGGGTATCATAAAGTCGGCCCCGCCCGACTTGAAGACTTTCTTTACTGTTTTTTTTTTTTTTTTTTTTTTTTTTTTTTTTTGACGTCTTTATTCTATAAATATACTTTATTGGAGTCTTATTGCCTATACAGGTTTAAGTTAAAAAACAGTAAGTTCGGCCGGCCGAACTATGAATACCTTCCACCATTTGGAACGAATTTGAAAATAAAATCCATAAAAAAATTCTGTTAAACTTTTAAAAATACCGAATATAGCCGTTATATTGGTGTCTATACGACGTGGATCCACACAGGTATTGTTTGTCATAAGTCATTACCAAATTCATATTCGGAACTTGAAATAAACGGTGAATAATTTAGCTAAAATCATCAAAATATCGTATATAGGGAGGTACCGTTATATCGGAGCCGTGCGAAGACCTGGACCAGCATAGACAATTTTCTGTCATAGGCTGTAGCATCCATTACGAACTTCAAATACGACATTTCAAACAATTTCGGTGATTATTGAACCTTAACTCGTCAAAATACCGAATATAGGGAGGTACTGGTATATGGGGCCTATACGAAGACCTGGGCCTGCCTACACAATTTTCTGTCACAGACTGTAGTTTCCATTACGAACTCTATATGCGTAATTTGAAACCATTCCGTTAAATAATGTCGCTAAAATAATCAAAATACCGAATATAGGGAGGTACCATTATATGGGGGCTATACGAAGACGTGAACCTGCACCTGCACAGACAATTTTCTGTCTTAGGCTGTAGTATCCATTACGAACTTCAAATACCAAATTTGAAATAATTCCGGTGAATAATGTAGCTAAAATCATCCAAATACCGAATATCGGGAGGTACCGTTAAGGTACTTAACCTGACTACTGGAAAAATAAACATGTGTGCAAAATTTTAGCCTTCTAAATCTATTCATTCGAAAGATAGCGTGATTACAACAGACAGACAGACGGCCATGGCTAAATCGTCTTAGAATTTTACGCGGATCAAGAATATAAATACTTTGATGGGTCTGACATGAGTATTTCGAGGAGTTACAAACGGAATGACAGAATTAATATACTCTCCATAGTATGGTGGAGGGTATAAAAAAGAACTACTTTAAATGTAAACCGATATGTCTCATTTTCAATATCAAATATACTAGGACTAATATCAATGTCTGAGTAAAATTTCAAAATGACAAAATGCTTACAACCCAAATTTTCAATGTGCCGTACGCAAAAAAACGGTCTCTTCTCTTTAATGGTTAAATGTTCTCTATGGCTTTATTATCCAAATATGTTCATATCTTCAAGCATCTTCAAAATCTAACATTTTCCAAATGAAAACGTTCAGACAGACCACTTCGAAAATCAATTAGTCAGGTTAAAAACACTTTCGTTATCCAGTTAGTTTTCCGTTGCTAAAAACATCCTGTATTCTTTGAATCTTATAAATCTGACATAATTTAATGATTTAACTATAATTTATTTTTTTTTCTTTTTAATTTTCTCTCTTTACCTTCTCCAGCTTTTGATTAAAAGCCCACACATTACGAGCACAAAATTAGAAATTATGTATCCTACAAAACCTCCGAAGCCCATCTGAAACTTTCAAATTATTATTTATTATTTTCCATTTTAAATATTTAAAAGTCGAATAAAGAACTGTTATTGTTTTCCTTTTTGTCCCCACCGATGTTGGGTTTCATTAAAGTTAATTTCTACCTTTTTTCTACTCCCGTTCCAGATGAAATGATGTCGACTGCCGCAGAGGAAAATATGAAAAGTTGTGATTTGAAAAGAGCAAATTATTCTTCTACTCCTATAAAAGGAAAGTTTTGTGAAAAATTTTAGACTTTTCGCATAATAAATAAGAGTGGAAGAGCAGCCGTGAATTCACATACACACAAACACACGAACACAAACAAGGTACATGAATTAAGGCTAACAATTTGTTTACACTGACGAAGGCTTGAATGAAACTTGACTGTCGTTTAACACAAAAAAAACATTCCCAGAGGCAAATGATGGGGAAAAGTAGATAAATATTTATTATGATATGTTTTTGTTGATGTGTTATTAGTACAAAGTGTATGCAAACAGAGCATGCGAACATTAGGGTTATAACTTTCTTTCCACATTTTCTTTTCAAATATCAAAAATCCAAATATATAGCGGGGTAGGTGATGAATAGCAACGACATGTTAAGAAATGTGGTGCCATTTTATTCTCCACCATGTAAGAACAAAAGTTAGGCGGGTCCAAAAATCCGAAAAAGTTGTTTTAAGGTAAATGTAAGACATCAACCAAACATGTATGTTTGCAACAGTGGTACATTAACCATATATCATAAGGTTGTGAGTTCAATGCCAGCTGAGCACAAAACAAATAGTGTAATCACGCTACCTTTCGAACGAATTGAGAAAGAAGGCTAAAATTTTGAACACTTGTGTACTTTGCTGGTAGGCATGCGAAGTTCGTAAACGGGCCATGTCGGTCCACCCCTTTGCATAGCCCCCCATATGAAGGTACCTCCCAATATTCGGAATTTTAATGTTTTTAGCGACATTTATTACCGGAATTGTTTCAAATTTAATATGTGAAGAAAATGGGTACAACAACCTATGGCAAAAATTTTGTAAGCAGGGCCACATCTTTGTATAGCCCCTATATAAGGGTACCCCCCAATATTCGATATTTGTATGACTTAAGCGACATTATGCAACGGAATGGTTTCAAATTTTGTATTTGAAGTTCAGAACCGGTATTACAGCCAATGACAAAAAATTACTTATGCAGGTCCGTATTCGTATGTCCCCCATATAAAGGTTTTCACTTAGCCGGTATTATTCGATGATTTGTTTTGTTTTTAATTTTTCAAGTTCCTTCCAAATGGTTTTCTACTCATTATACCCTCAGTCAAATGGCTGCAGAGGGTTTATATCATTATCACAACATATCACAAAATGAGCCTCATCGAAATAACGGTTTTAGACCCTAGATTTCAAATTGCCGAAAAAAGTCAATATTTTCGAAGAAAGAATCACTCAATTTTGGTTAAGGTCAAAAATTTCGCAACTTTTTATACCCTCCACCATACATAGTATGGAGGGGATATTAAGTTCGTCATTCCGTTTGTAACTCATCGAAATAATCATTTTAGACCCAACAAAGTATATATAGTCTTGATCAGCGTAAAATTCTAAGACCATTTAGCCCTGTCCGTCCCTATGTGCGTCTGTTGTAATCACGCTACAGTCTAAACGAATTAAGATAGCCAAAATTTCGCACAGATCTCTTTTTTGTCTGCAGGCAGGTCAAATTCGAATATGGGCTATATCGGTCCACGATATCGTATAGTCCCCATATAACGGTATCCCCGATATTCGGTATTTTGATGATTTTAGCCACATTTTTCAACGGAATTGTCTGAAATTCTACACAAGGAGTTCTTTGTGAGTACTTTACTCCTTGATAGAGAGTTGTCTATATAAGTCTACGATATCGTATATCCCACATATAACGGTACCCTCCGATATTCGGTATTTTGATGATTTCAGACACATTTTTCAATGGAATTGTCTGAAATTCCACACACTTCACTCCCTGACACAGAGTTCACTCCCTGACACAGAGTTCTCTATATAGGTTAACGATATCGTATAGCCTCCATATAACGGTACCCCCCATAATTCGGTATTTTGATGATTTTAGCTATATTTTCCAATGGTATTGTCTGAAAATCCACACAAGGAGTTCTTTGTGAGCACTTTAAACCATGAAAGGGATTTGTCTATATAGGTCCACAATATCGTATATCTCCCATATAACGGTACCCCCGATATTCAGTAGTTTGATGATTTTAGCCACTTTTTCCAATGGAATTATCTGAAAATCCACACAAGGAGTTCCTTGTAAGTATTTTTACCCCAGACATAGTTTTGTCTATATAGGTCCACAATATCGTATATCCCCCCACATATCGGCACCTTCCGATATCAGGTAATCAAAAGATTTTTACCGAATTTTCAATGGATTTTATTTTTTTTGAAAATTTTCTAATTCGTTCCAACTGTGGTATTCAAAGTTCGGCCCGGCCGAACTTACTGCTTTTTTATTTGTTTGTGATAGGACAAATGCGATTTTTTTTTTTTTTTTTTTTTTGTAAAACTTAGATCGACTTCGGAGACTGACAATATCGGTCTACTCCTTCTAGTACCTCTCCCACAAATGGTCGAAATGTTCAAAAAATATATTTTCTGCACAGAAAGAGAAAGGATAATCCGATTTTGCTCCAACTTTGCAAACCTTAATATTTGCGTTAATGCTATGTCAGGTGCGAAAATGGACAATATCGGCCGACTCCATCAAGTACCTGCACCACAAAGGGTCAAAATTTGCAATAATTATAACTCTTATAAAATGAGAAATTAGTAATTGATTGTTTTTAAAGTTCACATATTTTAATATTTTTATGAACGCAAGATTTGGTGTGATGGTGGAATATATCGGTCCACTCCTCCTGGTACCTTCACCACAAAGGGGCCAACATTATTAATAATTATATTACTCATAAAATTCGAAATAAGCATCATATTCTCTTCAAATTTCACAAATATTAATATTTCTACTAAAACAAGATATGGTTGAAGATGATAGATATCGGCCTAACCCTTCTTGATTCAACATTTTGTATTATAAAAACGGATGTCAAAATATATTTATATAAACGGATATAAGCTAAGGGTATATATCGGTTGGCAAAATCGACTGATACTTTTTAACTTGTTTTATAGTAAGAATAGTATTTCCCATATTATACTGCCTTGATATAATTTTGTTATAACCCTAATGTACATATGTATATAAATTAATTAAATTCTGTAAATGTTAACTAAGGTAAATGTAGCTAATATTTTCTCTTAATCTTCAGTACCATCTGACATCCATTCATCCACATGTGGAGTGATCCATGTGGTGTTACATCTAGTAAATGAGTTTTCCTATTACTTGCTACGAAAGCAACATTTGAATACTTCGAACCATTTCCGTGCACACAACAACTCTTGGAAATCGCAAATAGGCAGTATTTCTAAGAAACATATATATGTAAGTTATACGTAATTCTGAAATATAGACTAGCTTCTAACATCAATTCAATTTTGTGTACTATATGGCAACACCAAAAATTCTGCGGACCTGTGGTAAATTCTGCGGACTGGAGTAAATTGCATCAACCTTATTCTTTTCGTTCGGAAGCCAGAGTGATTTTCGCAGATATGGCTACTTCGGCATAAAATTGTATGCTGATCGAGAATATATATTTTCTTATCTATAAAGTTTGTACGTTTGATTTTTTGTTTGTAGTTTATAGACTTAAACACCGCTAAACAGATTTTCCTGAAAATTTCCAGCATCCAGTAACATAAAAAAATCCTGAAATCGGATAAAGGTATATATGTTACATACAAATGCACCATGAGGGTATAATTAATGCAAACTATTATCACAAATTCCAAATTCAAGTAATATGAGTTATATCTTCATGTCAACAGACGTCCAGACAGACGGACATTTTTAAATCGACTCCGACGAATATTTGGAGGTATTACAAACAAGGTCACAAATTTTGTATACCCTCCTTTCTTATGGTGAAGGGTATAAAATTTGAATCTGGGATTGAATAACTGCTTTGTTTTGCGGTGTATACGGGTGAGATGAAAAAACTTGAACCAACTTCAGACTGCTGTCATTTCTAAGCCACTCGTCCTACAGCTGTTAAAATTACTCATTATATTGTTTTCAAATGTGAATAAATCTTTTGTGTCTCGTAATTTGAAAAAAAATGTAAAAATATGGCATTTACTTTGTTGCAATTTTTTATCTCAACCTGTATATAAGACGTCAAACTGATCTCAGACAAAACCCGTTGGTTTTGGTTATTACATTCCTTTCGAATTTCTTTTTATTTTTTTGGGGTTTTAAAAATATTAGAATAATTTAAAAATCATGACAAATTCCTTTGCTATCCTCGCCAATCTAAACACATACGTTTGGTTTCTCCCATTTTTTTTTTCTGTTTTTTGCAGAATATAACTAGCAAGTAAATGAGTAGGGAATTTCTAATTAAAACTTTTAAATATTTAATTAATTAATATAACCAAATAATTTTCACTATACCATCGCAAAGGGAGTCTGTGTATTGAAAAACAAAAATGCCAACCACACACGGCCTTTGTTGTTGTGTGTTGAGTAAGAAGTATTGGCCTATGAAATAGACGGAAAACAACTATAACCACATAATTTTTTAAAAGCATTTTAATAGCCCACCCTCATCTATAATTCTAGTTTTAGCTTTCACAACACAAAGTACGCAATACCAAGATGCGTCGGCTTCTATTGTGGTTACCTACAGCAATCTACAAATAGATCTAAGTCAATAATGTCATTATTGACAACATTTTGTAAAGGGTTTCAAAGAAACAATCATTAGATACTTTAAAAAAGTGCTAACAAATACCAAAGTTCATTTGTCATGGCATTCTAATTTAATATTACTTAAGTTATTTGGCTTTTGACATAGAAAATGTGAACATTTGTTTCCTTTTTTCACGGGGTGCGAGGCGAGGGCGAAATGGAGGAGAACGCAATGTACAAACAGGTTGGAAAGTTTTTCAACGCGCTATTCAGCTACCACTTATGTTGTGGCCCAACACACAATTGCTCACTTAGAGTACCAAAAAAATATACGCACACACACACACTCACACACACTCACACACTTCCATTTATTTATTTGTATGGTATTTTATGTTGAATAAATCAATTATTTGCTATTGCTAAAAATAATATAAAACATTGTTCACAGGTATGTTTGTTTATTTAGCCTTTTACGTTTGCTCTTTGCTCGAACAATAATTTTTCCAAAGATATGATGGATGGTTGGATGGATGGATGGATAGATGGGTGTATATATTTCGCCCACATGTGCATGCGTATGTATATATGTATGTATTGTGCCAAGGTGGAAAAAAATGAAATAATACACCTCATCATACACAAATGAAGACGTATGTATTGATTGCATTTCTAATGGATATAGGTCGATGAGTGAAATGAAACCCCGGTTGGATTTATTTTAATTATTCAATAAGATGGACATAAAACATTTTAATTTCATATATGTATGTATCAACAATAAATACGTGTCATTAAAAATTTATTGTTTAATTTTACACATAATGTTTTCACAAATCCCAAAGGTCATTTCTTGTCGCAAACTTCATGAGAAATTTAGAATTTTGTATTCCCTTAGATGGAAGCGATATGGGAATATTCAAAAATATTTTACTATTATCGCAACTTAGTCTCACAATTCCATTATTGGCGAACTTTTTAGAATGTTTCTATTAACATGAGCATAGTTTATTTGAACAAAGTATTTTAATCAAAAACTCATAATAAAACAAGTAAGCAAAGGCTACAGTCGAACGGGACCGACCGTTGAATACCCTACAACACTATAATAAACGATACAGTTTATATAGGCGAGATACTCGAAAGAATTCCACAAAATATTGTGACAAATAATACATTTTCGAAAAATAGCAACTTTAACTAATTTGCTCAAAGACCTACAATCTCTCAGAAGTAGCAAAAAGATTATTGGTTTTTGACTGAAACGCATCTATATGATATACAGACATTTGACTATATTCTTCAACGAAATCAGCCTTAACGAAATAGTCAGAAGTGCGTCTTTCCTGTATTTGTGAATTCTCCAAAAAGACACTGGAATGGATATTTTCGTATTTTGTCTACAAAAGTTGGCAAACTATTTCACACATTTAATATTTTTGGATGGCCATCCAAAACTATTTGGCTTTTGCAATGTTCGGTAACCCCCATTCAAATGTGCGTGAGGATCGGGCGATAATTACGACCTGTGACAATTTTGCAGTTTTTTGGTCAATTTCAACCCCTAAATAGATTGCGATCATCTCCAAAAAGAGTAGGCTTCTATTCTGACCCTCATCTTATACCCATGAAAATTTCGTAAGGATCGGGCCATAAATGCGATCTGTATATGATATCCTGATAACCTAACTATTTAGTTTTGTTAGCTGTAGAAATATTACCAAATGTTTAATTCAAAATGAAAATATGCCAAAAATATGACAAAATTGAAAAAATATGAGAAAATGTTACAAAATCAATATTTTCATCTTTAGAGAGACATTTTTATGCGATTTTTTTAGACGTTTTTTCTTTCCTGCCAAGAGGCCATTCTGAATTAATGAGAACTGTCGAGATCAGTTCAGCCGTTCTCGACATATAAGAGATCTTTCAAGCATATCTTCTTTGATAGACATATATATCGCACATATTTTGCTATATATCCGATTTGTTCGATGTTAACATCAATGTAAAGGTCAGAAGTAACCTTGTCATGGCTTCGTGATTTCGCCGGGATTTAAAATATTCGCGGTTTAATGAAATATGTTGAATTTTTTCAACACAAAAGATATGGTATATTTTACCCGCTAAATATTATCCGATGACCACACTAATTGGTAGGATTCTTCCCCGCCCTAAACTCTTGCTACACACGAAACTCCGCGTCGATTGGTCTATAATTGCGACCTATATAGCTACTGCAAAATCCGACATTTTTTCAGTATTTGGTCCATTTCAACCCCTGAACATTTGGCGATCATCTCCAAAAGAAATAGGGTTCTATTCTGACCCTAAGCCCACCTTCGTGCAAAATTTCGTAAGGATCGGGCCATTATTGCGACCTGTAGCGTGATTAAAAATTAACATGGACAGACGGACATACATAGCTAGATCGACTCAGCTCGGCGAGCTAGGAAGATCCATATATACTTTCCTATATGGGAAACCAATATTTCGAGGTGTTACATAAATTCTGGCCCAATCAAACTTATAATACCCCCAACACATAGTGTTGTAGGGTATAAATATTTTTTAAGGAAAGTGTATTGTTCTTATTGTAAACAATTAAAAAATGCTGTAAGTTCGGCCGGGCCGAACATTGAATACCCTCCACAATTTGCAATTTTCAAAAAAATAAAATCGATTAAAAATTGTTCTAAAATCTTAAAAATAGCGAATGTTGCCGTTGTATTAGGTTCCATACGACGACGTGGACCTGCATAGGCATCTTTTGTCATAAGCCATTTCAATATTCAAATGTTTTCTGCCATAGGCTGCAGTATCCATTACGAACTTCAAAAACCAAATTTGAAACAATTCCGATGGACATTATTCTTTTGTCAAAAGCCATTTCAATATTTAAATGCGAAACTTGAAAAAAATCGGTGAATAATGTAGCCAAAATCATCAAAATATACGAAGACGTGGACCTGCACAGACAGATTTCTGTCATAGGCTGTAGTATCCATTACGAACTTCAAATACCAAATTTGAAACGATTCCGGTGCACATTATTCACCTATATTCGCCTAAAATCGTCAAAATCCCGAAAATCGGGAGGTGCCGTAATATTGGGGCTTTACGAGGGCGTGGAGCTGGACAGACAACTTTCTGTTGTAGGCTGTCCTATCTATTACGAATTACAAATACCAAATTTAAAACACTTCTGGTAAATAATGTGGCTTAATCAAAAAATACAAGAATATAAAGGATGAGATGAAAAAACTTCAACAAACTTCAGACTGCTATAATTTCTAAGCCACTCTTCCGATAGCTGTTAAAATTATTCCAGAGACAGCTCATTATATTGTTTACAAGCGTAAAAAAGCATTTTGGTGAGAATTTTCGAGAAAAAAAGATATTCGTGATGGAATTTAAGCGTGATAGTGTGCTTTCTTTATATTTGGCTGGAAAACCTCAAATGGCTATCGTTAGAGCACTCCAGCATTTAAATGTGAACAAATCTTTTTTGTCTCATACCATCGCTCGTTACCTCGTGCAAGAACTTACACCGCAACAGAAAGAAAATAGACCCGAAAGAGCTAAAGAGTTGCTTCGCTTAGTCGAAAGCGGTGAACTGCCGAATTTGGTTCCCTTCGGTGAGAAAACATTCGTTTTCCAGCAGTTTGTAAACAAACAAAATGATCGTGTTTACTTGCCAAAGAGGTCAGCTGAAATTGTGCACCATAAGAACTCGAGCGCCGGCCATGGTGATAGTGTGGGCCGCCATAACAGTCGATGATAGCTCTCCGCTCTTATTAATCGACCGTGACATCAGAATAAATGACAAATATTATCGTGAAAATATTCTGTAGGGTGTATTAAAGCTTTGGGGACGCAAACATTTTGGCCGCAGACCTTGGACATTCCAACAGGACTCAGCACCATCGCACTCAGCACGCACCATCCAAGAATGGTTACAAAATGAGGTTTCTCGCTTCATTTCCAGCGCACAATGCCCACCAAAATCTCCGGATACCAATCCGTTGGACTATTGTGTCTGGAGTATTTTCGGAAGCAAGGTTGGCACTAAAAACTACCAAAGTGCCGATCACCTCAAGCAAGCGTTTCGCCGGAAATGGACCAAAATACCGCAGAGCAACATTCGGACAGCGTGTGACGGTTTCATTGGCCGTTTGAAGGGCATAATTCGTGTCAAAGGTGACCAATTCGAACAAATCTAAACTTATTCTAAAATTGAATGCTATTTCCGACATTTTTGTTTCATTCAAATGTAAAATTATGGCGTTTGACTTTGTTGCAGTTTTTTTATCTCACCCTGTATACCCTCTCTGGTCATATGGCTGAGGGTTTAAAAAATGCAAGGAAGAAGTTAATATTTTAGTACCTTTTAAAATTTTTGGTTTTCAATTCCTGATCAGTACCAACAAGGCATATATATGCAATAGCTTCTCTTCTTGGCCTCTGTTTGTTACCAAACCATTAAAATTTCACAGCAATACCAAACCCCGTTTGGTACTAAACACGAAACGAACGCACAAATCAGCAATCAATATAATTTTTTTCTACTCGATTACACTGTTAGAGTAAAGTTTTACCCACTTATTTTTCCAACAGAGTTATTCGCGACAGCTCCCATATGAAATAAACCAGTAAAGAAAGTCCTAAAGTGGGGCGGGGCCGACTTTATGATACCCCACACCACTTTGCAAATTTAGTAGAGCTCCACATAACAATTAAAAGTTTTTATGGGAGAGTTCAATTATATGATTACAAATATAATTTAAATTTCATAGGACTAAATATGCCGAAGCATTTGTATCTTTTAAATTCGGACTTGCATTGCCCGTTTGGTTCAAAATTAATTTGAAATCAGATAAAGATATATATATGGGACATATATCCAAATCTGAACCGACCTCGATAAAATTTGGCAAAGATATTTCTGAGCTGTATTTGATATATTTCCCTGAATATCGTTGTTACGGAGTTCATATTACGGCTGTGAGTAACAAATATGACAAATCGGATGAACAATATATATGGGAGCTATAGCTATATCTGAACTGATCTTCACCAAATTTGGCATACTACCTTTTAGACTCAATTCGGTCGCATGTGATAAATTCCATCCCATTTGGAAAAATATTAGACGTTTGGAGCACAATAAAGGGTAAATCGGACGAAGTTATATATGGGAGCTATATCCAAATCTGAACCGATCTCGATAAAATTTGGCAAAGATATTTCTGAGCTGTATTTGATATATTTCCCCAAATATTGTTGTTACGGAGTGCATATTACGGCTGTGGGTAACAAATACAACAAATCGGATGAACAATATATATGGGAGCTATAGCTATATCTGAACCTATCTTGACCAAATTTGGCATACTACCTTTCAGAATCAATTCGGTCGTATGTGATAAATGCCATCCCATTTGGACAAATATTAGACGTTTGGTGCACAATCGGATGAAGTTCCGAGTTGCATTTAATATATTTCCCCAAATATTGTTGTTACAGAGTGCATATTACGGCAGCGGAGGACAAAAATAACAAATCGGATGAACAATATATATGGGAGCTATTCGATTTCGATTAAATTTGGCATACTTATTTTCAGGACTAATTTGGTTGTATGTGCAAAATTCCATACTATTCGAGCTGATATTACACGTTTGGTGCACAATAAAAGGCAAATCGGACGAAGATATATATGGGAGCTATGTCTAATTTTTTACCGATTATCTCCAATTTCAATAGGGTTCGTCCTTGAGCCAAAGAAATGTTGTTTGAAAAATTTCATCTCAATCGGATAATAAATGTGGCCTGCATTTTGTTCACAAGAATAAATGGACGGACGGACAGACGGACTGACATGCATAAATTAACGCAGAAAGTGATTCTATAGAGTTTCTCAAAAGTAACTATGGGTCTATCTCGCTTCCTTCTCCATGTTACAAACAAATGCACAAAGACATAATACCCTTACCACTATGTGGTGTAGGGTATAAAAAGTAGGTGCACACATCTTGTAAGATCGAGTGAATTTGAACTCTAATCAGACAGAAGAAACTAAGAACACTTTTCAATAAATATTACTGAAAAACTTTAATATCCATACTCTGACCCACTTCAATTTCTCATTTTTTTTTAAAAAGAAAAGTATAATTTCCATAATTCTGAACTTTCAATTTTAAGGGTGTTAATTATTATTTTACGTTACTACAAAATTAAACGAATGTCATGAAGCAAGGAAGAGGCACATACATGAAAGGACATTCTACATATTGATTTATAACAATATCAACGCTATCATCGCCGTAATTTAATCTTGGGTATATTTTGCCCTTTCCCCTCGCCTAGCCCGTTTTGGCATTGCAATTGATGTATCCTTCCATTTCCGTAACACACAAGTACCACTTGCATTTGAAACACCAATGCCGCTTGCCACCACCCATCATCACCGAATCTCTGTCACATGCACCGTGGCGTGGATGCGAATGTGACGAATGCCGTGCAACGTGATTTATTTTTTGTATGTCAATGACTGAAATTGACACAATTGTTGTAATGAATAATTTAATATCGGACCAACATACAATAAACAAATTAAGCGTCGTCATTGACTTGCCAACGATGACGAGGATAATGTTGATAAAAACAACTACAACTACACCAGCAGCTGACGGTATTGGAAAAGGAAACCACCGAACGAACGAGCTGCACGGATGAGGACATTGACGTTAACGATGTGATGTTGATGGTGTTATTGTTATTGTTGGCGCCCAAACGTTATTCCCTTTGTTGTGAAAAAAGGATTTTTACGAGCGATTAGCAAAAAAGATAGCCGTTTAGTCGAGTAATTGGATCACCATAAAATTTTATGTTTTGTTAATAAAACCAATCCATAGGAAAAAGCGAAACTAAAGACATATCAACAGAATGAAAAAGAAGAGGGGAGGGGCGGGGCGGGTGAACATTAAGAGGTCATTATGCTAGCTAGCGATAATAATGATGCATATTGAATTTTATTAAACTTGCCATGCTTGCTTTGTTAAATCAATAAAGTGTTGAAGTCAATTTAGGCGTTTTTTCTGCTTCCATTGGGGATAGCAGGGAGCATTGGATATCAAGTTTTTACATCATTAAAAATTGCAAAAACAAATGGTAAAAGTTGAATATTCATTCATACCCAGATGCAAAACGGAAAAGGGGCTAGAAAATTATACTTTTGGCCTATTTGTCTAAGGCAATCTTAATACTTTTTTTTGGTTTTAGAACCGCTTTCTATTCGAATGATAATCAATTTTCACTAAAATTATTCTCTGTGAAAACTTTAACTGAAAGTTAAATTCCACCTTATATCCCATTCTGCAAAGGTATAAAAACCCCAAAAATAACAAGTAACCAGTAAAGAAAGTCTTAAAGTCGGGCGGCGCCGACTTTATGATACCCTACACCACTTTGCTAATTAAGTAGAGCTCCACATAACAATTAAAAGTTTCTATGGGAGAATTCAATCATACACGCTATGATTATAATTATAATTTAAAGTTCAAAGGACTAAATTCGGAATTGTATTGCCCATTTGGTGCACAATTAACTTGAAATCGGATAAAGATATATATGGGAGTTATATCCAAATCTGAACCGATCTCGATAAACTTTGGCAACGATATTTCTGAGCTGTATTTGATATATTTCCCTGAATATCGTTGTTACAGAGTGCATATTACGGTTGTGGGTACCAAATATAACAAATCGGATGAATAATATATATGGAAGCTATAACTATATCTGAACCGATCTGAACCAAATTTGACATACTAGCTACTAGACTCAATTCGGTCGTAAGTGCCAAATTCCATCCCATTTGGACAAATATTAGACGTTTGGTGCACAATAAAAGGTAAATCGGACGATGTTATATATGGGAGCTATATCCAAATCTGAACCGATCTCGATAAAATTTAGCAAATGTATTTCTGAGCTGTATTTGATATATTTCCCCGAATATTGTTGTTGCATAGTGCATATTACGGTGGCGGTGGACAAAAATAACAAATCGGATGAACAATATATATGGGAGCTATAGCTATATCTGAACCGATTTCGATCAAATTTGGCATACATATTTTCAGGCCTAATATGGGTGTATGTGCAAAATTCCATACAATTCGGGCTGATATTACACGTTTGGTGCACAATAAAAGTCAAATCGGACGAAGATATATATGGAGCTATATCCAAATTTTGACCGATTATCTCCAATTTCAATAGGGTTCGTCCTTAGGCCAAACAAAAGACCTTTGCAAAATTTCATCTGGATCGGGCAATAAATGCGACCTGTACTTTGTTTACAAAAATACATGGACAGACGGACGGACGGACGGACGGACGGACAGACGGACGGACGGACGGACAGACGGACGGACGGACATGCATAAATCGACTCAGAATGTGATTCTATGCAGATCATCAAAAGGAACTATGGGTCTATCTCGTTTCCTTCTGCCTGTTACAAACAAATGCACAAAGACATAATACCCTGACCACCTTGTGGTGTAGGGTATAAAAAAGCTGTAAGTTCAGCCGGGCCGAACTTTTAATACCCTCCACCATTTGGTACAAATTTGGCAATTTCGAAAAAAAAATCCGTTAAAAATTCTGTTAAAATCTTAAAAATACCGAATGCTTATACGACGACGTGGACCTGTATAGGCAACTTTTGCGAAACTTGAAGAAAAATCTGTTTATAATGTAGCTAAAATCATCAAAATTCCGAATATGGAGGGTACCGTTATATGGGGGCTCCATAGTATGGTGGAGGGTATAAAAAGAAAAGTGTGCAGGTAAACAAGTTGAAATGTATAAGTCGGTATGCGACAGATATGTACCACCGGGATAGGTTTAAACGTGAGTTTTCCATTTTTATACCCTCAGCCATATGGCTACAGAGGGTATGTATCATTATCGAAATAACGTGTTTAAACCCTAGGTCTCTTTGGACAAATCCATTTCAGGAAATTTAGAGTCGATCTAGGGGTGGCCGTCCGTGCGTCCACATGTCGTATGGCTGATACGTACCATAGTTCTCGAAGGAAGTATCCTATTTTGTCCAAACTTGGTAATTTTGTAAATTTAACAGAAAATAATAATGATATGGATCGGTTGTGCACTGCTCAAACTTGGCATATACCAATATTTTTATCAATGCTACATCAGGTGGGAAAATGGCAAAATTGGCCCACTCCATTTTTAATATTTATAACTCTTATAAAATGTAAAATCAGTGTCCAATTTTACTTTACTGGTACTTGCCCCACATTTTCCAAAAATTTACACATATCTCATATAAAGTATAGGAAGTAGACGATATAGTCCAAATCTGGCAAGTTGTAATATTTATGTCAGACTTAGGTCAGATACGAAATGGGCAATATTGGCTAAATACGTCGGAACCTCTCCCATAAAGGGTGAACTGGCTGGGAGTATATATCTGCTGTGAAAATGAAACACTTAGATATATTTTCTAAAAACTATCACATATATCATATAAAGTGAAGGAAATAACCAATATAGTCCAAACCTGGCACGTCGCAATATATTTATCATACTAGCTGAACCTGGTGCGCTTCGCTACCTTTTTTGATTTTATATGCATTCAAAATTTTATCTACGAATATTTGTTGGTTTAAAAAAAAAAAAAACAAGTAAAAAAATTAAGTTCGACCGGGCCAAACTTTAATTACCCATCACCTTAGGGTAAATGAATCATTTTTATATAAAAGTATCTGAATTAAAGCGTGCTCCACTTTAAACTACAAATACCAGTAAGACCTTTTGCATAATGCAGTTAAAATTATCAAAAAAAGTGGGTAAGGCCGTTATATGGGGCCATACCAAAACGGGAACCTCTACAGACAATTTTATACTTCAAGGATTGTCATCTATCAAATCTTCTAAAATACCAAAATTGAAACAATTTCATGGGTAAAGGTGACTAGGATTATCAAAATATCGAATATCGGTGGGTATCGGTTTATGTGCGCCATTGGAAAACATGGACCTAAATATTCAATGTTGCGGCACCGTAGCTAGAGCCCGTTATCAAAATAACGAATATCGGGAGGTACCGTTATATGGAGGCTATACCAAAACGTGAACCTATACATGCAATATTTCGCCACCGGAGCTAGAACCCATCATGGCCAACAAATTCTAATTTGTAGACAAATTAGTGAGAAAATGTGACAAAAATCGTCCAAATATCGAATATCGAGAGGTATCGTTATATGGGGCTATACCAAAATTTGAACCCATACATGCGTGTTTCGCCACCGGAACTTGAACCCATTATGACCCACAAATACCGAGTTTAGAGAAATCCGTGAAAAAATTTTGGAGGGTATAAAAATAAAACAAATTCAAAAATTTAAACAAGTAAGCAAAGGCTACAGTCGAGCGGGGCCGACCGTTGAATACCCTACAACACTATAATAAGTGATACAGTTTATATAGGCGAGATACTCGAAAGAATTCCACAAGATTTTGTGACAAATAATAAAAGAAAACCATCAGGTTTCGTTCTCTAATTTTCGAATAATAGCAACTTAAGCTAATTTGCTCATTTCCAATTTATTGGTGGATGTTGCACGAAAATGGTCTTCCTAGATCTGGAACCAATATCTCCCAAAGACCTATGATCTCTCAGAAGTGGCAAAAGTTTAACATTTATTATTGGTTTTTGACTGAAACGCATCTATATGAGATACAAACATTTGACTATATTCTTCCACGAAATCAGCGTTAACGAAATAGTCAGAAGTGCGTCTTTCCTGTATTTGTGAATTCTCCAAAAACCCACTGGAATCGACCTTTTCGTATTTTGTCTACAAAAGTTGGCAAACTCCTTCACACATTTAATATTTTTGGATGGCCATCCAAAACTGCTTGGTTTTGCAATGTCCGATAACCCCCATTCAAATGTGCGTGAGGACCGGGCGATAATCACGACCTGCTGACAATTTTGCAGTTTCGGTCCATTTCAACCCCTAAATATATGTCGATCATCTCCAAAACGAGTAGGCTTCTATTCTGACCTTCATCTTATCCCCATGCAAAATTTCATAAGGATCGGGCCATAAATGCGATCGGTATATGATATCCTGATATCCTAACTACTTAGTTTTGTTAGCTGTAGAAATATTACCAAATGTTTAATTCAAAATTAAAATATGCCAAAAATATGAAAATATGAGAAAATATTACAAAATCAATATTTTCATCTTTAGAGAGATATTTTTATGCAATTTTTTTAGACGTTTTTTCTTCCCTGCCAAGAGGCCAGTTCAGCCGTTCTCGACATATAAGAGATCTTTCAAGCATATCTTCTTTGATAGACATATATATCGCACATATTTTGCTATATATCCGATTTGGTGGATGTTAACATCAATGTAAAGATCAGAAGTAACCTTGTCATGGCTTTGTGATTTCGCCGGGATTTAAAATATTCGCGGTTTAATCGACAAAAAATATATGGTCTATTTTACCCGCTAAATATTATCCGATGACCACCCAAATTGGTAGGTTTCTTCCCCGCCCTAAACTCTAGCTACATGCGAAATTCTGCGTCGATTGGTCTATAATTGTGACCTGTAGAGCAACTGCAAAATCAGCAAATTTTTCAGTTTTTGATCCATTTCAACCCCTGTTATGTAATGCTCTTCAAAAGAAATAGGGTTCTATTCTGACCTTAACCCCACCTCCATTTTAAATTTCGTGAAGATCGGGCCATAATTGCGACCTGTAGAGTGATTACAAATTAACATGGACAGACGGACGGACGGACATACATAGCTAGATCGACTCAGCTCGGCGAGATAGGAAGATCCATATATACTTTCCTATGTGGGAAATCAATATTTCGTGGTGTTACATAATTTTTGGCCCAATCAAACTTATAATACCCCCAACACATAGTGTTGTAGGGTATAAAAACTTAATTATTGTAATACTTTAATGCGTAAACAAACAAATAGCTCTGTCTACCAACGCGTGAACATGCCAGGAACAGCTGACCATGAGAACAGCAGGAACATTTATTATCGGATTTATAAATTTCATGGCAAGGAAATTGCAATCTTTTGTGAATTCGAGGTAGCAGCATACTTTCCCGAAATAACCATATCCTCAATTAAATTGTTGTGTAGTTTTTATACCCTACAAGGTGGTCAGGGTATTATGCCTTTGTACATTTGTTTGTAACAGGCAAAAGGAAAAGAGATAGACCCATAGTTCCTTTTGATGATATAATCACATTCGATTAATGAAAGTCCGTCCGTCCGTCTGCCCATGTATTTTTGTAAATAAAGTACAGGTCGCATTTTTTTCCCGATCCAGTTGAAATTTTGCTCAAATCAAGGACGAACCCTATTGAAATTGAAGATAATCGATAATCAAAATAGCCTGTAATATAGCCATAACTCCTTAAATATTGAGTTTTCGGCGTTTTTAGCTATTATTTGTGATCAATTTTCTAGGCGTGAATTATTGAATATTTTAAAATAGCCATAACTCCTTAAATATTGCGTTTTCGGCGTTTTTGGCTATTATTTGTGATCACTTTTTAATGCATGAATTATTGAATATTTTAAAATGGCCATAACTCCTTAAATATTGAGTTTTCGGCGTTTTTGGCTATTATTTGTGATCACTTTTTAATGCATGAATTATTGAATATTTTAAAATGGCCATAACTTCTTAAATATTGAGTTTTCGGCGTTTTTGTGATCACTTTTCTAGGCATGAATTATTGAATATTTTAAAATGGCCATAACTCCTTAAATATTGAGTTTTCGGCGTTTTTAGCTATTATTTGTGATCACTTTTCTAGGCATAAAGTATTGTATATATTGTATTATTTGTATATATATTGTTAAAAAGGTATATATTGTTCAAATATTTATTCACATTTAAATGCTGGAGTGCTCCAACGATAGCCACTTGTGGTTTTCCTTTTTTTCTTTTTTTCTGGAAAATTCTCACCAAAATGCTCTTGTACGCTTGTAAACAATATAATGAGCTGTCACTGAAATAATTTTAACAGCTGTCGGACGAGTGGCTTAGAAATGACAGCAGTCTGAAGTTGGTTGCAGTTTATTCATCTCACCCTTTGTATTCGTTTCAGATTTAAATGTAGCTCCCATATTTATTTTCAGCCGATTTTACATATTTGATGTATTCAACGTTTCGTTTCAATGAAGTTCGTAGAGAGAGACGAAATTTGGTACCAAAAAAAAAAAAATTGCTAAATTATATTGAAATCGATTGAGGTTTGGGTATAGCTCCTATATATATTTCGGCCAATTTCATGTATATTATGCACCAAACACGATATATATGTCCGATTCCAATGAAATTCAGTTACACTAATAAATTTGACAAATTTAATTAGAAATCAGCTAAGATTTGAATGTAGCCCCCATATATTGGCCGATATCACATATTTGATGTACCAAACACTAATTTTAAAACCAGTAAAGAAAGTCTTAAAGTCGGGCGGCGCCGACTTTATGATACCCTACACCACTTTGCTAATTAAGTAGAGCTCCACATAACAATTAAAAGTTTCTATGGGAGAATTCAATCATACACGCTATGATTATAATTATAATTTAAAGTTCAAAGGACTAAATTCGGAATTGTATTGCCCATTTGGTGCACAATTAACTTGAAATCGGATAAAGATATATATGGGAGTTATATCCAAATCTGAACCGATCTCGATAAACTTTGGCAACGATATTTCTGAGCTGTATTTGATATATTTCCCTGAATATCGTTGTTACAGAGTGCATATTACGGTTGTGGGTACCAAATATAACAAATCGGATGAATAATATATATGGAAGCTATAACTATATCTGAACCGATCTGAACCAAATTTGACATACTAGCTACTAGACTCAATTCGGTCGTAAGTGCCAAATTCCATCCCATTTGGACAAATATTAGACGTTTGGTGCACAATAAAAGGTAAATCGGACGATGTTATATATGGGAGCTATATCCAAATCTGAACCGATCTCGATAAAATTTAGCAAATGTATTTCTGAGCTGTATTTGATATATTTCCCCGAATATTGTTGTTGCATAGTGCATATTACGGTGGCGGTGGACAAAAATAACAAATCGGATGAACAATATATATGGGAGCTATAGCTATATCTGAACCGATTTCGATCAAATTTGGCATACATATTTTCAGGCCTAATATGGGTGTATGTGCAAAATTCCATACAATTCGGGCTGATATTACACGTTTGGTGCACAATAAAAGTCAAATCGGACGAAGATATATATGGAGCTATATCCAAATTTTGACCGATTATCTCCAATTTCAATAGGGTTCGTCCTTAGGCCAAACAAAAGACCTTTGCAAAATTTCATCTGGATCGGGCAATAAATGCGACCTGTACTTTGTTTACAAAAATACATGGACAGACGGACGGACGGACGGACGGACGGACAGACGGACGGACGGACGGACAGACGGACGGACGGACATGCATAAATCGACTCAGAATGTGATTCTATGCAGATCATCAAAAGGAACTATGGGTCTATCTCGTTTCCTTCTGCCTGTTACAAACAAATGCACAAAGACATAATACCCTGACCACCTTGTGGTGTAGGGTATAAAAACTAATTTCAATGAAATACGGAAGGTGTGACGGAATTTGGTATAAAAGTAAATTTTGTCAAATTATATAAAAAACGGTTCTGATTGGGATATGATTTTATCAAGAAACATTGATCCACAACGCCTATGCAATGGTATTAGGCTAACATAAAAAAACTGCACAACAATTTAATTGAGGATACGATTATTACGGGAAAGTATGTTGCTACCTTGAATTCTCTAATAGCAACAGAAATGCCACTCAACTTCCAAATATTCCAGTTTCCTGCACGCTTGCTATGAAATTAATAAATCCGAAGAAGGAAGGGTTTCGTGTATGCGGACTAAATTTGGCATGTTCCTGCTTTTCTCATGGTCAGTTGTTCCTGGCATGTTCACGAGTTGGTAGACCGAGCTATTTCTTTGATTCATATAAAGTAAATGAACTAACCAATTTAGTCTAAATCTAGCATGTCGCAATATTTAAATTTAGATATAGCTCCCATATATATCTTCGTCCGATTTGCCTTTTATTGTGCATCAAACGTGTAATATTTGCCCAAATGGGATGGAATTTGGCACATACAACCCTATTAGGCCTGCAAATAAGTATGCCAAATTTTATCGAAAACGGTTCAGATATAGCTATAGCTCACATATATATTGTTCATCCGATTTGTTATTTTTGTCCTCCGTAATATGCACTCTGTAACAACAATATTTAGGAAAATATATCAAATGCAGCTCAGAAATACCTTTGCTAAATTTTATCGAGATCGGTTCAGATTTGGATATAGCTCCCATATATAACTTCGTCCGATTTACTTTTTATTGTGCACCAAACGTCTAATATTTGTCCAATTTGGGTGGAATTTGGCACATACGACCGAATTGAGTCTAGAAGGTAGTATGCCAAAATTGGTGAAGATCGGTTCAGATATAGCTATAGCTCCCATATATATTGTTCATCCGATTTGTTATATTTGTTACCTACAGCCGTAATATGAACTCCGTAATAACGATATTCAGGGAAATATATTAAATACAGCTCAGAAATATCTTTGCCAAATTTTATCGAAATCGGTTCAGATTTGGATATAGCTCTTATATATATCTTGATCTGATTTCAAATTAATTTCGCACCAAATGGGCAATATAAGTCCGAATTTAAAAGATACAAATGCTTCGGCATATTTAGTCCTTTGAATTTTAAATTATAATTATAATTATAATTATGGGGTTTATGATTGAATTCTCCCATAGAAATTTTTAATTGTAATATGGAGCAAAGTGGTGTAGGGTATCATAAATTCGGCCCCGCCCGACTTTAGGACTTTCTTTACTGGTTTTAAATTGATTTTTTGAAAATTTTGTCACTTTTCGTGAGTAGTACAAATATTAGTTGCTCGATAAATCCCATCCTTGTGCTAGATAAAATATTTATAGAAATATTGAGATACTCAGGCATTTTTGTTTTTCATATGTTATTATGATTCAATTCACTATACAAAACCATCATTGCTTTCGAACATCCGCTCCACCGTTCCCCAACCATGGGTATACCAATATCATAGGTAGTATTTACGAGAATAAACTTTTGTTGGGTTTGAAACTTTATTCAATTTTAATACAGTATATTTTGATTGTATAATTTTGTTATGCTCAAGCCGACGGCAATTGACGGCTTGCTTCTCATCATTCAAAATCCGTTTAAACTTATTTTATTGAACAATATTTGAACCAAACACACACACACACAGATAAAAAATCTGGTAATTATAAACACTCATACACAAACAATTACAAAAACACTAACCGGAAACAGGAACTGTTGTAACGGATGACTGCTACTTCCGATGGTGTTGTGTCCACCGTTGAGCCAACTTGGGCATACAAAAATGTTGTCAAACGTTGCTTGTAATTAGTTTTGTATTGTGGTGGTTCTTTTTGTTTTCTTTTTAATAATCGTTGGTGTCGTTATTATGATTAACTGGACTTTTAATTGCTATTTACATTAAAACAAACACTGACACCATTGTATTTCTTGTGGTAGTAGTGGTGGTGCTGGATGGACCAGCACTTGAGAAATCCACAAGTGTTTGTACTTGTTGGTACTGCAGTAAATTGCCAGGGTGTGCGTGTTAGGTTAATTTTTTTTTATTTACTTTTACTTTCTCTCACATTCACATTTACTGCTTGGCTATACTTGCATTTTTTTAACCCACACAGATTTAACAGAGACAGGCATAAAGGATAAGCACATTTATCTTCACATCACCATCAATATTTTAATTTTTATTTTATTATTTTTTTTTTTTTTTCATTGGTATAAATATTTCTTCATGTATGTTTTTGTATGTATGAGTGGTTGCCTGTATGTATTATTTGTTTTCTTACTTTTCCTTTAAATATATATCCTGTTGTTGACAAAACAAATTTTCACTCAGACACTAACGAAAAAATCCACACTCAACAAATGCCTGATACTAATGTTGGCATTTTGTTTGGTCACACAAAACAACACTCTCACAATCTTTATACCCTACAACACTATGTGTTGGGGGTATTATAAGTTTGATTGGGCCAAAAATTATGTAACACCACGAAATATTGGTTTCCCACATAGGAAAGTATATATGGATCTTCCTAGCTCGCCGAGCTGAGTCGATCTAGCTATGTATGTCCGTCCGTCCGTCTGTCCGTCTGTCCGTCTGTCCGTCTGTCCATGTTAATTTGTAATCACTCTACAGGTCGCAATTATGGCCCGATCTTCACGAAATTTAGTATGGAGGTGGGGCTAGGGTCAGAATAGAACCCTATTTCTTTTGGAGATGATCGCCAAATGTTTAGGGGTTGAAATGGACCAAATACTGAAAAAATGTCGGATTTTGCAGTAGCTATACAGGTCGCATTTATAGACCAATCGACGCGGAATTTCGCATGTAGCTAGAGTTTAGGGCGGGGAAGAAGCCTACCAATTTGGGTGGTCATCGGATTATATTTAGCGGGTAAAATAGACCATATCTTTTTATTGAAAAAATTCGAAATTTTTCATTAAACCGCGAATATTTTAAATCCCGGCGAAATCACAAAGCCATCACTTCTGACCTTCTGACCTTTACTTTGATGTTAACATCCAACAAACCGGATATATAACAAAATAGGTGCGATATATATGTCGATCAAAGAAGATATGCTTGAAAGATCTCTTATAAGTCGAGAACGGCTGTACTGATTTCGACAGTTCTCATTAATTCAGAATGGCCTCTTAGCAGGAAAGAAAAAACGTCTTAAAAAATCGCATAAAAATATCTGTATAAAGATGAAAATATTGATTTTGTAAAATTTTCTCATAATTTTTCAATTTTGTCATATTTTTGGCATATTTTCATTTTGAATTAAACATTTGGTAATATTTCTACAGCTAACAAAACTAAGTAGTTAGGATATCAGGATATCATATACAGATCGCATTTATGGCCCGATCCTTACGAAATTTTGCATGGAGATAAGATGAGGGTCAGAATAGAAGCCTACTCTTTTTGGAGATGATCGCCATATATTTAGGGGTTGAAATGGACCAAAAAACTGCAAAATTGTCGGCAGGTCGTAATTATCGCCCGATCCTCACGCACATTTGAATGGGGGTTACCGCACATTGCAAAAGCCAAGCAATTTCGGATGGCCATCCAAAAATATTCAATGTGTAAAGGAGTTTGCCAACTTTTGTAGACAAAATACGAAAATCTCAATTCCAGTGACTCCATGGAGAATTCACAAATACAGGAAAGACGCACTTCTGACTATTTCGTTAACGCCGATTTCGTTGAAGAATATAGTCAAATGTCTGCATCTCAAAAAAATCAAATAATAAATGTTAATCTTTTGCCACTTCTGAGAGATTATGGGTCTTTGGGAAATATTGGTTCCAGATCTAGGAAGACCATTTACGTGCAACATCTACCAATAAATTTGAAATGAGCAAGTTAGTTTAAGTTGCTATTATTCGAAAATTAGAGAACGAAACCTGATGGTTTTCTTTTATTATTTGTCACAATATCTTGTGCAATTCTTTCGAGTATCTCGCCTATATGAACTGTATCGTTTATTATAGTGTTGTAGGGTATTCAACGGTCGGCCCCGCTCGACTGTAGCCTTTGCTTACTTGTTTTTTATTTCTTTTTATTTTGTTCTTTGTGTACATTTGATTTTCCAAAGTCCCGTTTTATGGTTTGTTTTTCCGAATTTTCCAAATATTTTCTTTGAAATGAAACCCGCAACTGAGGAAAATCTTTCCTTTAAGCGGCTTTTATATAAATGCCCAACGATTCGTGGGAGAGGAAAATGCTTTAAAGCTTTTGAGGAGGCAAAAGCTTTGCGGCATTTATTCCTTGTTCTCACATCTGCTCAACTGAACGAATGTTTACATTTTCGTGTGAGAGTTTTTCGTTATGTTGCGTGCAAACAGGTGTCGGTGCCGAAATTATTGGCGGCAAAATGTAAAAGTTTGTTTTTAGAAGTTTTTTTTTTTGGGTGTTCTGTGATTGTTTGAAAAGGTAAACAAGCAAAAAATCGTAATTGAATAATCGTTATCTACATACATTACATATATGTGTTTTAAGATTGCTCATTATATTAAGATACAGAGAATAGTATAAACATTGTAGAGAAGTTCTAACCTTGCCCAAAAGATTTCCTAAGAAGAATGGTATAGGTCCATAAGTTAATAATTCGTAATAATGGGTACAAAAAAACTAAAAACTCGTTTTATTTGGCCATGTGGGTCACAATTGATACGAGACATCAGATAAGCTGGAATTTTTAAAAATTTGTACTGACTAGTTCAAAAGTATCATTCGGGTTTGCCGACAGATGTATACTCTCAGCCAATGTTCGATTATTTAAATATATTTTGACTTCTGTTATGATTATTTAAATGTTTGAACCTCTATGGCGTAGGTTCCGAAGGAATGGCCAATATTGTATATCTGTTAGCGGACCTAAATACACGACACAAATATTGCGAATATTACCAGGTTTCGACTATACCGACTACGTTCTTCAATTTATATGAGATATATGATAATTTTGAGAAAAGGTTGAAATGTGCGTGATGTACCGGAAATAGTCGACCGAAGTATTCCATTTTCATAATTCACCTAATACAGATAAAACAAGTAAGCAAAGACTATAGTCGTGCGGGGCCGATTATGTTATACCCTACAACACTACAATATGTTAGAAGCCCCCTTATGTCCAAATCCATATTGGAAGATTTCGCTTTCGAAACTAGGATTTTGACCAGGGACATTTGCCCAATATTTCTGCACTCCGTCGGGCTGTTAGTCCATTTTACAGCTAAATATAATTCAGTAGTCATCCAAAATGCTAGTATTCTTCCCTGTCCTTAACTCTCTTCACAGGCGTGTCGATTGGCTTCAATTGTGTGATCGGAAAAACATTTCTGTTTTTGGTTAATTTGAGCCCCCAAATATTTTGCGATCATCTCCAAAAGCAAGAGGCCCCCTCTCCAGATTTAGACTCATCTATATGATTTGCTTGTCTACGATATTTGGCAATATTCGTCAACGAAATCAGCATAAAAAAGCCAGAAGTTCGCCTTTTGTGTATTTCGGATATCGCCTGTAAGTAATTCTGGTATTTTCTCACACAAAATTAGTGGTCCATTGTACCCGCTGTCCTAAACTCTAACTTTATGCGAGTCCTTTGGTTTCTATTTGTGACCTTTATAACGGCTGCAAAATCAGGAACATTTTTAGTTGTTGGTCCATTTCAACCCCCAAATATATTGCGGACATCTTTAAAACCAATAGGCCTAACCCTTTTGAGCCTAACCCTGCACTTATGAAAATTTTCGTGAGGATTGGACGATAATTACAATCTGTATATAATAACCCCAACCTGTGTTGTAAGTTCAAAAAGTATTACAAAATATACACTTCAATATTATAAGTCAAATTGAAAAAATCGCATGCGATAAAAAATATGAAAAAATATAAAAATGTCACAAAATACTACAAAACCTATATTAACATCATTATTGACATATTTTTATGCGATTTCGTCGGGATTAAAAATTTTCGCGGTTTAATGGAAAATATGACTTTTATTTAACACAAATGTTATGGTCTATTTCACCCACTAAATATTACCCGATGACCACCAAATTTGGAAGGCTTCTGCCCAGCCCGAAGCTTTAGCCCCATGCTAATTTCCGCGTCGATTGGTCCATAATTGCGACCTGTAGAGCAACTGCAAAATCAGGAAATTTTTCAGTTTTTGGTCCATTTCAACCCCTAAAAATTATGCGATCATCTACAAAAGCAATAGGGTTCTATTCTGATCATAACTGATAACTGTAGAGTGATTACAAATTAACATGGACAGACGGACGGACGGACATATATAGCTAGATCGACTCAGCTCGGTGAGATAGGAAGATCCATATATACTTTCCTATGTGGGAAATCCATATTTCGAGGTGTTACATAATTTTTGGCCCAATCAAACTTATAATACCCCCAACACATAGTGTTGTAGGGTATAAAAATGACATAAATATTGCGAATATTACCAGATTTGGACTATACCGACTACGTCCTTCAATTTATATGAGATATATGATAATTCTTAGAAAATGTTGAAATTTGCGTGAGGTACCAGAAATGATCGACCGAAGTATTCCATTTTCATACCTCACCTAATACAGATAAAACAAGTAAGCAAAGGGTATAGTCGTGCGGGGCCGACCATGTGATACCCTACAACACTACAATATGTTCGAAGTCCCTTTATATGCAAATCCATTTTGGAAGATTTCGTTTTTGAAATAATGATAAAGAGCCCTGCCCAGAGGTTACCCTTAGGTTTTTGACCCGGAGAATTTGGCCAATATTTACGCACTCCGTAGTATTGTGAAGTAATCAAAACAATTGCACACGAAAGTTGTGGTCCATTTTACAGCTAAATATAGTCCAATGTTCATCCAAAATGCTAGACTTCTTCTCTGTCCTCAACTCTCTTCCGATGCGAAATTCCGTGTCGATTAGTTTTCAATTGTGGCCTATAGAACCACTACAAAATTAGAAAAATGTAAATTTTTTAGCCATTTAAACCTTTAAATGCACATCCTAAGAAAAATAGGCTTAAATTCGACCCACCCCCCACGCAAAATTTCGTGAGGATCGGACGATAATTGCGACATACATATAATACCATCAAAACGTAGTGATGGAGGGTGTAAAAATTTAGAAAATTTAAAATTCAAAATTGTAAGTCAAATTGAAACAAGTAAGCAAAGGCTATTGTCGTGCGGGGCCGACCATGTGTACCCTACAACACTACAACATGTTACAAGCCCCGTTATGTCCAAATCCATTTTGGAAGATTTCGCTTTTGAAATGATGCGACGGAGCACTGTCCAGATATTACCTTTAGCATTTTGACCAGGGACATTTGCCCAATATTTACGCACTCCGTCGTATTTTGCGATCATCTCCAAAAGCAAGAGGCCCCTCTGTATCTCCAAATTTAGACTCTTCTATACTATCTTCTTGTCTACGATATTTGGCTATATTCGTCAACGAAATCAGCAAAAAGGCAGAAGTTCGCATTTTGTGTATTTCGGCTATCCTCTGTAAGTAATGTTGGTATTTTTCAGACAAAAGTAGTGGTCCATTCTACCCGCTGTCCTAAACTCTAACTTCATGTGAGATTTCGTGTCCTTTGGTTTCTATTTATGACCTTTATAACGGCTGCAAAATCAGGAACATTTTTAGTTGTTGGTCCATTTCAACCCCTAAATATATTGCGGACATCTTTGAAAACAATAGGCCTAGCCCTTCTGAGCCTAACCCTACCCTTTTCGTTAGGATCGGACGATAATTGCAATCTGTATATAATATCCCAAACCTATGTTGTAAGGTGGAAAAATATTACAAAATGTACACCTTAATATTATAAGTCAAATTGAAAAAATCACATGCGATAAAAAATATGAAAAAATAAAAAAATGTCACAAAATACTACAAAATCTATATTAGCATCATTTTTGACTTATTTTTAGGCGATTTTTTTAGATTTTATACTTCTATGTCAAGAGGGCATTCTGAATTGACAAAATTTGTCAAAATAGGTCCAGCCATTCTTGAGATATAAGCATTCCACCTAACATTCCATTCCGTTGTATATACACATTGTATATATTTCGCTATATATATTCGATATATTTACTATCGGCATCTACGTAACGGTCAGAATTGACCTGTTAGTCTATTTATGATTTCGCCGGGACTAAAAATATTCGCGGTATAATGGAAATTTGACTTTTATTTAACACAAATGTTATAGTCTTTTTCACCCACTAAATATTAACCGATGACCATCAAAATTGGAAGGCTTCTGCCCAGCCCGAAGCTTTAGCCCCATGCTAATTTCCGCGTCGATTGGTCTATAATTGCGACCTGTAGAGCAACTGCAAAATCAAGAAATTTTTCAGTTTTTGGTCCATTTCGACCCCTAAACATTTGGCGATCATCTCCAAAAGAAATAAGGTTCTATTCTGACCTTATCCCCACCTCCATTCTAAATTTCGTGAAGATCGGACCATAATTGCGACCTGTAGAGTGATTACAAATTAACATGGACAGACGGACAGACGGACAGACGGACGGACGGACATACATAGCTAGATCGACTCAGCTCTGCGAGATAGGATGATCCATATATACTTTCCTATGTGGGAAACCAATATTTCGAGGTGTTACATAATTTTTGGCCCAATCAAACTTATAATACCCCCAACACAAAGTGTTGTAGGGTATAAAAATCACATGCGATAAAAAAATATGACAAAAATGGAAAAAAATGAAACAAAAGATATAACTTTTTTATAGGTATATTGTCCCGCGATTGAATTGTGAAAATCGGCTCAGCGGTTCTTGATTTATAAGCAGAATAAATAAGATCAATTCTTTTACATATATATTGTACCTATTTTGCTATATATCCGATTTCTTGGCTTTTAGCATCACTGTAATGGTCAGAAGTTATCTTTTAATGTATTTGTTATTTGGCTAAGATTAAAAATATTCGAGGTTTAGTGGAAATTTTCCTATTTTCTAACATAAAAGTTAGGGTCTATTTTACCCGCTAATTATTATTGGTAAGTTTCTGTCCAGTCCCAAACTCTAACTCCATGTAAATTTTCCCGTCGATTGGTTCATAATTGTGACCTATAGCGCAACTGCAAAATCAGGAAAATTTTCTGTTTTTGGTCCATTTCAACCCCTAAATATCGTGCGATCATCTCCAAAAACAATAGGGTTCTATTCTGACCCTAACCCCACCTCCATTTCCAATCGGAAAAATCGGATCGGTTCATAATTGCGACCTGTAGCTTGATTACAAATTAACATGGACAAACGGACAGACGGACAGACGGACAGACGGACGGACGGACATACATAGCTAGATCGACTCAGACCCATATATACTTTCCTATGTGGGAAACCAATATTTCGAGGTGTTACATAATTTTTGGCCCAATCAAACTTATAATACCCCAACACATAGTATTGTAGGGTATAAATATTGGTATGGGAAAAATTGCATTTCGAACATCGAACATTTACATAAAATTTTTTGCGAAATCATAAATTCCGATAAATTCCATATTCATATCAGGTTTCTGGTTGAGAGAAATATTTAGATATAGCAAGTTGTAAAGAATCGCTGACTTGTTTCACAAGTAATGGCAGAAGGAAGTATTAAAAATTGTGATATATCATCCTCACATAAGATCTTGTGTTAGCAAAAAGGTTTGTATGTATGAAGTTTGAAGAGATTGGATGCTTATTTAGATATCTTTGAGCGTTTTGTTTTTCCTGAACCCTATGTGGAGGAGGTAACCGAAGAAATGGTCCGATCTCTACCATCTCTACCATATCAGATCTTGTGTTGATATAAATATTGAGATCTGCGAAGGCTGAAGGGAATCGGATGTTAATTTCGCGTTTTATGAACTTCGTGGATATTCAAAATTTTTACCATTTGTGGGGAAGGTACCAGAAGGAGTGGACCGATACATTCCATCTTCACAGCAGATCTTTTGCTACTAGAAATGATGCGATGGGAAAAATATGAAGAGAACCGGATGCTTATTTCAAAACTTTGACCCTTGGTTAGGGTGGTACCAGAAGAAATGGTCGGATCTCTACCATCTTTATAACATATCTTGAGTTGATAGAAATATTTAGACGTACCAAGTCTGAATGGAGTCTGATGTTAATTTAGCGTTTCATGAGCGTTTTATGGTATGTCCAAGGTCTGCGGTCAAAATGTTTGCTTGCCCAAGGCTTTAATACACCCTCCAGAATATTTTCGTGATAATATTCGGCATTTATTCTGATGCCACGGTCGATTAATACGAGCGGAGAGCGGGCTTTATCCCGAGCTTATTTTTCAATATTTGCCGAATGGAATATTGCGATATGTTCAGCTAACGAGCCATTTTTCGGCCACTGCGACGCGGGTTTCGTTCAAGTCGATGCTTTACTTTTCGAACCATTTTTGCTGATGTTGCTGTTTTCTTCCGTCCACTTCCTTGACGTCGGGCTACGCTACCAGTATCACGGAAACGAGCGATGGTATGAGACACAAAATATTTATTCTCCTTTAAATGCTGGAGAGCTCTAACGATATCCACTTGTGGTTTTCCAGCCAAATATAAAGAAATCATACTATCATGCTTGATTTCCAGCTTTTGTACGCTTGTAAACAATATAATATAAGCTGTCACTGAGATAATTTAAACAGCTGTCAGACGAGTGGCTTAGAAATTACAGAGTTAGAAGTTGGTTGCCGTTTTTTTTAATCTCACTCTGTATCTTTATCCGATTTTACGTTTATTTTGTATCAGATGGCTAATATCAGCCCAAACAGGGTGAATTTTGGTATATATGTCCTAATTCAGCCAAGAAGAAAGAATATCAAATTTGATAAAAAAAAAAAACGGTTCAGATATAGCTACAGCTCTCACATATACGTTTCATCAGATTTTATAACTAAGTCACTCAAATCCGTATTATACACTCCATAACAAGGATTTCCGGCACAAGATATTGGGTACATCTTAAAAATACCTTTTCCACGTTTTGTAGACATCGTTTCAGTTTTGGATACATCTCTCATACAATTTTTTCCCTCTAATTTGATGTAAATAATTGGGTAGCATAAAGTCTGCACTTCACGAATTTTGTCTTTCTTTATTTTGTGTGTGTGTGTGTTTTTTTTTTCGTTTTTTGGAAATTTGAAAATTATTGTAGTATTGCATGAGATTGCTTTCCTATAGTGGAAACATCAGCTTTCAAGTACAATGAAGTTTATATTCGAATTATTCTCTTAATTGAATTTCTAGGAAAACATCTCTCCATATTTTAAGAGTTTTAAGAACTCCTTTTAATAAATATTGAAATTACCCACATGAATATTTAGAATTACCCACATATATATCCACTTCAATACCTTCGAAAACATGTGCAAAAATCTCTTCGTCTGAGTTTGTGTGTGTATGTAAGCCAGTGTGCTACACTTAAATTAACACCCATCCATCCATCCATAATTACATCACATTTAATTGAATTAACATTTTATTTGTAAGCGAACTTACCGATGGCGTAAAGCAGAAACATATTACCAACAAAAATTAACACTTCAACTATAATGAGAATGAAATTTTCAAAAACAAAACGTTTTATATCTTAAGTTAATTAAATTCATGGAACAGCAGCACCTCGCCTCGCCTGGGTGAGAGCTACTAAACTTAAACATAGAAAACAAGTGGGAGTGTTCATCCAGACTAGGAACGGCGCTTAATGACACGATAGTGATAGCCATCCTCAGCCAAGACGGCAGATTCACCATTTTCGGGACCTTCAGCCTCGACAACACCCTCTTCAAGGGGAGCCAAGGTTTCTGGGTTTGAGGCAGGTTCTTGCTCAATGGTCATCAGTTCCATGGGAACTTCACTGGGCTGCTTATAATGATAACCGTCCTCGGCAAAAACGGCGGTTTCTTCGTTGTCAATGGGTGCTTCGGGTGCAGCTTCTTTAACTTCGGCTGGGGCATCTTCAAGGGGAGCATCAGTGACAGCTTCCTCGTTGGATATTTCTTCATTGGGTTTTTCTTCATTGACCTCTTCCGAAGCGGGTTCTTTTTCTTTCTCTTCCTCTTTGGCTGGTGGCAAATATTCTTTGTTTGGTGTTTCGCTGATTGTCATTTCTTCTGCTTCGGGCTTGGTTTCTTGTGCTGGTGGCAAATATTCCTTTGAAGGCTCTGGAGCTTCAGTGGCCATTTCAACTTCTTCGGCTTGTTTTGTTTCGGCAGGTTGGGAATTTTCTTCAGATGGCATGGCTTCTTCTTGGTGTTCCTCCTCGCTTGCGGCTGGTGGCAAATATTCGTTGGACGGCTTTGCCATTTCCAAAGGAGGCAAATAATTCAAACTCAAATGGGAAACATCACGACGACTTCTTACAACAACTCGTTTCACGGTCTTATATTCGTAGCCGTCATTACCCAAAACGGCAGTATCTTGAACTTCAGCCTCCTCGACGGGCAATTCAGTTGCAACTTCAGCCTCGTTTGTTTCCTCTGCCGTCGGTGGCAAATATTCATTTTTGGGTTCGGCTAACAGCTCCGAAACATCTCTCCTTAAACGGGCCGAGGACGGAATGTAAGTCAAGCCATTTACCACCAAAAGGACACAACTTAACGTGACAAGAAAGAGTTTCTAGAAAAGGGAAATAATGATTTTTAAAAATTCACCGAACATTTCAAATAATTTAATTCTTCATTTACCATTTTGATTAGATCTTCTATACTGCGTTACAGTTGCTGGATGAATAATAATTTTCTGTAATCACAATTTTGTATTTATACAAAAAATTCACACCTTGAAGTCGTTACAAAACTCACGACACGAAGAAAAATTCAAGCAATATTCTCCCCACCCGTCAACCGTCAATCGCCAAGAGCCAGACCAGCTGGTCGACAGATGCTGCAAAACACTTATGGGTAATTATCAAAATCCCATTAGGGCGACCACGGCATGTCCAACAAGCGCCAGTTTGAACTAACATCGTTCATCGAACATGTTCGGTGAGCATGACATGGCAAAAGCACCATCAAGGGGGCTTAAGCACAACCGTCGCGGCCGTCGACGACGCGCCATTGATCATTCAGTTAATACTGTAACACTTCATTAGCAGACAAATGGGGGCAAAAAACGATCACATTGAGTATCACTTCAGTTCGATGTTAACCATGGTCAGTACCAACAAGCTCTTCAACTCGTGTCAGTATCTCCTGAATGACTGGTGCGTTGCGGGGAAAATCATGAAGCTCCAAATTAAGTCACTTATTCTTATTATTCTACCTCGTTGCGTCATTGACTTCGCAGCCGTCACATGCGCAACAAAAATAGCAGCATACAATCTCTTCTGGACTTAAACTACTTACCAGACTGACTGTGATCCAAATATTTGTGTTTGAAGTCAATAAACAAAAGTTCTAGAAGTTCGGACAATTGTTTGCTCACTCTGTATAGAAAGTAAATTTAAGTTGTTGATTTTATTCAAAATTTACTTCCTACATGTCCATTAAAGTTATCCAAAACAAAAAGAACGTGTATTTATTACTGGAAATGCTATGGGGAATACGTTCATGACTCATTTATTATGTTTTTATACCTTCAGCCTAAAGAGAGTTAATATCATTTGCTACGGCCAAAACGTGCCTCATCGTGCAATGGCGGGTTTAGACACTATGTTCATTTTTGTACCAAATCCGTTTTAGGACATTTGGAGTCGATCTAGGAGTGTCGGTCCGCCCATCTGGCTGTTTGTGTCTGGCTGGTGTGCACAATAATTCTTAATAATTTTAATGGGAGTATCCGATTTGATCCAATCTTGGTACAACGTTATATTAATGTCAAACTTAGATCGAGTTCGGAGATGGACAATATCGGTCAACTCCTTCTGGTACCTCACTCACAACACGTTAAAATTTTCACAGAAAATATTTTACCATTTAGAACAAGATGGGATTATCCAATTTGGTGCAAATTTTTCAGATTCCAGTATTTGTATCAGTGTTATGTCATGTGCGAAAATAAAACACTATCGGCCCACGCCATCATGTACCTCCCCCACAAAAGTTAAAATTTCGAATAATTATAACTCTTGTAAATTGTGAGATAAGAGTCTGGATCTCTTCAAACTACACACATCACAATTATTTTAACCTGGTCTGGTCTGGTGTAAAGATGAAATGTATCGGTCCACTTCTTCTGGTACCTCCCCCCACAAAGTGTCAACATTTTGAATATTCGATTCCACTCAGACTTGGCATATCTCAATATTTCCATCAACAAAATATATGTTAAAAATATGATAGAGATCCATTCCTTCTGGTACCTCCCCCACAAAGGGTCAAAGTTTTGTATAACAAAAACGATAATAAAATCGGAAATAAGCATCCAGTTCTCTTCAAACTACATACATCACAATATTTTTATTAAACCAAGGTCTGGTGTGATAATGGAACATATCGGTCTAACCCAACTTCGGAAATACAGAACCTCCCCCACAAAGGGTCATCGGCACTAAAAAATACCAAAATGTCGATAACCTCAAGCAAGCCCTTCGCCGGAAATGGGCCAAAATACCGCAGAGCAATATTCGGGAAGCGTGTGACGGTTTCATTGGCCGTTTGAAGGCCATAATTCGTGCCAAAGGTAACCAATTTGAACTATTTGAGCTATTTCCGACATATTTTGCTTTCATTCAATAAAATTAAAAAAAAAAAAAAAATGTAAAAATTATGGCGTTTGACTTTGTTGCAGTTTTTTATCTCACCCTGTATACCCTCTGTATGGCTGAAGGTATCAAAATATCATTTCCCTATCTTTCTAAGATATAGAAACGGAGTTCCCATTATAATAATATGAGTCATAATACGTTAATTACGAGAACATGTTTAAAATGTTTAATCGACAACCTTGAACTCTACCAACCAACTAAGTACAGATTCCATCCCCGAAAATTGTCAATGACTGGTAAGAGTTGTATCGTCTCATAACCATCGCATTACCAATGAAACCATAACATTCGATATAATCTCTTCACCACAAGTTGTAAATAATTTTCGATTGTTGCCAACTCAGAACGATTCGAGTATGAGAGTCGCTCATTCAGCTTGGGGTCATTCATTGTTGCGGCCATATATCCGGCAGAACACCACTTGAGTCGAGTTGTGTTTGCCATGACATTCATATTTCATAGTTTAATTTTCACACTTTTCTAAATGCCCTTCGGGGAGTCTTTGCACCAAACACACAAAGGTACACACAACGGGTAAACCCGTTCTAATTAGATTCGGTAAGAAAAGCTTCTATAATCAGCGTGGTGATGTTTGTAATGAATCTTTAAACAAAACCACCCACACACACACAAACCAATTCGACCTTTGTGCTTTGTGTATTTTTCGGACAAAACTAATGAAGTTAATGAAATTGAACACCTATTAATCGAAAGGCATTGTACGCAACAACAACAACAACAAAGTGATCGAACAACCAGCTGATACTTGAACAACCAACTCAAGTGGATGCAAGTTTCAAGTCATTATCTTTTATCAGAAGTAGTCATTGCCTTGACAATGAATTATTTTTAAATAACTCGTTTGCAACCAAAAACTATGTACTTCAATCGGATGTTGGTTTGTAAATGAGGCACAAGTAATATAAAAAGTATTGAAAATATATTTAAAGGTTTAATTTAAATTTTTACGTAAATATTGAAACAAAAAGGGAGTAAAATTTATCTATTTGTGGTTAGTGACTAGGATTTTCTTCAGGGTAATAAACAGTGTCTCCTCAATCGACAGGAAATTAATTTTAGCAATTCTTCACGCTTTATATCTATATTTAAGGATTTTGTTGTTGATTTAAGGATACTAACCAGTACGGCAGCCACATAGTTTTTGGGTTGAAGAAAACTCTCACTAAATTAGGAAATATGTTCCATAGAGAAGAAATTCACACATTCTATATAATTTTTGTAGTCTCCACCATAGTATAGTAGTATTAAGTTTGTCATTCAGTTTGTAAAACCTCGAAATATAAATTGTGGACCCCACAGATCAACATATATATATATATTTATGCCGATTTAGCGATGTCCGTTTGTTTGTCTGTCTGCATGTGGAAATCACTCTAGCTTTCGAACAAAATTAAATAGGTTGATCAAATTTTACTCAGATATATTTTACGTCTGCAGGACATTTGTTAGTGAAAATGGGCCAAGTAGGTCCAGGTTTTGGTGTAGTCCCCATATTTTTTTAGCCAAAATGTTAACCCGAATTAATTGTAACTAGGTAGTTTATAGGCAACCTCCTTGCATAGAACTGTCTATATAGGTCCAAGATTTGGTATATTCCCCATATGATTGTACATCCAGATATTCGGTACTGTATGGATTTAGCTACATTTTTCAAGGAATTATCTCAAACTTGGCATTCCAAGTTTGCCTTCTATACATGTCCAAGTTTGTGTGTAGGTCCCATATAACTGTACCTCCAGACATTCGATATTTTGATGATTTGTGTCACACTTTTCACCGCAATTGTTTTAAATTTTGTATTAGCAGTTTGTAATGGTTACTACCTCCTTTGACAGAAACTTGGTCCTATACTGGTCCACATCTTAGTATGGTGTAATATAACGGCATTTGGCAATATTTGCCACACTTTTCTACCAAAATTATTTCAAATTCGGTATTTTGGGTTTTCCCACACAAATCTTCGTCTTCGTGCAGCCCCCATATAACGGTGCCTCCGAATATTCGTTATTGTGATGATTTTATGTATATAACGATATTATGTATACACGATAACTTTCGAAAGGAGTTACAGATAAGGTTCAAACTGTAAACCGTGAAGATGGTAGATATTGGATTATTCCCTCTGGTACCTCCTATACAAAGGGTCAGAATTTGGAAACATTTTAACTCTTATAAAATAATGAAAAATAATGAAATGAAATAGTGAAATAAGAGTTCGATTGTCTTCAAATTACACACATCCCAACATTTCTGTTAACACAAGATCTGGTGTAAAGGTGGTATCAAAATTGTGAATAATTATATCTCTCATAAAATAAGAAATAAGCAACCGATTTATTTTAAATTTCACATATTTCAATATATCTACTAACACAAGATCTGATGTGAAAATGGCAGATATCGGGCTACTCCTTCTGATACCTCCCCCACAACGGGTCAAAATTTTGAATAACCATGAAGCTTATAAAGCAAGAAATGAGCATCCGACTCCATTCAAACGCGGTATATCCCAATAGTTATATCAACACAAGATCTAGTATAAATGAGGAATATATCGGAGCTCTCCATCAAGTATATCCTCCACAAAGGGTCAAAATGTTGAATAATTATAATTCTTATAAAATGTGAAATAAAGGTCCGATTGTCTTCGAAGATAGCACATATCAATATTTTTATCAAGGGAAAATTCCAAACGATGCAAAACTTCAAATGCGAAATTTGAAACAATTCCGGAGAATAAAGTCGCTAATATGTGAGCTATACGAAGAAGTGGACTTGCATAGACAAATTTCCGTCATATGGTATAGTATCCATTACGAACATCAAATACGAAATTCGAAACAATTTCCGTTAATAATGTCCCTAAAATATTCAAAATACTGGATATCGTAAGGTATAGTTATATGGGGGCTATACGAAGACGTGGACCTGCATAGACACTTTTACGTCATAGGTTGATGTACCCATTACGAACTTCAAATACGAAATTTGGAACAATTTCGATGAATAATGACGCTAAACCATACAAATATCGAATACCTGGGGGTACCATTATATGGATGCTATACTAAAACGTGGACGTATGTAGACAATTCTCTTTCGAGGGTAAGAACTCAGAAGGAACCGCTTTTGCTGATTTTCAGACAATTTCTTGAAAAATATGGCTACAATCATCAAAATACCGAATTTGGTGTAATACAGTTGTATGGGGGCTATGCTTAACCTGCCTGGAGACAAAATACCTTTAAATGTGAATAAATCTTTTGTGTCTCCTACCATCGCTCGTTACCGTAATACTGGTAGCGTAGCCCGACGTTAAAAAAATGGACGGAAGAAAACAGCAACATCAGCAGAAATGGTTCCAAAAGTAAATAAGAGACATGACCGAAACCCGCGTCGCAGTGGCCGAAAAATGGCTCGTGAGCTGAACATATCACAATATTCCATTCGGTAAATATTGAAAAATGAGTTCGGGATAGAGCCATTGAAATTCCAAAAAGTGCAAGAACTTACATCGCAACAGAGAGTGTAGACTCAAAAGAGCTAAAGAGTTGCTTCGCTTGGCCGAAAGTGGTGAACTCCCGATTTTGACATTCGTTGTCCAGCAGTTTGTAAACAAACAAAATGATCGTGTTTATTTGCCGAAGAAGTCAACTGAAAATGTGCACCTTCGGTTGACCACCAGAACTCTAGCACCGGTCATGGTGATGGTGTGGGCCGCCATAACATCCGATGGTCGCTCTTCTCGCTTGTATTAATCAACCGTGGCATCAGAATAAATTTCCGAATATAATCGCGAAAATATTCTCAAGGTTGTATTAAAGCCATGGGCACGCAAACATTTTGGCCGCAAGCCTTGGACATTCCAACAGGACTCAGCACCATCGCACTCAGCACGCGTCACCCAAGAATGGTTACAAAATGAGGTTCCTCGCTTCATTTCCAGCGCTCAATGGCCACCAAAATCTCCGGATACCAATCCGTTGGACTATTGTGTCTGGAGTATTTTGGAAAGCAAGGTTGGCACTAAAAAATACCAAAGGGTCGATCACCTCAAGCAAGCGCTTCGCCGGGAATATGCCAAAATACCACAGAGCAGCAAATGCCGCATTCAGGCAGCGTGTGACGGTTTCATTTGTCGTTTGAAGGCCATATTTCGTGCCAAAGGTGACCAATTCGAACAAATCTAAACTTATTCTAAAATTTGATGCCATTACCAACATTTTTTGCTTTCATTTAATGAAATTTAGAAAAAAAAAATAAAAATTATGGCGTTTGACTTTGATGCAGTTTTTTTATGTCACCCAATATATCGTTGTTAGGTCTAAAGTTAGTAACATGCTATGTACGGTGGAGGGTATGATAATGCATGTCAAAATTTATTTTAGTAAACTGATATAGGTGAAGGGCACACATCCATCGGCAAAACCGAGTCGGTATAAGTTGTTTTTTTTTTTATAGACGACGGCAGATAAGTCGTTTTGACAGGCACCTATGTAAGGGTATGATTTAAACACCCACTAACCTCTTTTAAATGACTCGCAATCCGATCGTAATTACAATTTCGACAAAGGACCTCTAGCATCCATTAACCCAGTTCGCGTGCATATTCAATTTAAAATATTTTCATAAAAACGCTATCAAAGAAATGAAATTCCAAACTTTCTCGCTCATCTCATGTTTCAATGATTTTAGTTTAGGAAACGGGTTTTTATTGACACGTGACACTTTTTGTTTGCCTTTTGATTATTTTGTTTGCTTTGCACAACCAGCGGCGAGAGATTTGAGGATTAAATTGATTTATTCTCTCTCTCCCTCTGTGTTTTGTAAATGAAAGTGTTGCACTGGCCTTCCATTGTTGCCATTGTTTTGCAAATCGTATCTGCTGTCGGTTTGGCTTGGATGCTGTGGTCTCTAAAAATAAAACGTAAAGTTTTGTTTGTTGCCCACACACACACGCACAAAAAAAAATAATTTCCTTTTTATATTTCGTTGCTGGTTTAGTCAACAAAACGGATAAGCTGTCGGAACTATCTATACAAAAGCCGGTTATCGAATGCGGTATTGATTTACAAATCCATTTGTTTGCAATGGCATAACATGTAATTTATTATTTTAAGCCCATCTACGTAGATGTGTGAGTGAGCACTGGAAATTGAATTTACATTTTTGATGTGTACTCGTATTTCGAAAGGGATTCGTTAAGATTTTATCGCAACTAACTATTTGTGCCTAATTGAAACAAGTAAAGGGGAATCAAACAGATTTATACGCTCAATCTATGGCACCGAAGATCGAAGATCTTTACATTTTATTATACACTCCACCTTAGTATGGAGGGTGTATTAAGTCATTTCGTTTGTAACACCTCGAAATATATGCATTCAAGACCCCACAAAGTGTATATATTATTCATCAGCATTAATTCTACGTCCGTCTGGGGAAATCACTCTACCTTCCGAAAGAGTTAAAGTAAGTTGATAACATTTTATCTGTAGGACTTTTGGTATTGTCCTATATAAGTCCATGTTTTGGTATAGACAGAAAGTCGCCTAGCCCCCATATAACAGTACCTCCCTGTATTCGGTATTTTAATGATTTTAGCAACATTATTCACAGAAATTGTATTTAATTTCGTATTTGAAGTTCCTAATAGGTACTACAGGCCATGCAGAAAATTGAATATGCAGGTCCCGATTTTCGTATAGCCCCCATATAACAATACCTTTCTGTATTCGGTATTTTGATGATTTTGGCATTATTCACCGGAATTTTTACCAATAAATTGCCGAAGACACTGTATACTTTAAATGCAATGGATCTAATAAATCTTTGATCACGAATTAAAAAAAATGTAGAAGAGTGAGAACTTTCCCCCTCTATTTTGGCTACAGAGGGTATATATAAGGACTCTAGGACTCTTTGGAACAAATCCGTTTTAGAATATTTGGAGTCGATATTTAGGTTTCCGTCCATCCGTCTGTCTGTCAGTCTGGCTGGTGCCCACGACAACTCTTGAAGGGAGTATCCGATTTGGTCCGAACTTGCTATGTCGTAATATTATTGTCAAACTTAAAACGAATTGGTCGGAGATGGGCATCATAGGTCCACTCTTTTTGGTATCTCCCCCACAAAAGTTTAAAATTGTCAAAGGACATAATTAACCTCATAGAAAAAGAAAGTATCATTCAATTTTGTGCAAACTTTCCAAATCCCAATATTTCCACCAGTTCTAGGTCAGTACTAGGTCGGCCTTCTCCTTTAGTACCTCGCATATAAAGGGTCAACATTTGGAATAAATATAACTCTACTTAAAGGTGAAATAAGGGACTGAGTGTCTTACAATTTCACATATTCCAATATTTTTATTAACACTAGATCTGGTGGGAAATTCTGATATATAGGTCTACTACTTCCTATAACTACCCCAAAAAGGGTCAACATTTTGAATAAATGTATGTCTCTTTAAATTTCACACATCCCAATTATTTTATTAACAAAAGATCTGTTGTTAAGATGGGATATATCGGTCTACTCCTTCTGGTTACTTCACCACAAGGGGTCAAAATTTGCAATAATTATAACTTTACTAAAATATGAAACAAGAATCCGATTATCTTCAAATTTCACACATTTCAATATTTCCACTGACACACTATCTACTGTGAAGATGGAATATATCGGTCCCCTTCTTCTAGTACGTACGTCTAGTACATCTAATGAAAAATGAAATTGGAGTCCGATTGTCTTCAAATTTCACAAATCCTAATATTTTTATTAACACAAGACCTGGTGGAAAATTCGGATATATAGGTCCAGCTACATCCTCTACAAAGGGTCAAAATTTGAAATAATAACTCTAATAAAATGCGAAATAATAATCCAATTGAAAAACCACACTTCCCAATATTTTTATCTACAAGATCTGGTGCGAAGATGGGATGTATCTGTATACTCCTTCTGATTCCTTCCCCACAAAGGGTCAAAATTTGGAATAATTATACGAGTACCTCCAACAAATTGATAAATAAGAGTCCGATTGTCTTCAAATTTCACGCATCCCAATATTTTTTGAATACAAGACCTGGTGTGAAGATGGGATATATCGGTCTACTCCTCTGGTACCTATCGCATAAATAAGCATATGATTCCTTCTAAATATAGCACATTCTAGTACTTATACTTACACAAGATCTTGTATAAAGAGGTGAGGTATTAATGACGTTAAATTTGGCAAGGTCGAACTTTAAATAACTTCCACTATAAAATCGAAATTTAACCTTTGAATTTGGACGACTGTAATTTTATACATCCACCACAAATATGCCGAGGCGATTTACTCATGTCGCTTACATCGACATTTAAATGTTCAACATTCCGCATCCGCTGCCGTTCGTTTATTGTTTTAAAATTTCCCCTTTAAATGATGTTTCGCAACTCTTTCATTGTCACATTATCATCAAAAGACACAAAAAATTACGCAGCCAGCATGGACATATTTTTTGGTGGAATTAAAATACACAAAAGGTTCCATTTAAATGCTATTACAAAAGTTAAATGGGTTCACAGCAATCGACAAAAGAAGAATGTGGCTTCGTTTGTCCGGCAATGTAAAGTAATTTTTTTATATTGTAATAATATTGGGTTTGTTTCAAATGAAGTAAACCGAGACATTTTTTTCTTTTGACTATCAGCCTGTTGCATTCTTTTAAATCTAGGCAAGCCTTAATGAAGTCAAAAGGAAATGACAACAAAAAAGAGTTGAACGTAATAAAGTAATTATGGGTCAAGAATCCTTTTAACATTTTTCTAAGCTTTTGAAATTGAAGGGGGTAAGAGGGAAATAAATTTATCTACCCACCCATTTAATGAGAAACAAGTAAAAAAGCTGTAAGTTCGGCCGGGCCGAACTTTTAATACCCTCCACCATTTGGTACAAATTTGGCAATTTCCAAAAAATAAAACCCGTTAAAAATTCTGTTAAAATCTTAAAAATACCGAATGCTTATACGATGACGTGGGCCTGCATAGGCAACTTTTGTCATAAATTATTACAATATTTAAATGCGAAACTTGAAGAAAAATCTGTTTATAATGTAGCTAAAATCGTCAAAATACCGAATATGGGGGGTACCGTTATATATACGAAGACGTGGACCTGCACAGACAATGTTCTGGCATGGGCTGAAGTATCCATTACGAACTTCACATACGAAATTTGAAACAATCCCTGTAAATAATGTCGCTAAAATCATTAAAATACCGAATATCGGGGGGTACCGTTATATGGGGGCTACAGGAAGACGTGGACCTGCACAGATAATTTTCTGTCTTAGGCTGTAGCATCCATTGCAAACTTCAAATGCCAAATTTGAAATAATTCCTGTGAATAATGTCGCTAAAATCATCAAAATACCGAATATCGGGAGGTACCGTTATATGGGGGCTATATGATAACTTGGACCTACATGGCCCATTTACGAACTTAACCTGCCTACTGGGAAAAAATACATATGTGCAAAATTTTAGCCTTCTATCTCAATTTGTTCGAAAGATAGCGTGATTACAACAGACAGACAGACGGACATGGCTAAATCGTCTTAGAATTTTACGCTGATCAAGAATATATATACTTTGTTGGGTCTGACATGAATATTTCGAGGAGTTACAAACGGAGTGACAAAATTAATATACCCTCCATAGTATGGTGTAGGGTATAAAAATTAGAAAAACACAAAATTGTACAAATTCAGGAGCTACCGTTGTTATATACCCTCAAAGTGAGGAGTTTGTAAGCATTTTTTTCTTTCAAGAATTTGTAGCAGTAATAGAACAAAAAAGTTTTTAAACGTTCTAAAATGTTACAAATTGGACTGTTAGTTTTTTATACCCGCCACCATAGTATGGAGGGTAAATTAGTTTGTCATTCCGTTTGTAACATCTCGAAATATACATTTTAGACCCCACAAATTATTGATCAGCATAAAATTTTGTGTCGATTTATCAATGTCCGTCCGTCTATCCGTCTGTGGAAATCACTCTAGCTTCCGAATGAAATGAAGTAGGTTGATAAAATTTTACTCAAATGGGCTACATAGCCCATATACACGTTTTCGTATAGCCCCCATATAACGATACCCCCGATATTCGGTATTTTGATGATTTTAGCGACATTATTTAACGGAATTGTTTCAAATTTGCTATTTAAAGTTCGTAACGGATACTACAGCTTAAGAGAGAAAATGGACCATGTAGGTTCACGTCTTCATACAGCCCCCATATAACGGTACCTCCCGATATTCGGTATTTTGATGATTTTAGCGACATTATTTACCGGAATTGTTTCAAATTTGGTATTTGAAGTTCGTAACGGATACTACAGCTTATGACAGAAAGCTGCTTGTGCAGGTCCACGTCTTCGTATAGCCCCCATATAACGGAACCCCCGATATTCGGTATTTAGATGATTTTAGCGACATTATTTACCGGAATTGTTTCAAATTTGCTATTTTAAGTTCGTAACGGATACTACAGCTTAAGAGAGAAAATGGACCATGTAGGTTCACGTCTTCATACAGCCCCATATAACGGTACCTCCCGATATTCGGTATTTTGATGATTTTAGCGATATTATTTATCGGAATTATTTCAAATTTCGCATTTGAAGTTCGTAATAGATACTACAGCCTATGCCAGAAAATTGTCTGTGCAGGTCCACGTTTTATAACCCCCATGGTACCTCCCTATATTCGGTATTTTGATAAATTTAGCTACATTATAAACAGATTTTTTCAAGTTTCGCATTTGAATATTGTAATAGCTTGTGACAAATGTTGACTATGCAGGTCCACGTCGTCGTATATTTTTTTTTTTGAAAATTGCCAAAATCGTTCCATATGGTGGAGGATATTCAAAGATCAGCCGGCCGAACTTACAGCTTTTTTACTTGTTTTTTTTTTTCTTCTGGTTTTTCGTTTGGCTCGAGGTCAGAATTTAAAAAAAACAGACGAATTTGTTTTTTTATGTATTAATTTATTTGTCCGATATTTCGACTATCTTCGATAGTCATCATCAGGGATTTGACTTGAAAAAAAAAACAATTAACATTTAGTATAAATAAATAAAACAAAACCCTATAACGATAATTACATTGGATTTTAACTCTTCTGTTTTTAAGTTCTCTGATGCAGCTTTTCCATCTTTTCCTTTTTACTCGAATTTTCCAACTAATTTTTCTTATGCTTTTCGATGACATTTCTATAAATTTGAGCACAATGTTCCGTGTCAGTTTTGTAGTTCATTCGTTTAGTTTTTTTTTTTTTTTTTTTGAAAATGCTGCTTTATGAAAATAAATGAATAAAAAAAATTGGGAGGCATTATCTTCACAGTCGAACTAAATTTTGTAGAAATGTTAAGTTGTGTAAAATTTGGGCTAATTTGGCATTTTTTTCACTAGCCATGTGGAGAGATGAACTGCCAAAAATTGATTGGGATCTTCGTCACTTGGTAATGTTAATTTAATAAAAATTCTGAAACTCAATATTTGGCAATGGGAATTTTATGAAAAGATTGGGATTTGCAAAATTTACAATTCTATGGGAATAATTATTAATCAAAAGTTTAAGCAGAATGAGTAGAGCGAAATGTCTATTATACTTACGATTAACAGAAATTTTGAGATACATGAAATTTGATGAAAATCGCTGACTTGTGTCGCATGTTATAAGGCTTATAATAATTCCAAATGTTGACTCCTTGTGATTGAGATTCCAAAATGAATTGGCCTATAAATTCCATATTTACATCAGATCTTTGGCAGAGAGAAATATTTAGAAAAGTTTGACCCTTTGTGAGGAAGGTAGCAGAGGGAGTCACCCGATTTATTCCATCTTCACAACAGCTCTTGTGTTGGTAGAAATATTGCAATGTGTGAAGCTTAGAATGAATTGGTTGCTTATTTCGCATAATATGAGAGTTTGGATTATTACAAATTTTGACCCGTTGAGGGGGGGGGGGGGGGGGGGTACCAGAAGGAGTGGTTGTATATATTCAATCTTCAGACCAAATATTGTTTAAGTAGAAATTTTGGGATGTGTGCAATTTAAAGAGATTTTAATGCTCAACTCCTTTTGGTTATTCAAAATGTTGACCCTTGTAGGGGAGGTACCAGAAGGAGTTCACAACAGATCTTGTGTTGATAGTAATATTGGGATGTGCCGAGAGTTATCGTGGGCACCAGCTAGCAGGAGTAGAACGATATACCTCATTATCACATTATGTCTATATTGCAAAAAATATTGAGATGTACGAAGTTTGAAGAAAATCGTTGACTTGACTATCGTTATGTTATGAGAGTTATAATTATTCAAAATTTTGACCCTTTGTGCAAGGGGTACCAGAAGGTGTTAACCGATAGAGAATGTGTCAAGTACAAAAACAAATCGAATGTTAATTTCGAAATTTATGATCGTCATCGTAATTCAAAATTTTGACCCTTTTTAGGGGAGGTACTAGAAGGGGTGGGCCTATATCTATAATCTTCACGCCAGATCTTGTGTTAGTAGAATTATTTGGATGTATGATGTTTGGATGTATGATATGATGAAGAAGAACCAGTAAAAAAGCAGCTAAGTTCGGCCGAAACCGTTATATGGGGGCTATACGAAGACGTTGTCTTGCATAAGTACTTTTTTGTCACAGGCTGTAGTACCGATTCAAAACTCAAATATGATATTTGACACAATTCCGGTTAATAATGTTGCTAAAGTCATCAAAATACCGAATATCGGGAGGTGTCGTTATATGGGAGCTATAACAATACGTGGACCTGCATTCGCATTCATTGTCATAGGCTGTAGTGCTCATTATGACCTTCAAATACGAAATTTGAAGCGATTCCGGTGGATAATGTCGCTAAAATCATACAAAAAATGCCGAATAAAGGCAGGTATCGTTATATTGGACTTTTCCGCTGATCCAGAATATATATACTTTTTTAGGGACTAACTGTGTGTTTTGAGGAGTTGCAAACGGAATGACAAAGTTAGTATACTATCCATAGAACGGTAGAAAATATAAACAAGTAAAAAACATTAAGTTCGGCCGGGACGAACTTTTAATACCTTCCACCTTTCACCAACGGAGCTAGAACCCATTATGCTCAACAAATACCAATTTTTGGACAAATCCATGAAAAAATGTGGCAAAAATCATCAAAATACCGAATATCGTGAGATACCGTTATATGGGGGAAATACCAAAGCGTGGACCTATACTTGCAATGTTTCGCCACACGAACTAGGACCCACTATGACCTACAAATACCAAATATATGACAAATCCGTGAAAAAATGTGGCAAAAATCATCAAAATACCGAATATCGGGAGGTACCGTTATATGGGGGCTATACCACTAGGTGGACCTATACATGCAATGTTTCGTCACCAGAGCTAGAACCCACTATGATCAACAATAACAATTTTTACCGAATCTCGGAGGTACCGTTATATACAAAGCGTGGACCTATACATACAATGTTTCGCCACACGAACTAGGACCCATTATGACCTACAAATATTAATTTTCAGACAAATCCGTGAAAAAAATATGGCAAAAATCATCAAAATACCGAATATCGGGAGGCATCGTTATATGGGGATTATACCAAAACGTGGACCGATATATCTCATTTTCAATACCAACCATTCTAGACACAATACAAATTATACTGCTAAATGTTGACGCTCTACGTCAAATAATGTGGCCTGTATAGTGATTTCAACAGACAGACGGAGAGACAGGCAGACGAGCATCGTTAAATCGACATAGAATTTTATGCTGATTATGAATATATATACATTATGGGGTCTACGACGAATATTTAGGGATGTTACAAACGGAATTAAAAAGTTAATATACCCTCCTTTGCAAGGTGGGGGGTATAAAAATCGGGTATTTGTTGTGCATTTTATAAGCATTTTGGTTATTCAGAATGTTACCCCTTTGTAGGGTAGGTACCAGAAAAAGACGTCCTATATTGTCCACTCTGTATTTTTCCATCCCATTCACTATTTTTTCTTACCTCATAAAAAGAGAGGTAAGGTAATTAAGCATTTGGTTGGGATATACCAGGAGGAGTAGACCGAAATTGCCAGTCTCCGAACTTGATATAAGTTTGATAATAATATTACAATGTACCAAGTCTGGCCGAAATCGACTACTCCCTTCGAGAGTTGTCGTGTGTATTAACCAGACGGACGGAATATGTAAAATTAGCAAAGATTTGTTTTTCATATTTATCCTTCGTAGTTTAGACGAAAAACTATAGGTTTTTACGATTTCACCTAATATACCGATGAGTTCATTTGTAGGTTTTGAAGAATTTGCATTTGTTGTATTCCCATCACCTCTTCGTATAAACTGCACTCTCTATCTCTTTTTGTCAACAAATTAGATATTCTCTCAGAATACTCTTTACTTAACTACTCAAACTCAAGCAAATCATATTAATTCAATGCTAATATTAACTAGGTTAAAGCTCATGGGTAAGAGGCCATTTATTGACGTAGAAAAAAACTTGCAAAATTAGTAACAATCTCTTTTTTATGAATCCAATCAAAGTTTGTTCAATAAAACAAACATACATAGTGCGTACATCATATAAATGGCTTTCATCATCAACCTGTGTCACTGAAATGGGGACATTTTTATAAAGTTCTTCCACAACACGAAGTTTCTATGAATTATAATATAATACGTGGAATACAGAAAAAAATTAGAGAAAATGCATGAAAGTATTAAAGTAAAAACCAGTAAAAAGCGCATAAGTTCGGTAGAGCCGAACTATTAATACCCTCCACAATTTCGAAAAAAAAAAATTTTAAAAATTTTAGAAACGAGTTAAAAAGTATCAGCCGATTATGCCGACAGATGTATGCCCTCAGCCATATTATTTTAATGTATTTTGACTTCTTCTTATGATTATTCAAATTGGTGACCCTCCATGGAGTATGTACGGAAAGAATGGGCCAATATTGTCCATTTCGTATTGCACCTAAATATATACGATATAAATATTGCGGCGTGTCAGGTTTGGACTATATCGACTACTTCCTTCACTTTATATGAGATATGTGATAATTTTTGGAAAATATTAAAATGTGCGTGAGTTACTGACCGAAGTATTCAATTTTCATACTTCATCTAATACAGATAAAAATATTGATATGGGCAAAATTACAAGAAAATTGAACATTTATTTATGCGAAATTTTAAGCGAAATCATAAATTTCATATTCATCTCAATAGAAATATTTATTTGTCAGGAATTGCTGACTTGTTTTGCAAGTTTTAATAAAGATTAAGGTATTGAAAATTGTGACCCTTTTTGGGTGAGTTACCAAAAGGGGTTCGCATCATCATATATCATCTTTACAACAGATCTTGTGTTAGCAAACATGTCTGTATGTGTGAAGTTTGAAGAGAGCTGGATGCATATTTCGCTCTCCTTGATCGTTCTGTTTTTCAAAATCTTAAACCCTATGTGGTGGAGGTATCAGAAGAAATGGTCCGATCTTTACCATCTTTATAATAGATCTTGTTTTAATGGAAATATTGTGATGTACCAAATCTGAATGGAATCGGATATTAATTTCGCTTTGTGGTAGAGGTACCAGAAAGAGTGGACCGATATATCCCATCTTTACAGCAAATCTTGTGTAAGTGTAATTGATGGGATGTGTGAAATATGAAGAGAACCGGATGCTTATTTCGGATTTTATAATCGTTTTGGTTATTCAAAACATTGAACCTTTGTGGGGAAATTACCACAAGGAATGGTCCGGTCTATACTATATTTATACCAGATCTTGTGTTGATAGAAATATTGATGTGTGTCAAGTCTGAATAGAATCGAATGTTAATTTCGCGTCTTTTGGGCTTCATGGATATTCGATATTGTGACCCTTTGTGGTGAGGTACCATCTTCACACCAGACCTTGGGTTAATAAATATATATTGTGATGTGTAATTTGAAGACAATCGGACTTATATCACATTTTATAAGAGTTATAATTATTCAAAATGTTCACCCTTTGTGGGGAATGTACTTGATGGAGTGGACCGACATTTTCCATTTTTCGAACCTGACTTAGAACTGATGCAAATATTAAGATTTGCAAAGTTGGAGCAAAATCAAATAATCCTCTCTCTCTCTGTGCAGTAAAATATTTGTTTTGAAAATTTCGACTTTTTGTGGGGGAGATAGACAAATTTCTGTCTTAGGTTATAGTATCTTTTTCGAACTAAAAAAAAAACAATTTAAGACGATTCAGGTGAGGTATACGAAGACTTGGACTTGCAAAGACAATTTTCCGTCGTAGATTGTAGTACCACCTACGATCTTCCAGTACGAAATTTGAAACAATTCCGGTCTATAATGTCACTAAAACCATCAAAATACCGAATATTTGGAGGTAACGTTATATGGGAGCTAGACGAAAACGTGGATCGAAATGGCATATTTACGAACTTATCCTGCCTCCTGGCAAAATACATATGTGTGTTCTATCTCAATTCATTTCAAAGAGAGCGTGATTACCGCAGACAGCACACAGACAGACAGGCGAACGACGCTAAATTGCTTTAGAATTGTACGCTGATCAATAAAATATACACTTTTTTGGGTCTGATATGAGTATTTCGAGGAGTTACGGACAAATGAGAAAGTTAATATACCCTCCATAGTACGGTGAAGGCTATAAAAATTAATCTCATGATTAGCGTGGGATTCGAAGGAATTCCATTTAGAAGCAATCAACATTAATGACAGTCATCTCAAATTCAACTATTTTTTCCACGAAATCTAAATCTGTTGTCAGAATGGAACCCTATTGTTTTTGGAGATGACCGCAAATATTTAGGGGTTGAAGTGGACCAAAAACAGAAAAATGTCCTTATTTTGCAGCTGCTCTACAGGTCGTAATTATAGAGCAATCGGAATTTAGCATGGGGCTGGATTTTAGGGCTTGCCAGAAGCCTAACATTTTGTTTGGTCATCGGACAATATTAAGCGAAACTGGTGAAACCAGAAACACACGGAGAAGTCACTTCTGACCGTTACAGTGATACAAAATTGGTACAATGTACATGTACAAGAAATTAAAAAGGATAGAATAGCAAAAATATACCAATAAACAACAATAATAATAAACTACAACATTATTTTTCGGAATGACCTCTTGCCAGAAAAGGATAAAATCGCAAAAAAGTGCCAATAAAAAATTTAATATTTTTTGTCAAATTTTCTTTATCGCATGCGGTTTTTTCAATTTGACTTACAATTCTAAATATTCAGGTCGCAATTATAGTCCGATTCTCACGATATTTTGCATGATTGTAGGGTTAGGGTCGGAAAAAAGCTTATTGTTTTCACAACGCATATTTAGAGGTTCAAATGGACCAAAAAATTTAAATTCTATTGATTTTGCCGTCGCCCTACGGGTCACTATTGAAAAATCATCAACATAGAATATTGCATAAGGATAGAGTTAAGAACAGGGCAGAAGTCTAGCATTTTGGAAGTTGAACCGGACGAACCATATTGAATTATGTGGTAATCGGATCAGATTTAGATATAGCTCCAATATATCTTCAACCGATTTCGGGTTAATTGTGCACCAAATGACCAATATAAGTCCAAATGACCAGTTCCGAAGGAATTCAGTCTAGAAGCAAGTACATCAAATTTTGTTCAGATATAGTTATAGCTCCCATATATATGTTTGGTTTCTAAATACCTCACATTTGTAATATGTATTCGACAATAATGATATTTGCTACCACATATCAGATATAGCCCAGAAATACCTCTGTCAAGTTTTATCGAGATCGGATCAGATTTGAATATAGCACCCAAATATTTCTTCAACCGATTTCGGGTTAATTGTGCGCCAAATGGCTAATATCTGTCCAAAAGTCCTAATTTTTTTACATCCGACCGATTTCAGTCTAGAAGCAAGTACATATCATTTGCAGAAAGTCGGTTCTGATATAGCTATATAAGTTTCGTCCGATTTGGTGTTTAAGTCCCTCACATTCCTAATATGCATCCGACAACAATGATATTTGGTACCAGATATCAGATATAGTCCACAAATATTTCTGTCAAGTTTCATTGAGATCGGATCAGATTTGGATATAGCTTCCATATATATCTTCATCCGATTTCGGGTTAATTGTGCACCAAACGGCTAATATCAGCCCAAATGGAGTGAATTTCGGGACGTACGTTTCCATTTTGTTGAACTCGGCTCCGATATATATTCATTCGAAAATCCCATATATTAGTTACCTCCCATATATTAGTTACCTCTGAAACCAAACTATAACAGCTCTAAAGGCAAATGTTGATAGGTGGTATGATCTACCGGTATGATAGCCCGGTCAAAACCCAGAGGTAACATTTGTGAAGGACTGTATAGCATTATCTCAAAAAAATCGACTAAAGTGGACTTGGATCCAAGAAGCTTTTCCAATATATTGTTGTGTTTAGGGTATCACATGGTCGACCCCCGTTATACTTTTCTACCAAGAAAGCATTCCGAAGTGCAGCGAAATGTCAAAATCGGTACAAGCTGTTATTGAATTGTAAGTAACCAGTCCAATTACAGATCGGAAGATAAATTTCTAAAACTCGCATTATTAAGCAATAGGTCCTAGGCGTAAAAAATGTTCCTCGAAAGCATTCTAGGAGTAAAGTCGCATTTAAACGATCAAAATAGTTTTGTAATATGAATTTCTTTATCCTTCACATTTGATATGTGAATTTTCAATGAAATTTAATACTCATATTTTATCAAGAAAAATTGACATGTGGTCGTTTTTGAGATTATATGTTAAACGTATCTTCTAAGCGAACATTCACACCTTCCTTCATGCAATTCAGAAGTGTTAAATCTATTTATGGATTTCTTATTAAAACACAAAACTAGGTCAAAGTTCACAATCAAAGTTCAATGTGCCAAAGAAAAAGTTTCGCTAAAAGGCAACAAGTTTGTCTTGTCTAAGTTTTCTCAAGTATTTTCAGTTAAGTGTAATTTACCCCCCAACTAACTTTATCACAACTAACCACAGCAATTTGCTTCTTCGGAGAGATGTATATTTACAATATGCCAAAGTATGTGCACAAAACGCATTTTTAAACATTTTATGCAAGACTTTTGAATGGCTGTTATCAAAAAAAAAAAATAAATAAATAAATAAATAAAGAGAGTAGTATCGCCCTGCCTTAAAGTTCGTCAACTAAGCATTGTAAGCGATACTATTTTTGACATATTTTGCGTTATAAATAAAAACGAAGAGCAAACTAATTAGTTTTTGAACCCACCTTTATCCTCGCATCATTATGATAAAATCCAGACAACAGATGCAAAAATAGCAACATCTACCAAAAACTATTTCCAAAGGATTTTATAAAATGTAATGAGAAGTGTGTTTTCCGATATTTTTGCAATTACTGATTTTTATGAATTTTCATGAATGTAGCGTTATTAATAAAATGTCGAAAGTAGTACAAAGTTGATATGTTTATAAACAAGTAAAACCATATTAAGTTCAGTCGGGCCGAATTTTTAATACCCTTCACCTTTGGATAAAGAAAAAAGTATCTGGATTCAAACGTGTTACAGTTTAAAATACAAATTCCAGTAAGACCGTTTAGATAATGCTATTAAGCCGTTGTATGGCTTATGGAGTCGATTTAGGGACGTCCGTCCGTTTGCCCATCCGCCCGTCTGTCTTGCTGTTGCGCACGATAACACTCGAAGGGAGTATCCGATTTTGTCCAAACTGGGTACATCGTAATATTACTGTAAAACTTAGATCAAATTCGGAGATAGGTAATATCGGTCCACTCCTTGTAATGTCGTCTTTTCAAACCCACAAAAAAAAATAGCATCCAGGTTTAAATTATATTTGTCAAGGTGGTAACTGATGCTGACTTTTACACTTCACTGTAGGTGTGGGGGACAAATTTACTGGCACAGAATGAGAAGACCGAAAACAAGCGTTACAAGGTATTCATGAAAACAATAGTTCAGCGACAAACCTACATTCCATTCATTGTTGTTTTCTTTTTTTTTTCTCTCTAGTTTATTAATTTGTGTTACATATCTTGTTTTTGACTTGAATTTCGACTCCCTTCCTTCCTGACCGTAACTCATGGTTAGCAGATCAGTTTGTTCAATAAAGTCATGATGCACGTAATTAAACAACGACTTCCATAAAACTCGCGTTTCGGTCAAAAATATCAAAATATATTAACAGATGAATTATCAACTTTCGGCAAAGACAAAACATTCGAAAATTAATTGAAGTACAAAAAAATAAGTGAAGCCCCAAAAGTGTTATTGAAATGAAACAACATCTAATTATTATAATGTTTTCGAAGTGTATAAATCTTGAAAAGTTTGAAAACCACTGGAAATTTTTTCTTTCATCAGAATTTCGTTGAACGTACCGAGATCATCACTGTCGATATTACTAAACTTGGTTTCTTGTGGAGAATTTATCGAAGGTCAAAAAGTACAGTGTCATTGGTCTTCTTGTTAAAATTCAGGTAAACCAACTTCCTTCTTTCTTGGACCTTTAAGTCGAACACATCAGTTTTGGTAACTTGCACCCATAAAATAGAAAGTTAACGTGAAAATTAACATTAGTTACTTAAACCAAAAAAAACACCTCCGTTTATTATTGTGATCCTAAAGGAAATTCCTAACCTTAAAGTCAATTAAGGGATAACAATAGCCTTACTAATCAAAACGAGCAATATTTCTTTTGAAAGGTAATAGAAAGTTTTAAAGTAAAAATTGTTCAAAATTGCCACATAAGCATATTTATTTTTTTTTAAACAGACACCTCCCACACATAGATCCTATCTTCCTTAGTCACGTGGAAGTGGCGTTGGATCTATTAAGCCCAGGTCGTGACTACCCACAGGGCAGTGGCGGCTTGGGAGGAATATCTTTCTATACCACCTTCAAACTCGGCATTTACTACATAATAGAGATAACAGCAAAAAAAAAGACTTGCTTCGATTTCATAACGCATCAGCATGAACAGTAATGATGCCTAAAAACTAACATACACCAGGCTATTTCCGTATGATATTGCCATAACTTCCAGACCAATCGATATTTGGATGCGTCTAAATAGCTGTCCCATGATGATAGGCACAATGCACTGAAATAAGCATTCGGTCTTCGAAAAATCTGCCATCAGTCAATACCTAAAAATCCATTATTTTGCGGAAATCGTTCTGAATTCGGCTGGTTAACTAAATTTTACTAGCTTTAAACCCGTAACTTTCCTACAAGGATGATGAAGTAAAAACTAAGGGATTAAGCATCTAAAAAGAACACACACTTCGTAAGCCGCCACCATTTTGTTAAAAGACCGCACCGAAATTTAACTATGTCACATTTGGCGGCAATAATTTATTGAAAGTCAACAATTTTATCTCCTTAATCTTCCGTTATATAACTACAAAACATGATATTTTTTTTATTTCATCAAGTGTTATTTCCAACTAAATTTTTGTATTTTTTCGATGTTTAAAATTCAAAGTTGATCAATGCAAAAAGGGACAACAAATAATCATCACATCAATTATAACCCCCTATACAGCAAAACGACAGCAGCAACAACATTACACAACGTGGAGGCCTTCATATTGTTCGTGATATTTGTTGGTGAGTCTGAATAAAAGACAAATTAAATAAGTATGTAAGTAAACCAAAAAAAAAACTGTTTTTTTTGTCCAATCATTTGCATTGATAGACTTTTACATAGATTGTAAGTTTGTTTGTAGTGAGCGAAAAAGAGCAACGAGATGATCATCATTTACAGAGTAAAGAGAAGTATAATTACAAACAATATGATGATGATGATTTTCCCCTTGTTCTTTTTGTCTAGTTGATCTCTTTCATTACCTATGGGTTAAGCAGAGACAAAGAATTTGAATAGACATTGGATTTTTTTTTTTGTGTTCTTTGTTTTGCTAAAGCAACTCACCATTTCTTTCCTTATTTACTCAGAGTTCATCGAACTCTTCTTTCTCCAAATTGGATTTGTTGGTACAGTACCATCTTTATGTAATTTTGAAAATAACTTCTGATAACCCCATGAATTAAAAATATATTAATAATTTAAGGAACAATAGGTATAAGAAAGCTAATAAGATTATTATTATTTTTTTAAATAAGTTAAAATGGTTTTTAAAGCCAAAAATGAATCTCCCCTCTGTCTACAATAAATTTGTTATAAAATCTATAATGCATTGTTAAATTCCTGGCGATGTTTTCATTTAAAGAGATGAGATATTAAAAATGGGAGGAGTTTAATTTATTTTGGGGTTCTCCTAAATATATAGTGCTTAAGAGAACATAGGAAGGCGTGGGTTATGAAGCACCTCTCCCAACATCAGCAGGGAGAATTTTATTTAGCATATGTAGGAAAATACCCAAATCACTAGCACCTGTTTTCATATATTAATTTTTTTTGTCAATATAAAAAATAGGGAGTCTGCAACAATATTAATTCCAGTAATGTAAAAAGAGATTTATAGAGGGAAGGACCCGAACTCCCCCACCCGACTAGTGCTAGCGAATGAAGGCTCCCGCAGTCCTAACTCTCGTAAATTTTATGATGCACTTTTAATAAACATAGCATATCGAAGTAATTCGTGGACATTACAGAATTTGGCGCCCAACGTGGGGCCGATAAGATGACAGTATCTTCATGGCTCTATTTTAAATTTGTTGTACTTATAAAATTCAATTCGAAATAGTTGTTGGAATTATATAAACTGTTGATTTTGTTTCGGTAAATAGTTATTAAAGTTATTCTGGATCTTTGGGAATCTGAAGTGCTCGGATTAGCCAACCGTTTAGTTGAAATAACCCTTTTAACTGTTCCAAACTCAATGGGTAAGATAATTCATCAAGTTGTAGCATTTCTATAGATTTATTTTCTTAACTATAAATAACTGAGGAATCAACATCTGTAGAAAAGACTGGATTCATTTTATTTGCCAGATATAGAGCATTTTTTTTGACCGCTTTTCTATGGAGATAGTATTTAAAATGATATTAGTTGGTGTGTTCATTATAGTTAAGATTTTAGATTTACAGCTGCTCAATCAACCAGTATTTTTTATATTTTCTCATATTTTTCTTTAGTATTCATACTCCTACATTATATCTCATCTCTACAATGAAAACGTCACATTTATTGATCTGATCTATCTTTACATTGTTTTATCTAAGACATTAGTGTGTCTACAACTTAAACTTTATACTCTGCTTTGGAAATAATCTTCCTAGGTCAATTGAATAGACTTACTGACTATATAACGACTATTAATTATTTAATATGTCTCTGGAACGTACTCCTCCACCATCGATTGCCCCTGTGGCATCTGCACTTTCCGAAGAAGTGGAAAATATTTGTACAATTTGCAGTCTTTTGATGGGTGAAGGACAAGATTGTCTTATTATTAGTGAATGTTCACATAATTTTCACCGATCATGTATCGAAGAGTATTTATCCACAACTTCTAATTGTCCTATTTGTAAGAGACCCTGCCAACTTAGCGAGCTGAGGTCTTCTGATAATTTACAAAGAGTTGTGAATAACGGCAAGCCCGCACCTAGAGGAAAAGGAAGAGGGGCGATGTCTAAACGGTATAACACCCGTCATGCGAATCGTAATTTATTACAGGAGGGCTCATTTAGCCTTAATACTAGCGTTCCAAACCCCGGCACTCCTATTCATAATCCGGATCCTTTACAAACAAATCGTTTGAATTCACCTTTTACATCAACTCAAGAGGTTGCTATTGATTATAATGTGATTAACCGCATGATTGAATTAAATTTGTCTAGACTTCTGCAAAATATTAACTTGATGCCAAACACTGGCAGTACAAACACACTTCAGAATCAATCTCAAAACCCCAATACATTGCCAAACACACACATTGATAATCATGCAAATAGAGAAAATGCTCCTGCAGAAACTACTCAAGGGAATCCTAGATTCAGTCATTTATCGCCTAGCATGGTGAATAATCCCCAAGCAAGCCAAGTTAGTATAGATAAAGCTACCTCTATAATTCAGAGTTGGGGACTACGATTTGATGGGTCGCCTAACGGAATTAATATCGAAGAATTTTTATATCGTATTCGGTCCTTAACTCATGATCATTTTAATGGAGATTTTACCATAATTTTGAGACATTTAAACACATTATTAGTTGGAAAAGCGAAAGACTGGTACTGGCGCTACCACAAGCAGACTCCTAGCCTGAATTGGGAAGATTTCTGTCAAGCTATTGGAGCCCAGTACCGCGACTTCAAAACCTCCTATGACATAAGGGAAGAGCTTCGTAATCGCAAGCAACGTACTAATGAATCATTCGATGCATTTTTTGAGGCTGTTTCGGCTATAATGGATAGGTTGCCATGTCCTATGACTGATAACGAACTAATTGAAATTTTGGCGAGAAACCTTAGACCGGAAGTACGTCAGGACTTACTGTATATTAAAATTAATTCTATTTCTCATTTGCGACAGTTAGTGCAAACAAGAGAGCATTTTCTCAGTGACGAGTATGTTAGAAAAAATTTACCCTCCCGTGCAATCAACACTAATAACGTTGCAAGGAAATATATTGCCGACATACAGGGCGAGGACGCCAATGAATCCACAGAAGACTTAATGCAGAATGTGGATGCTATTCACAAAACCATGTCTTCTTCGAAATGCTGGAATTGCGACGTAGTTGGCCACCACTGGCAAGATTGCCTACATGACAGATCTATTTTCTGTTATGGTTGTGGGGCCAAAAACGTCTACAAACCGAATTGCATAGAATGTAAAACTAGAAAGTCGAATCATTCAAAAAACCCGAACAAAATGGATCCACAAATGGATTAACCCACAGAGTGGATCCTAATGTTTCGTTACAATCTAATAGTTTAAATACAAATACACCCAAATGTGACGTTCATGTTGTGCCGGATAATATCACAATTTTAAAGAGACCAACAATTGAAAACCGATATTTTCTTGAGACTGACCACAAAATATTACACCCAATACTTCCATACCACCAACGCTATGCCCAATATATGCAACGACGAAATGAAATTTTTCAATTATCGGACAATTGCCAAACGAAAGTAAAATTACCTAAACGATCGACACTTCGTTTAAAAGAGTTCTATCGGAAGAAAAAACTATGTCAGAAGTTCTTAGTTTCAGCTATTATATCTAACTCCAAGGATATGCGATATTATGCAAAAGTTTCGTTTCTCGATTTCGACGAATACGGACTTTTGGATACTGGAGCCAGTATAAGTTGTGTTGGGTCAGACTTAGCAACTTTAGATTTTTCTAAATATTCATCATTTTCTCGTTGTAAGTCGCATATAAAGACAGCAGACGGGAAACTCCAACCGGTATTAGGGTGGATAGATGTGGAAATCGGGTTTAAAACAAAATTTAGTCAAATTAAACTCTTCATTATCCCATCAATCTCACAGAGACTTATTCTCGGAATTGATTTCTGCAAGGCATTTGACTTAATTCCTGATATTGTTGGTTCGGTCGATTTTCTGGCATCTGAAAATATTTCAAAAACCTTGTTAGAACTGAGTTCGTGCCAGGAAAATGACAAATTATCAACCAAAACATCCACAGAAGACCAGGATATATATCCCTTATCTTCTATGGAAAAGAAACAACTCAACTCAGTCATTGGCTTGTTTCCTAATTTCGAAACCCAGGGTTTAGGTAGAACATCATTAATACGACATACAATAGACGTTGGAGATGCTTCTCCAATTAAACAGAGGTTCTATCCTGTATCCCCTGCGGTCGAAAAATTAATGTTTGGTGAGGTCGATAGGATGCTTAAGCTAGGAGTTATCGAACCTTCCAATTCAGCCTGGAGCTCTCCTATGCGACTGGTCATTAAACCCAATAAGGTCCGGCTCTGCTTGGATGCTAGAAGACTAAACTCGGTTACCAAAAAAGATGCCTATCCCTTACCAAACATTGAAGGAATCTTTGCACGATTGCCGAAAGCGAATCTTATTTCCAAATTAGATTTGAAGGATGCTTTCTGGCAAATCAGTCTAGATGAAAGATCAAAACATCTAACGGAAGGCCATTATACCAATTTGTGGTTATGCCTTTCGGGCTCTGTAATGCCCCGCAGACGATGTGTAGGCTGATGGACGAGATCATCCCACCAGATTTGCGTCACTGCGTTTTTGGTTATTTGGATGATCTCGTCATTGTGTCGGAAGATCTCCCCTCACATTTAGATGTTTTGGTAAGGATAGCTTCTCAGTTCCGAAAAGCTAACCTCACACTTAATGTATCGAAATCCAAGTTTTGTGTAACCAGAGTTAATTATCTGGGTTACGTAATTGGGAATGGTGGTATTGCCACAGATCCGGAAAAAGTCATTGCAATAACCAACTGGCCAGTTCCAAAGAACCTTCGGCAAGTCCGTGGATTCTTAGGAATTACCGGGTGGTACCGTCGATTTGTCAAGGATTTTTCCTCAGAAACGTTTCCAATTACGGAAGTTCTTAAGTGTAAAAAGAAGTTTCAATGGTCTCCGGAAGCCCAGCTTGCCTTCGAAAGACTTAAGAATATTTTGACAACAGCTCCTATACTATCGAACCCGGACTTTACAAAAAAATTCTATCTCCACTGCGACGCAAGCGACTTCGGCATTGGTGCTGTCCTTGTGCAGTTGGACGAAAACGGTCAGGAAAAACCAATAGCCTTCATGAGCAAGAAGCTCACAACGGCCCAGCGTAACTATAGTGTTACTGAACGCGAATGTCTGGCCGCCGTCGAAGCAATTAAGAAGTTCAGATGCTATCTCGAACTCCAAGATTTCGAGGTAGTAACTGATCATTCAAGCCTGCTGTGGCTAATGCGCCAACCTGATCTAAGTGGACGACTGGCTCGCTGGGTTTTCAAGCTCCAGCCCTATCAATTTACTATTAGTCATAGGAAGGGTAAGGATCATGTGGTTCCAGATGCTCTGTCCAGGATTCCTTGCGATGAAGTTTCAAGCCTTGATATGATACTTCCTGAAATCGATTTGAAATCTCCTTATTTCAAAGATCCCGAATATCTAGAATTACAAGAAAGGGTTAAGCAAAATTCATCGCAATTTCCAGATGTAAAAGTTGTCGACAATTACGTGTACTATAGATCGGAGCACTACTCTGGTCTCGAAAAACAAGAGCAGCTGGCGTGGAAACTTTGGATTCCAATCCGGTTAAGAAAAGACGTTATATCTAGAGCTCACGATTCTGCTATCACGGCACATGGTGGAATGGCCAAAACTCTTGACTTAGTCAAAAGGAATTTTTATTGGCCTGGAATGGTTCGGGACATAAGAGAATATGTGAAGAATTGTGAGGTTTGTAAAACCACAAAACCGCCAAATATGATCATGAAACCGCCTATGGTTAATCAAATAGTTTCAGTTCGTCCATTCCAGCGCCTCTATATAGATCTTTTAGGCCCTTATCCAAGGAGTAAGTCGGGTTATATAGGAATACTAATCGTACTCGACCACCTTAGTAAATTTCAGTGGCTTTGTCCCCTGCGAAAGTTTACATCATCCGTTATAAAGGAATTTTTGTTGACCAATATCTTCCATATATTCGGCGTCCCAGAGACCATAGTGTCTGACAATGGTAGCCAGTTTAAGGCAAATGATCTCAATGCGTTTTTTACGAGCTACGGCATTAATCATATATATACTGCACTCTATTCTCCGCAGGCAAACGCCTCGGAGAGAGTGAACAGGTCGATAATCGCTGGAATTCGAACCTTTCTTAAAAATGACCATAAGGAATGGGATCAACACCTAAGTTATATTAGCTGTGCTTTACGCAATTCTATACACCAGTCCATAAAGTGTACACCATACCATGCAATTTTTGGTTTCGATATGGTTACTCACGGTTCGACATATGATTTACTTAGAAAACTGAATTTGCTCAATGAACCTACCACATCCCTAGGTCGAGACGACCAATTACAACATATTCGAAATAGTCTGCAAGACAGAATAAAAGAGGCCTTTAAAATCAATCAACAACAATATAATTTACGAACTCGGCACCAGACATACAATATAGGACAAGAGGTGTACAGGAGGAATTTCTCCCAAAGTAATTTCGAAAAAAATTACAATGCTAAACTTGCACCTCTTTTTGTTAAGGCCAGAATACGCGAAAAACTTGGCAGTCACTATTACCTACTAGAAGACGTTGATGGCAAAGTGATTGGCACATTCCATGCCAAAGACCTCAAGCAGTAGTAGACGCCTTTCTCCTGGTTATTTCTTCGGAAACCTTGAAAATAACCTGGTTTTGTAATGTCGTCTTTTCAAACCCACAAAAAAAAATAGCATCCAGGTTTAAATTATATTTGTCAAGGTGGTAACTGATGCTGACTTTTACACTTCACTGTAGGTGTGGGGGACAAATTTACTGGCACAGAATGAGAAGACCGAAAACAAGCGTTACAAGGTATTCATGAAAACAATAGTTCAGCGACAAACCTACATTCCATTCATTGTTGTTTTCTTTTTTTTTTCTCTCTAGTTTATTAATTTGTGTTACATATCTTGTTTTTGACTTGAATTTCGACTCCCTTCCTTCCTGACCGTAACTCATGGTTAGCAGATCAGTTTGTTCAATAAAGTCATGATGCACGTAATTAAACAACGACTTCCATAAAACTCGCGTTTCGGTCAAAAATATCAAAATATATTAACAGATGAATTATCAACTTTCGGCAAAGACAAAACATTCGAAAATTAATTGAAGTACAAAAAAATAAGTGAAGCCCCAAAAGTGTTATTGAAATGAAACAACATCTAATTATTATAATGTTTTCGAAGTGTATAAATCTTGAAAAGTTTGAAAACCACTGGAAATTTTTTCTTTCATCAGAATTTCGTTGAACGTACCGAGATCATCACTGTCGATATTACTAAACTTGGTTTCTTGTGGAGAATTTATCGAAGGTCAAAAAGTACAGTGTCATTGGTCTTCTTGTTAAAATTCAGGTAAACCAACTTCCTTCTTTCTTGGACCTTTAAGTCGAACACATCAGTTTTGGTAACTTGCACCCATAAAATAGAAAGTTAACGTGAAAATTAACATTAGTTACTTAAACCAAAAAAAACACCTCCGTTTATTATTGTGATCCTAAAGGAAATTCCTAACCTTAAAGTCAATTAAGGGATAACAATAGCCTTACTAATCAAAACGAGCAATATTTCTTTTGAAAGGTAATAGAAAGTTTTAAAGTAAAAATTGTTCAAAATTGCCACATAAGCATATTTATTTTTTTTTAAACAGACACCTCCCACACATAGATCCTATCTTCCTTAGTCACGTGGAAGTGGCGTTGGATCTATTAAGCCCAGGTCGTGACTACCCACAGGGCAGTGGCGGCTTGGGAGGAATATCTTTCTATACCACCTTCAAACTCGGCATTTACTACATAATAGAGATAACAGCAAAAAAAAAGACTTGCTTCGATTTCATAACGCATCAGCATGAACAGTAATGATGCCTAAAAACTAACATACACCAGGCTATTTCCGTATGATATTGCCATAACTTCCAGACCAATCGATATTTGGATGCGTCTAAATAGCTGTCCCATGATGATAGGCACAATGCACTGAAATAAGCATTCGGTCTTCGAAAAATCTGCCATCAGTCAATACCTAAAAATCCATTATTTTGCGGAAATCGTTCTGAATTCGGCTGGTTAACTAAATTTTACTAGCTTTAAACCCGTAACTTTCCTACAAGGATGATGAAGTAAAAACTAAGGGATTAAGCATCTAAAAAGAACACACACTTCGTAAGCCGCCACCATTTTGTTAAAAGACCGCACCGAAATTTAACTATGTCACATTTGGCGGCAATAATTTATTGAAAGTCAACAATTTTATCTCCTTAATCTTCCGTTATATAACTACAAAACATGATATTTTTTTTATTTCATCAAGTGTTATTTCCAACTAAATTTTTGTATTTTTTCGATGTTTAAAATTCAAAGTTGATCAATGCAAAAAGGGACAACAAATAATCATCACATCAATTATAACCCCCTATACAGCAAAACGACAGCAGCAACAACATTACACAACGTGGAGGCCTTCATATTGTTCGTGATATTTGTTGGTGAGTCTGAATAAAAGACAAATTAAATAAGTATGTAAGTAAACCAAAAAAAAAACTGTTTTTTTTGTCCAATCATTTGCATTGATAGACTTTTACATAGATTGTAAGTTTGTTTGTAGTGAGCGAAAAAGAGCAACGAGATGATCATCATTTACAGAGTAAAGAGAAGTATAATTACAAACAATATGATGATGATGATTTTCCCCTTGTTCTTTTTGTCTAGTTGATCTCTTTCATTACCTATGGGTTAAGCAGAGACAAAGAATTTGAATAGACATTGGATTTTTTTTTTTGTGTTCTTTGTTTTGCTAAAGCAACTCACCATTTCTTTCCTTATTTACTCAGAGTTCATCGAACTCTTCTTTCTCCAAATTGGATTTGTTGGTACAGTACCATCTTTATGTAATTTTGAAAATAACTTCTGATAACCCCATGAATTAAAAATATATTAATAATTTAAGGAACAATAGGTATAAGAAAGCTAATAAGATTATTATTATTTTTTTAAATAAGTTAAAATGGTTTTTAAAGCCAAAAATGAATCTCCCCTCTGTCTACAATAAATTTGTTATAAAATCTATAATGCATTGTTAAATTCCTGGCGATGTTTTCATTTAAAGAGATGAGATATTAAAAATGGGAGGAGTTTAATTTATTTTGGGGTTCTCCTAAATATATAGTGCTTAAGAGAACATAGGAAGGCGTGGGTTATGAAGCACCTCTCCCAACATCAGCAGGGAGAATTTTATTTAGCATATGTAGGAAAATACCCAAATCACTAGCACCTGTTTTCATATATTAATTTTTTTTGTCAATATAAAAAATAGGGAGTCTGCAACAATATTAATTCCAGTAATGTAAAAAGAGATTTATAGAGGGAAGGACCCGAACTCCCCCACCCGACTAGTGCTAGCGAATGAAGGCTCCCGCAGTCCTAACTCTCGTAAATTTTATGATGCACTTTTAATAAACATAGCATATCGAAGTAATTCGTGGACATTACATCCTACTGATACCTCCCACACGAAAGGCGAAATTATGGAAAAAAAATATTTTACTGCCAGAAAATGCAAATCTTAATATTTGCATCAGTGCTAGATCAGGTGAGAAAATGGACAATATCGATTCACTCCATCAAGTACCTCCCCCACCAAGGATCAAAATTATGAATATAACTCTTATGAAATGTGATGTAAGAGTCCGATTGTCTTCAAAATACACACATCACAATATTTTTATTAACCCAGGGTGTGGGGGGAAGATGGAATATATTGGTGAACTCCTTCTGGGACTTCCCCCACAAAGGGTCAAAGTTTTGAATAACCAAAACGACTTTAAAATCCGAAAAAGCACCCGTTTCTCTTCATATTTCACACATCACAATATTTTTATTAATCCAAAGTCTGGTGTAAAGATGGGATAATCGGTCCACTCCATCCTGTACTTTTCCCTCAAAGGGTCAACATTTTGAATATCCATAAAACCCATAAGCCGCAAAATTAACATCCGATTCTATTCAGACTTGGTACATCTCAATTTTGCCATCAACCCTAGACCTGTAAAAAAAAGTAGAGATCGGACCGTTTCTTGTGGTACATCCGCTACATAGGCTTCAAGGTTTTGAAAAACAAAACGCTCAAAAAAAGCGAAATAAGCATCCAACTCTCTTCAAAATTTCACACATACAAACATATATATATCTGCGAACCCCTTCTGGTAACTCACCCACAAAGGGTCACAATTGTCCATATTTTTATACCCTACACCACATAGTGGTAAGGGTATTATGTCTTTGTGCATTTGTTTGTAACATGGAGAAGGAAACGAGATAGACCCATAGTTACTTTTGAGAACCTTCATAGAATCACTTTCTGAGTCGATTTATGCATGTAAGTCCGTCTGTCCGTCCGTCCGTTCGTCCGTCCGTCTGTCCATGTATTCTTGTGAACAAAATGCAGGTCGCATTTATTATCCGATTGAGATGAAATTTTCCAAACAATATTTTTTTGGCCCAAGGACGAACCCTATTGAAATTGGTGAAAATTGGATCAAATTTAGATATAGCTCCCACATATATCTTCATCCGATTTCGGGTTAAATGTGCACCAAATATCCACTATGAGTCCAAATTACCTGAATTTTGGCACACCCAACCGAGTTCGGCCTAGAAGCAAGTATATCAAATTTGGAGAAAATCGGTTCAGATATAGCTATAGCTCCCATATATATCTTTCATCCGATTTGATCTTTAAGTCCCTCACATTCCTACTATGCACTCCACAACCGTGATATTTGGTACCAGGTATTAGATGGAGCACAGAAATAGCTGTTTTTAATTTTATCGAAATCGGTTCAGATTTGGATATAGCTCCCATATATATCTTCATTCGATTTCGGGTTAATTGACCACCAAATGGTCAATATCAGCCCAAATGGCCCGAATTTTGGCACATGTGACCGAGATTAGCCTTAAAGCAAACACAACAAATTTGGAGAAAATCGGTTCAGATATAGCTATAGCTCCCATATATATGTTTTATCCGATTTGGTGTTTAAGCCTTTCACATTCGTAATATGCACTCCACAAGAATTATATTTGGTACCAGATATAAGATACAGCCCAGAAATAGCTGTTTGTAATTTTATCGAAATCGGTTCAGATTTGGATATAGCTCCCATATATATCTTCATCCGATTTCGGGTTAATTGTGCACCAAATGGCCAATATAAGTCCAAATGGACTGAATTTTAGTATATCGGACCAAATTCAGCCTAGAAGCAAGTATATCAAATTTAGTGAAAATCGGTTCAGATATAGATATAGCAACCATATATATGTTTCATCCGATTTAGTGTTTTAGTCCCATACATTCGTAATATTCACTCCACAACCGTGATATTTGGTACCAGGTATTAGATGGAGCACAGGAATAGCTGTTTTAAATTTTATCGAAATCGGTTCAGATTTGGATATAGCTCCCATATATATCTTCATCCGATTTCGGGTTAAATGTGCACTAAATGGTCAATATCAGCCCAAATCACCTGAATTTTCGTACATAAGACCGAATTCAGTCTATAAGCTAATACGTAAAATTTGGAGAAACCCGGTTCAGAGATAGCTATAGTTCGTAAAATGCACGATAGAATTAGATAGATTTTGATTTTGTACCAAATATCTCATAGAGCTCTGAAATGCCCTGTATAAACCTTTTTACGAGAGCTCTACTAAATATGCATAGTGGTGTAGGGTATCATATAGTCGGCCCCGCCCGACTTTTGAGCTTTCCTTACTGGTTTTATTTATATATTTATTTAGGTGCGATACAAAATGGACAATATTGGACCATTTCTTCGGAACCTACTCCGCAGAGAGTCAGCAATTTGAATAATCATAACAGAAGTCGAAATAGATTTAAATAATCGAACATTGGCTGAGAGTATACATCTGTCGGCAAAACCGACCAATACTTTGTAACTTATTACCATAGATATATATACATATATAGGTTAGACATTCCCCTTCTTCTATCCATATTAGTGACGGATATTATCGAAATGAATTCATATGTTTTTCTTATAAACTCAATAATGTCATAAAATCTTTACACAAATCTTTTTCTATTCTCCGCCAAATCGAACGAATTGAATTTTCTCAAAGAGAATTTTTATGAACAACAGGTTAATGTTGCTTTCGCTGGGTATGTTTTTTCCAAATGGCAAAAGTTCTCCCAGTTTAACAATTTCACTTTTACATTAAACAAAAAAAAAACAAAATGTGCCAACGACACAAGAATTTTAAAACAAACACAAAATAAAAACCAACAACAACAAAATCAAATTATTGAAGTTGCCGAAATGTGCAAAAGTTGTTCATGCAAAGAAAAACACACACACATATTTGAATATTTTTTAAATGCTCATTCATACATGTCCTACAACACCCAACCACCCTCATCCAACCAAAAGCATTTTTTTTTTTTGTGGTAACATAAAAGTATAGTTTACCCCAACTCAGACTGAGGATGGTCCTTCAATGGCATAAACAAGGGATAAAAGAGAAAACATTTGCCTCCAGCAAACTCTGTTGCTTTTGAAATATTAAATTTAAGGTTCAATGAATTTTAGAGAAATAAAATGAAATTTTTGTGGTAGGGTCAGGTTTGAACTTTTGTATCGAATTACTTTGGTCTCTATTAATGCGTTGATAAATATTTATAAACTACTTTAAATATAAAAACAGAATAAATAATGAGTTTTACGAAATAAAATTTATGTTAATCGATATTTTATGGAAGCCATGATTACTTCGATTAAATTTTAAATAAGTTGTTGCATCCTTGAATACATCCTTTTGTAGCTTCCCTCATCACATGGATGATATAAACTTAACCTCGGCACAATCCACATGTTTCTTAATACAAGCATTGGAAGAAACCCCCGCCAGAGATGCTATGACTGCGCCAACAACAAGTCAAGTACATCAATCCAACAAAAAGTTCAAGGCAATCTAAGGCAAGCAGCCACACAACGTGTGTTTATCATTTGACGCCAAATTTCTAAATAACGAAAACACGTACAACATTTACCTGTCAATACAGCATTAGGACGTCAGAAGTCCTTCATTTTTCGTCAATAACCAATTTTCCCCAGTTTTATATTGTAAAGCATCTGGAAACGTTTACAATCATTTACTGTTCTCATAATTTCAGATTTTTCATCATCACCCCAATATCATTTTATTGAAAAACACTCACTTATACACACATAAATGGTATAAGCGGCGGCATGATATGCTATCTTGTTGGCAAATCGAGGGCAAGAAATTATTATATAACAGTACTTATACATTATTCTACAAAACTTGATGTTTTTATCTGTAATTGCTACGTAAACTAATCTATGTATTCTCTACACTATAAGTACAACAAGTAAAAAAGCTGCAATTTCGGCCGGGCCGATCTTTGAATACCCTCCACAATTTGAAAAAATTTTGGTAATTTTCAAAAAAATAAAATCCGTTAAGAATTATTTTAAACTCTTAAAAATACCGAATGGAGTCGGTTACGGTCTATACGACGACGTGGACCTGCATAGGCAACTTTTGTCATAAGCCATTACAATATTCAAATGCGAAACTTAAAAAAAATCGATCGAAAAATCAGCTAAAACCATCAAAATACCGAATATATGAAGGTACCGTTATATTGGGGCTACACGAAGACGTGGACCTGCACAGAAAGAATTTTATGTCTAAGGTTGTAGTATTCATTTCGAACTTCAAATACCAAATTTGAAACAATTCCGGTGAATAATGTCGCTAAAATCATTAAAGTACCGAATATCGGGAGGTAGCGTTATATGGAGGCTATACGAAGACGTGGAACTGCACAGACAATTTTCTATCATAGGCTGTAGTGTCCATTACGAACTTTAAATACCAAATGAATAATGTCGCTAAAATCATCAAAATGCCGAAAAATGGGAGGTACCGTGGTTATACCAAAACGTGGACCTACATGACCCATTTTCAATACCAAAAGTCCTGTAGACATAATACACGCTAAATCGACATAGAATTTTATGCTGATCAAAAATATATATACTTTGTGGGGTCTAAAATGTATATTTCGATGTGTTCAAAATGGAATGACAAACTTAAGATACCATCCATACTATGTTGGAGTGTATAATAACACTGTGCTGGGAGCTTGCTAAAAGATGGATACAATCGTGGCCTAACTGGTAATGAGACTGCGAACGAGCCACACGTCTATAAGATAAAAGCAAAATATATATTCGGGTAGGCACACAAAGTGAATGAGAATTATTATTGAACGGGGTTGTTTTTGACTGCATTATAGCTAAGATATACTACGACAATTGGGCAACATTGAGTATGTGGTATATTAAAAGGCGAGTCGAAAATGATATAAAGGTTTTGTGAAACGGTCAAGTTATATTCGCCAGCAAAACATGTAGGGGGTGAGACACCTTAATACTTTATTATATTAATAATAGAAAGTCGCCGTTACTTCGCCAGTGTAAAGTCCGCCTTAAAATTTTAGATTCGTTCCAACAGTCTGTCTTAGGCATTTTTATACCCTACACCACATAGTGGTAAGGGTATTATGTCTTTGTGCATTTGTTTGTAACATGGAGAAGGAAGCGAGATAAACCCAAAGTTACTTTTGAAGATCTCCATAGAATCACTTTTCGAGTTGATTTATGCATGTCAGTCCGTCCGTCCGTCTGTCCATGTATTCTTGTGAACAAAATCCAGGTCGCATTTATTATCCGATTGAGATGAAATTTTCCAAACAACATTTGCTTGGCCTAAGGACAAACCCTATTGAAATTGGAGATAATCGGATCAAATTTAGATATAGCTCCCATATATATCTTCGTCCGAATTGCCTTTTATTGTGCACCAAACGTTTAATATTAGCCCGAATTGCATGGAATTGTTCACATGCAACCAAATTAGGCCTCAAAATAAGTATGCCAAATTTCATCGAAATCGGTTCAGATATAGCTATAGCTCCCATATATATTGTTCATCCGATTTGTTATTTTTGTCCTCCGCAGCCGTAATATGCACTCTGTAACAACAATATTTGGGGAAATATATCAAATGCAGCTCAGAAATACCTTTGCTAAATTTTATCGAGATCGGTTCTGATTTGGATATAGCTCCCATATATAACTTCGTCCGATTTACCTTTTATTGTGCACCAAACGTCTAATATTTGCCCAAATGCGATGGAATTTGGCACATACGAATTGAGTCTAGAAGGAAGTATGCCAAATTTGGTGAAGATCGGTTCAGATATAGCTATAGCTCCCATATATATTATTCATCCGATTTGTTGTATTTGTTACCCACAGCCGTAATATGCACTCCGTAACAACGATATTCAGGGAAATATATCAAATACAGCTCAGAAATATCTTTGCCAAATTTTATCGCGATCGGTTCAGATTTGGATATATCTCCCATATATATCTTTATCTGATTTCAAATTAATTTTGCACCAAATGGGCAATACAAGTCCGAATTTAAAAGATACAAATGCTTCGGCATATTTTTACTTTGAATTTTAAATTATAATTATAATCATAGCGTGTATGATTGAATTATCCCATAAAAAGCTTTTAATTCTTATGTGGAGCTCTACTAAATTAGCAAAGTGGTGTAGGGTATCATAAAGTCGGCCCCGCCCGACTTTAGGACTTTCTTTACTGGTTATACCCTCCACCTTGAACAGGAGGCTATATTAACTCTGTCATTCCGTTTGTAACATCCCCAAATATTCGTCGTAGACCCAATAAAGTATATACACTCTCCAGAATATTTTCGCGATAATATTCGTCATTTATTCTGATGCCACGGTCGACTAATACGACGGAAAGCGACCATCGGCTTTTATGCCACACAATCCCCATTGCCGGCGCTTAAGTTGTGGTGGCCAACCGAAGGTGCACATTTTCAGCTGACCTCTTTGGCCATGTAAACACGATAATTTTGTTTGTTTACTAACTGCTGTTTTCTCATCGGAGAGAACCAAATTCGGCAGTCCACCACTTTCGGCCAAACGAAGCAACTCTTTAGCTCTTTTGAGTCTATTTTCTTTCTGTTCGCTGTAAGTTCTTGCACTTTTTGAAATTTCAATGACTTTACCCCGAACTCATTTTTCAATATTTTCCCAATGGAATATTGCGATATGTTCAGCTCACAAGCCATTTTTCGGCCACTGCGACGCGGGTTTCGTTCATGTCGCTTCTTTACTTTTCGAACCATTTTTGCTGATTTTGCTGTTTTCTTCCGTCCACTTCCTTGACGTCGGGCTACGCTACCAGTATCACGGTAACGAGCGATGGTACGAGACAAAAAAGATTTATTCACATTTAAATGCTGGAATGCTCTAACGAAAGCCATTTGTGGTTTTCCAGCCAAATATCAAAAATCACGCTTGAATTCCATCACGAATAACTTTTTTTTCTAGAAAACTCTCACCAAAATGCTTTTGTACGCTTGTAAACAATATAATGAGCTGTCACTGGAATAATTTTAACAGCTGTCGGACGAGTGCCTTAGTAATAACAGCAGTCTGAAGTTGGTTCCGGTTTTTTTTCATCTCACCCTGTATTTATACCAGACTTAGGTTAGGTGCGAAAATTGATAATCTCCCGCCAAAGTTCAAAGAATGAAATCGGTGGTATTTTTTCAAACCATATTTTTGCAATATTAGATCAAGTGTGAGAATGCAATATATTGGTCCACTGGTCACCCACACAAGTTTAAATAATAAATAAACAAATAGTAGATTCAAACGGCTCTTACACTCCCCCCTCTCCAATACTCTTTTAATAACATTGTTCCATAAAACCATTTCTGTGTGTCAAAGTTCCTTAGAGTTACTCTGCCATTATCGCATATGAAATTTATATACGAGAATATTCCCATTTAGTATACTATTGAGTACTCACAATGGACCATATAAATGCAAACATGTTCAATTAACATATGCCTTTAATATAAATATACTAAAATCCGATGTAGCTTCACGTGTATATCCCATCACCAATAAAACCTATTAAAAAGATAAATGTTATTGCTCGACTTTGGTAAATCCTTTGGGACTTTGGCAATGAAATTACAGCACACACATACACACATATTATATACAAATAAATAAGAGAATTTACACCTTGCTTACATGTGTTTCTCCTCTCGGGACGAGACGAAGTAAATGTTTTCTCATTTCCTTTCCTTTTTTTATTGTGAATAAAAGAAATATTGTAGCTTTCATGGCTAAAGAAACAAACTGATTTGCTGTAATTTTAAATTAGTACAAATTAATGTTGTACAAACAATGGCAGCTGTAATTGTACCTCCATACTATGTATGTATGAATTTACAGTAAGGCCTTTGGTTAACTGATATGGTCTCAGACGGGAATAATTTTCATCATTAATTTAATTTAGTAGATTTATCATACCCCAGGGAAATATGTATATACGATTGGAGAATAAAGTGGTTTACATAGCTAAAAACATGTTGTTTGAGAACTGGTGGCCTAAAGTTTTTGTAGTTATACCCATGGTACAATGAAGAGAAGGTAGGTCAACTTTGAAAAAATTGCAAGTATAGAGGTCTACCTGTTTGGCTTGTAATGTCAAAATTAATATCAAAACAATAAAAAAAATCAAACAACTTGTTGCATTTATTTTGAATAAATAATTGAAAACCGCGATAACTGAATGAAATGTCAACACTTCTTTTCAAAATCATGTACTATATATCTCTAAAGGATTATTTCGCTACAAAAACTCTAGATTTTGTCGATGCATACGTTGAAATAAACATTTTGAAAACATCCGAATTTGAATATCTTCTGAACAATTTTTTTGTTATTGAAAAGAAAACACATACATAAACAAATAAAGATGACATATTAAGCCAAGAAAATAAAAAAATTAAAATCATATGGTATCATAGCCCTACCTTGATATCATTGTACCATGGTTATACCCTACAATACTATGTGTTGGGGGTATTATAAGTTTGATTGGGCCAAAAATTATGTAACACCTCGAAATATTGATTTCCCACATAGAAAAGTATATATGGATCTTCCTATCTCGCCGAGTTAGGTCGATCTAGCTATGTATGTCCGTCCGTCCGTCTGTCCGTCTATCCATGTTAATTTGTAATCACTCTACAGGTCGCAATTATAGCCCGATCTCCACGAAATTTAGAACGGAGGTGGGGCTAGGGTCAGAATAGAACCCTATTTCTTTTGGAGATGATCGCATAATATTTAGGGGTCGAAATGGACCAAAAACTGAAAAAATGTCGGATTTTGCAGTAGCTATACAGGTCGCAATTATAGACCAATCGACGCGGAACTTAGCATGTAGCTAGAGATTAGGGCGGGGAAGAAGCCTACCGATTTGGGTGGTCATCGGATAATATTTAGCGGGTAAAATAGACCATATCTTTTGTGTTGAAAAAATTCAAAATTTTTCATTAAACCGCGAATATTTTAAATACCGACGAAATTACAAAGCCATGACAAGGTTACTTCTAATCTTAACATTGATGTTAACACCAAAACGGATGTATAGCAAAATATGTGCGATATATATGTCTATCAAAGAAGATATGCTTGAAAGATCTCTTATATGTCGAGAACGGCTGAACTGTCGACAGTTCTCATTAATTCAGAATGGCCTCTTGTTAGAAAAGAAAAAACGTCTAAAAATCGCATAAAAATGTCTCTCTAAAGATGAAAATATTGGTTTTGTAACATTTTCTCATATTTTTTTCAATTTTGTCATATTTTTGGCATATTTTCATTTTGAATTAAACATTTGGTAATATTTCTACAGCTAACAAAACTAAGTAGTTAGGATATCAGGATATCATATACAGATCGCATTTATGGCCCGATCCTTACGAAATTTTGCATGGGGATAAGATGAGGGTCAAAATAGAAGCCTACTCTGTTTGGAGATGATCGCCATATATTTAAGGGTTGAAATGGACCAAAAAACTGCAAAATTGTCGTCAGGTCGTAATTATCGCCCGATCCTCACGCACATTTGAAAGGGGGTTACCGGACATTGCAAAAGCCAAGCAGTTTTGGATGGCCATCCAAAAATATTCAATGTGTGAAATAGTTTGCCAACTTTTGTAGACAAAATACGAAAATGTCCATTCCAGAGACTTTTTGGAGAATTCACAAATACAGGAAAGACACACTTCTGACTATTTCATTAACGAATATAGTCAAATGTCTGTACTTCATATAGATGCGTTTCAGTCAAAAACCAATAATAAATGTTAATCTTTTGCCACTTCTGAGAGATTATAGGTCTTTGGGAAATATTGGTTCCAGATCTAGGAAGACCCTTTAAGTGCAACATCTACCAATAAATTGGAAATGAGCAAATTAGTTTAAGTTGCTATTATTCGAAAATTAGAGAACGAAACCTGATGGTTTTCTTTTATTATTTGTCACAATATGTTGTGGAATTCTTTCGAGTATCTCGCCTATATAAACTGTATCGTTTATTATGGTGTTGTAGGGTATTCAACGGTCGGCCCCGCTCGACTGTAGCCTTTGCTTACTTGTTTTTTCATATTTTTTATCGCATGCAATTTTTTCAATTTGACTTATAATATTGAAGTGTATATTTTGAAATATTTTTTCACCTTACAACACAGGTTGAGGTTATTATATACAGATTGCAATTATCGTCCGATCCTCACGAAAAGGGTAGGGTTAGACTCAGAAGGGCTAGGCCTATAGTTTTCAAAGATGTCCGCAATATATTTAGGTGTTGAAATGGACCAACAACTTAAAAATTTCCTGATTTTGCAGCCTTTATAAAGGTCACAAATAGAAATCAAAGGACCACTACTTCTGTGTGAAAAAACACCAGCATTACTTATAGGCGATATCCGAAATTTCAAAAGCGAAATCTTCCAAAATGGATTTGGACATAAGGGGGCTTCTAACATATTGTAGTGTTGTAGGGTATCAGATGGTCGGCCCTGCACGACTTTAGCTTTTGCTTACTTGTTTATACTGATTTCGTTGACGAATGTAGCCAAATATCGTAGACAAGCAAAATTTGGAGATACAGAGGGGATTCTTGCTTTTGGAGATGATTGCAAAATATTTAGGGGTTCAAATTAACCAAAAACAGAAATGTTTTTCCTATCACACAATTGAAGCCAATCGACACGCCTGTGAAGGGATTTAAGGACAGAGAAGAATTCTAGCATTTTGGATGACCATTGGATTATATAACAGCCCGACGGAGTGCATAAATGTTGGGAAATTTCCCTAGGCAAAATCCTAGTTTCAATAGCGAAATCTTCCAATATGGATTTGGACATAAGGGGGCTTGTAACATATTGTAGTGTTGTAGGGTATAACATAGTCGGCCCCGCACGACTATAGCCTTTGCCTACTTGTTCTAAAATACGCATGACTAGAAATAACGAATTCCTCAAGATATTCATTCGTAATTAATAAAATAAGAATTTCCAATATAAATTTCGGATGTTGTCATCATACATACAGTAATTGCCATATATTTGTCCCCTCTGGGTGCTAACAGGAATTAAAAAAAAAACGATTCCTGTTTATATTTTGCTTTATTTTTATATTATTCACCCAAAAGTTAATATTATTCGATGGTTACTCAATTAGTAGGCTTCTGTCTACTAATTCGACGCAAAGTCCAGTCAATTGGTTTATAGAAGACTCGTGTATCGCATTTTGAAAATCGATATTGCAAAGTATCATAAATAAATACCATATAATAAATTTTAAGATATATAGTGTCTCCAGAGATATTATCGATGACAGTGGTCAAAAATCTTAACCCTTAAGCTAGTCACAAAAAAAATCCCTTTAAACGTTAAAATATTATATGAAATAATTTGTTTTAAAATTTTGCTGTAGGCCTGAGAAAACACCAAAAGTCTTAATCTATATCTATAAAAGAGGAAAATGTTTGTACGTTTGTTTGTTTGTTTGTTTGTTTGTTTGTTTGTTTGTAATTTATGGACTCGAAAACTGCTGAATAGATTTTTCTGAAAATTTCCATATATACTGCAACATCGCCTGAAAGTAACATAGGCTACTAGCTGAACCCGGTGCGCTTCGCTACCCCTTTTGATTTTATATGCATTCAAAATTTTATTTACGAATATATGTTGGATAAAGAAAAACAAATTTAAAAATTAAAAAAAAATATTGCACTAATTTAATGCGTTAATAAACAAAATCATTACAAAAGCAGTAACATGACATGCATACACGAAGGGTTTGTCCTTTGGATTTATTTATTTCATAGCAAATACCAAGCGTGCAGGAAACTGCAATTTTTTTAAGTAGAGTGGCATTTCTATTGCAAGTAGTGAATTCGAGATAGCAACATACTTCGCCGTAATAAGCGTATTTCAAATAAATTGTTGTGTTGTTTTTTAGTGTTAGCCTAAGGCGTTGTGGGTCAATGGTTCTTATTAAAATCATATCCCAATCTGATCCGATTTAAATATAATTTAAAAAAAATTACTTTTACACCAAACTGCGCCACACCTTTCATATTTAATTGAAATTGGTGCGTCAAATATGTGAAATCGGCCGAGAATATATATATGGGAGCTATATCCAAATCTTAACTAATTTCCAATTAATTTATCACATTTATTATTATAACAAAATTCCGCCACACATTCTGAATTTCATTGGAATCGGTCATATATATCGTGTTTGGTGCATAATATGTATGAAATCGGCCGAAATATATATGTTAGCTATATCCAAACCTCAACTGATTTCAATATAATTTGGCAATTTTTGCTGGTGCCAGATTTTGTCTCTCTCGCTTTGGGTGCATCAAATATGTGAAATCGGCTGAGTATATATATGGAGCTATAATCACATCTGAGCGTATTTGAATATAATTTGTCAAATGTGCATCAAATATGTGAAATCGGCGGATAATATATATGGGAGCTATATCCAAATCTGAACCGATTTTAATATAATTTGACAAATGTATATTTGTTTTAATTTCCGCTACACATTTCAAATTTCATTGAAATTAGAGATACATAGCGTGTTTGGTGCATCAAATACATGAAATCGGTCGAAAATATATATGGGAGCTATATCCAAATCTGAATCGATTTCAATATAATTTGAAAAATTCATTTTTGCTCCCGATTCCGTTACTTATTTTAAATTTCATTAAATTTGGACATACATATCTTGTTTGGTCCACCAAATACATGAAATCGGCCGAAAATGTATATGGGAGCTATATCCAAATCTGAACCGATTTCAATATAATTTGGGAAATAAATTTTTTTAGATAAAATCTATCACACGTTTCAAATTTCATTGAAATTGGGGATACATAGCGTGTTTGGTGCATCAAATGCTTGAAATCGGCCGAAAATATATATGGGAGCTATATCCAAATCTGAACCGATTTCAATATAATTTGACAAATTTATTTTCGGATCAAATCCCGTCACATATTCCAAATTTCATTGGAATCGAACATTCATATTGTGTTTGAGGCATCAAATGAACGAAATCGGTCGAAAATATATATGGGAGCTATATCCAAATCTGAACCGATTACAATATAATTTAGCAAACTTATTTTTGTTCCAAATTCCGTTACACATTCCAAATTTGGAGACTGTATCTTTAACCGATCAATAGATATGTGCATATAAAATCTAAATTTTTGGGAGGTACCTCCGATTCTGATGCTATATCTCCAGTTCCAAGTGGAAATTCAAAAATGTATATAGCCTATGTTACTTTCAGGCGATGTTGCAGTATATATGGAAATTTTCAGAAAAATCTATTCAGCAGTTTTCGAGTCCATAAATTACAAACAAACAAACGTACAAACATTTTCCTCTTTTATAGATATAGATATACATTTTTGAATTTCCACTTGGAACTGGAGATATAGCATCAGAATCGGAGGTACCTCCCAAAAATTTAGATTTTATATGCACATATCTATTGATCGGTTAAAGATACAGTCTCCAAATTTGGAATGTGTAACGGAATTTGGAACAAAAATAAGTTTGCTAAATTATATTGTAATCGGTTCAGATTTGGATATAGCTCCCATATATATTTTCGACCGATTTCGTTCATTTGATGCCTCAAACACAATATGAATGTTCGATTCCAATGAAATTTGGAATATGTGACGGGATTTGATCCGAAAATAAATTTGTCAAATTATATTGAAATCGGTTCAGATTTGGATATAGCTCCCATATATATTTTCGGCCGATTTCAAGCATTTGATGCACCAAACACGCTATGTATCCCCAATTTCAATGAAATTTGAAACGTGTGATAGATTTTATCTAAAAAAATTTATTTCCCAAATTATATTGAAATCGGTTCAGATTTGGATATAGCTCCCATATACATTTTCGGCCGATTTCATGTATTTGGTGGACCAAACAAGATATGTATGTCCAAATTTAATGAAATTTAAAATAAGTAACGGAATCGGGAGCAAAAATGAATTTTTCAAATTATATTGAAATCGGTTCAGATTTGGATATAGCTCCCATATATATTTTCGACCGATTTCATGTATTTGATGCACCAAACACGCTATGTATCTCTAATTTCAATGAAATTTGAAATGTGTAGCGGAAATTAAAACAAATATACATTTGTCAAATTATATTAAAATCGGTTCAGATTTGGATATAGCTCCCATATATATTATCCGCCGATTTCACATATTTGATGCACATTTGACAAATTATATTCAAATACGCTCAGATGTGATTATAGCTCCATATATATACTCAGCCGATTTCACATATTTGATGCACCCAAAGCGAGAGAGACAAAATCTGGCACCAGCAAAAATTGCCAAATTATATTGAAATCAGTTGAGGTTTGGATATAGCTAACATATATATTTCGGCCGATTTCATACATATTATGCACCAAACACGATATATATGACCGATTCCAATGAAATTCAGAATGTGTGGCGGAATTTTGTTATAATAATAAATGTGATAAATTAATTGGAAATTAGTTAAGATTTGGATATAGCTCCCATATATATTCTCGGCCGATTTCACATATTTGACGCACCAATTTCAATTAAATATGAAAGGTGTGGCGCAGTTTGGTGTAAAAGTAATTTTTTTTAAATTATATTTAAATCGGATCAGATTGGGATATGATTTTAATAAGAACCATTGACCCACAACGCCTTAGGCTAACACTAAAAAACAACACAACAATTTATTTGAAATACGCTTATTACGGCGAAGTATGTTGCTATCTCGAATTCACTACTTGCAATAGAAATGCCACTCTACTTAAAAAAATTGCAGTTTCCTGCACGCTTGGTATTTGCTATGAAATAAATAAATCCAAAGGACAAACCCTTCGTGTATGCATGTCATGTTACTGCTTTTGTAATGATTTTGTTTATTAACGCATTAAATTAGTGCAATATTTTTTTTTAATTTTTAAATTTGTTTTTCTTTATCCAACATATATTCGTAAATAAAATTTTGAATGCATATAAAATCAAAAGGGGTAGCGAAGCGCACCGGGTTCAGCTAGTCTTATATAAACTCCAGGAATTCGGCCATATTGCTACAGAGGGTACACATTATTTGATACGGCCAAAACGGTCCTCATTGGTTTTTTATAACGATTTTAGAAAATACGTCAAAATGTTGAATAATAATGAAACTCAAACAAGTAGAAAAGCAGTAAGTTCGGCCAGGCCGAACTTTAAATACACTCCACTAAATGGAGTGTATTCGGAAATTTTCAAAAAAAAATCTCAAAATCTCAAGAATGCAGAATATAGGGAATTGTCGTTGTATTGGGGTCCATACACAATTCCGGTGAATAATGTCGCAATAACACCAAAATACGGAATATAGGAAGGTACTGATATTGAGGGGCTATGCGAAAACTAGGGGATGTATAAAAAAATTTCTGTCACATGAAATTTGAAACAATTCCGATGAATAATGTCGCTGAAATCAGCAAAATAGCGAATACAGATAGGTACCAATATATAAACCTGCATAGACAATTTTACGTCACAGGCTGTAGCACCCATTACGAAGTTTCAGTACGGAATTTGAAACAATTCCAGTGAATAATGTAACTAAAATCATTAAAATACCGAATATGGGGAGGCCTGGACCTGCCTGGGTAATTTACTTTTAAATGCTGTATTACCTATTAGGAACTTTAACTACGCAATTTGAAACAATTTTGGCGACTAATGTTGCTAAGAGCATCAAACCATCGAATATCGGGAGGTACAGTTATATGGGGCTACACCTAAACGTGGACCTATGTAGCCCATTTTCAATACCAAAAGTCCTGCAGACCAAACACACATTAAGTAAACATTTTATCAATCTACTTCATATAGTTCAGAAGCTGGAGTGACTTCCACTCCTCGCTAAACCGACATAGAATTTTGTGCTGACCAAGAATATATATACTTTTTGGGTCTAAAATGTACAGGGTGAGATGAAAAAACTGCAACAAACTTCAGACTGCTGTCATTTCTGAGCCACTCGCCTGACAACTGTTAAATTTATTCCAGTGACAGCTCATTATATTGTTTACAAGCGTACAATAGCATTTTGGTGAGAATTTTCCAGAAAAAAAGTTATTCGCGATGGAATTCAAGCGCGATAGTGTGATGTCTTTATATTTGGCTGGAAAACCACAAGTGGCTATCGTTAGAGCACTTCAGCATTTAAATGTGAATAAATCTTTTGTGTCTCGGTCCATCGCTCATTACCGTGATGCTGGTAGCGTAGCCCAACGTCAAGGAAGTGGACGGAATAAGTGACTTGATCGAATACCGCGTCGCAGTGGTCGAAAAATGGCTCGTGAGCTGAACCTATCGCAGTATTTCATTCGGCAAATATTGAAAAATGAGCTCGGGGTAAAACTATTAAAATACCAAAAAGTGCAAGAAGTAACACCTCAACAGAAAGAAAATAGACACAAAAGAGCTAAAGAATTGCTTCGCTTGGCCGAAAGTGGTGAATCGCCAAATTTGGTTTTCTCCGATTAGAAAATATTCGTTGTCCAGCAGTTCGTAAACAAACAAAATGATCGTGTTTACTTGCCAAAGAGGTCAGCGGAAAATTTGCACCTTCGAAAGCAAGCTTGGCACTAAAAAATACCAAAGTGTCGATCACCTCAAGCAAGCACTTCGCCGCGAATAGGCAATATACCGCAGAGCGACATTCGGGCAACGTGTGACGAATTAATATAATAATTCGTGCCAATGATGACCAATTCGAACAAATCTAAACTTATTCCAAATTTTGATGCTATTTCCGAAAGCTTATGCTTTCATTCAATAAAATTAAAAAAAAAAAAAATAATAAAAAATTACAGTGTTTGACCTTGTTGTAGTTTTTTTATCTCACCCTGTATTATATTATGTATTATGTGCCATATTTAAACGTTATCGTGAGCTATCTTTATAATTTCGAAATCATTTTTTTTTTTCAAAATTCTAACAATTTTTTTAAACACATTTAAAAAGCTGTTGATTCTTACCTCTTATTTTGATTTCTGCCTTCCTTGTATTGTATAACTAATTCACTTTAAACATTCATTTTTTGTTCATATTTTACGTATTTAAAAATTGAACTTATTTCCGGCCATACGCAGCAAACTTTTCAAAGATGCCACTCCCCACCCCATGTTGATGTGTACAGATGATATGGAAAATTTAAAATTAAAATAATCTAATTTCCGTTTCCCCTAGTTTTCAAATAAAGGCACTTGGCAAATTTTCACATTGTCGAAGAGAAAACAAAAGCAACAATTTAATTAAAAATCAATTGTTAATTGCTATCTGTTCTGCAGCATTGGCAGGCAGTTGTCTTTTAACTGTCTGGCAAATTGGAGAACATTTAATCCTACGTGAATCGTTAAAATGTAAAGCCTAACTAGACGTTGTAGTCCACATCTCACAAACAATGGGCTAATTAATGAAAATAATTGAATTGGCGTTGTATGTATTTGTATAGCTATGCACGTGTTCTTGTCAATTATCATTGAAAAACAAAGTTTGTGGATGAAAAAAAAATGAGCAAATATTTTGTGTTTTGAAAATAAATTATCATGTGAGTACAATCACGCTAAAGATGAAAATAATTGATAAAAACTTCTACTTTTAAATTTGTCCAAGGAATGATGAACAAATTGTGCATTGTGAGTACTAAAATTTACTGGTGGAACGAATCTAAATTTGGACTTTTGGACTTTTTGCTGATGAAGGAGCGAGCACGTGCCAGTATATATATATTTTTTTCATATTTAAGTGTTTCCTTTATCGAAAAGTATAATAGAAAACTGATTATTTTGCACCAAAAAGTCCACAAAATTTTTCGTTCCGAAGTTTGCCGAGCATATCAATTAAACCCTTCCACAATGGATCCACTTCCAGCTTTTCTGGCTAAAACTATTTCAACGTTCTTTTCATAATAAAAATTGACCACCATCATATTCACTCAACAGCAAATTTAGTACTTTTCGAATAATCATAACACGCATTTTCCAAATTCACCTCCTTCTCTGAAAACTGTATACCAACAGTGGCCTGCATACCAAATTTCAGAATTCCATCCCCCTCCCAACATTCGAACGGCACTTTTTTTGTCCTTTTGCGCTTTTTGTACGTTCATAGTACGCATTTCCACGTAAAATTTTTCAGATACCAACAGACACCTCAATATCAAATTTGAATATTCCAGCCCTATCCCTTCACCCAAAACCAAATTTAGTACCATTTTTTACTTTTTGTACAAATATAGGATGGATTTTCAAACCAACGCCAAATCTCAAAAACAGATGCCATTTGCAATCTAAATATTAAATTTCAGAATTTTATCTCTACCCCTTCACTTAATACCAAATATAGTACGTACATTTCGTACAATTATAGTACGTATTTTCAAAACATTCTCTATATCTCAACCTCAAATATAGACAGTGACCTTTGTCCCAATACCAAGAGACCTCAATATCAAATTTCGGGATTCCAGCTCTATCCCTTCAGCCACTACTCAAGTTAATAGCACATAGTACCTTTCGAACAATTATAGTACACATTTCCAATACACCTCTTTATCTTAACCACAGCCAGTAGCCTCTTTATCAAATTTCAGCTCTATTCCTATATCCCATACCAAATTTAGTATTTTTCTTACAATTTTAGTACTCATTTCCAAAACCACTTCCATATCTCAATTCCAGACACCTACAGAGACCTCTATATCAGATTTGAAGATTAAAGACCTGTCCCTTCACCCAATGCAAAATTTAATATGTTTCCTATAAATATAGGACGCACTTTCATACCACCGCCAAATCTCAAACACAAACACCATCAGTAATCTAGATATCAAATTCCAGAATTTTATCTCTATCCCTTCACTTAATTCCAAATATAGTACGATTTAGTACTTTTCATTCACTTGTAGTACACATTTCCATAACCACCTATTTACTGTTATAAATGGGATTATACCAAATAGTAGATCTACTTTGAAGATTTTTGCGAGGTGTATTACCCATTAAGTTCCAATTTAAATACAACAACTTCGGCGGGTTAAAATATTAAAGGGTTAAAATCGGGTATTACCGCTTTACGGATCCTATGTGGACGGACAAAAACAGCAACATCAGCAGAAATGATTCGAAAAGTAAAGAAGCGACTTAATTGAAACCCGCGTCGCAGTGGCCAAAAAAATGGCTCGTGAGCTGAACATATGACAATATTCCGTTCGGCAAATATTGAAAAATGAGCTATTGAATGAGCTATTAAAAAGGAGCCATTGAAATTCCAAAAAGTACAAGAACTTACACCGAAACAAAATGATCGTGTTTACTTGCCAAAGAGGTCAGCTGAAAATGTACACCTTCGGTTAGACACCAGAACTCAAGCGTCGGTCATGGTGATGGTGTGGGCCGACATAACAGGCGATGGCCGCTCTCCGCTCGTATTAATCGACCGTGGGATCAGAAGAAATACCGAATATAATCGCGAAAATACTCTGGAGGGTATATTAAAGCCTTGGGCACGCAAACATTTTGGCAGTAGACCTTGGACATTCCAACACGACTCAGCACCATCGCACTCAGCACGCGCCACCCAAGAATGTTTACAAAATGAGGTTCCTTCATTTCCAGCGCACAATGGTCACCAAAATCTCCGGATATTAATTCATTGGACTATTGTGTCTGAAGTTTTTTGGAAAGCATGGTTGGCACCAAAAATACCAAAGTGTCGATAACCTCAAGCAAGTGCTTCGCCGGGAATGGGCCAAAACACCGCAGAACAACATTCGGGCAGCGTGTGACGGTTTCATTGACCGTTTGTAGGCCATAATTCGTGCCAAAGGTGACCAATTCCAACAAATCTGAACGTATTCTAAAATTTGATGCCATTTCCGACATTTTTTGCTTTCATCCAAAAAATTAAAAAAAAATGTAAAATTATGGCGTTTGACTTATTTCAGTTTTTTTATCTCACCCTGTAAGTTGAAATACTATCCATTGAAACTCCATAGACTAAAGTTTCAAAATATCAAATTGAAGCCACTTCGGCATAAATATGTAGCCAGGACGTTAAAATCCCCCAAAACCACTGCTATTCCTATATGGCGCTTAAGATAAAATGTGAACCGATACTGAAAAATGTTGATAAGTCAAAATTTCAACCCAAAGAACCCGAATTGACAAATTATATCCAATTTTATCCAAAATCTTAAATTCCACATTCATCTTCAGTTGGATGCTTATTTCGCTTTCTTTGAGCGTTTAATTTTTTTCAAAATCTTCAACCCTATGTGGGGGAGGTACCAGAAGAAACGGTCCGATCTTTACCATCTTTATAACAGATCTTGTGTTGATGGAAATATTGAGTTGTGGCAAGTCTGAATGGAATCGGATGTTAATTTCGCGTTTTATGAGCTTCATGGATATTCAAAATTTTGACCCCTTCTGGAGGAGGTACCAGAAGGTGTGGATCGATATATCCCATCTCCACAGCATATCTCGTGTTTGTCGATCAAAGTTTAATAATAATATTACGATGCACCAAGTTTGGACCAAATCGGATACTCTATTCGAGAGTTATCGTGTGCACCAGCCAGACAGACGGACAAACGGACGGACTCCAAATGTCCTGAAACCGATTTGGTCTAAAGAGACCTAGGGTCTAAGAATGTTATTTCCATGAGGCACGTTTTGGCCGTAGCAAATGATGTATACCCTCTCTAGCCATATAACTGAGGGTATAAAAACCACACATATTTGTTACTTTAAAATTATAACGCAGAAAGAAAAAAAACCTATCCAACCTTCTATCAGACTTTCTCTTTACTTTATTAAAAAAAAAGTTTCCATGGCCATGAAAACGTAAGTTGCTCTGCTGCTCTTCCGTTGGGAAATTGAAAGGACATTTTGCAGACTCATCTAAAATATTTTAAATATCTTCGGAATAAATAAAAAAAACTAAATTTATTGCTGCGTAAAATTACGCTAGTTATCATCTAAACGCCTGAGGGAGCCTATAAAGGTATACGAACGGTTACATTTATTATTTACTTCAGTTATTTTAGAAATCGACTTTCCTCCTCCCTTTTCCTCAGGACGAGACTTCACCAACACCTTTAGCCGCTTAATTACATTGCTTTCGAGCGAACTTGGGTGTATAAAGGACTCTGTAAAAATGTTAACTCCTTCTCGAAGAAAATACTTGGTTTTTTTTTGCCATGGTCTGTTTGAAGTAACTTTCTAATTTTCTGATAAACTTTGACTCCATTTGAGCGTCTGAATGGCGGCTGTCAGTGGCCATCCCCGATGATGTTGGTCGGTCTGGTTTTTGCCAACCAACCATAAACGACTGGCTGACAAAGACAGTTATTTTCACATTCACCGGGGAGAGAATATTAAGGACAAGCGATGAAAGCCCAGTGGTGGATAAGTGGTTACAGAAACATACTCCCATAAAGACGTAAATGAATTACAATAAAATTAACTGCTTTATAGCACGTTAAACTTGTACGGCTCAGGTGGGTTTGGGGTGTGGGGGATGTCGGCTATACCCTTCGATTCATGTGAAAAGCTTATCAGTTCAAATGTATCCACGTATGGCATTGTGTGTTTGTGTGTCTGTGTGTGTTTACTTCAGTATAAAAGCCACACAAAAACGGTTTGGAGCCTGCAGCAAAAACGAAGATGCCACAACACAGGTGAATGATTTTTCTATTTGATGTTTTTTGTTTTATTTTTGTTTTGCCCTGGGCTATTATGCTTCTGCTTTTTGTTGCTTTCTTTTTAGTTTTATTGTCAATGACAAACTGAAATTTGCTACCATATTTTCCGAGGGGTTTGTATTCCCAAAAGGCATTCTAAAGACAATTATATAAAAGCAACGGGAAAGGCTACAAAACTCAAAAGGTATTTCAAACAAGTAGAAAACTATCTGCGGGTTTTGCCGTCAAAGATACTCAAATGGGATGGCAATTACTAAATTGTTGGGTTTACGCAATTTTTCTAATTCCAAATCCAGTGACTTCTTTATTTGGAATACTGGAATATTAAAGGGTTCAAAGGTTCAGCGAAGAAATAACAAGTTAAAAACCAGTAAGGAAAGCTCAAAAGTCGGGCGGGGCCGACTATATGATACCCTACACCACTATGCATATTTAGTAGAGCTCTCGTAAAAAGGTTTATACAGGGCATTTCAGAGCTCTATGAGATATTTGGTACAAAATCAAAATCTATCTAATTCTATCGTGCATGTTACTACTACTATAGCTATCTCTGAACCGGGTTTCTCCAAATTTTACGTATTAGCTTATAGACTGAATTCGGTCTTATGTACGAAAATTCAGGTGATTTGGGCTGATATTGACCATTTAGTGCACATTTAACCCGAAATCGGATGAAGATATATATGGGAGCTATGTCCAAATCTGAACCGATTTCGATAAAATTTAAAACAGCTATTCATGTGCTCCATCTAATACCTGGTACCAAATATCACGGTTGTGGAGTGAATATTACGAATGTAAAGGTCTAAAACACTAAATCAGATGAAACATATATATGGTTGCTATATCTAAATCTGAACCGATTTTCACTAAATTTGATATACTTGCTTCTAGGCTGAATTTGGTCCGATGTACTAAAATTCAGTCCATTTGGGCTGATATTGGCCATTTGGTGGTCAATTAACCCGAAATCGGATGAAGATATATATGGGAGCTATATCCAAATCTGAACCGATTTCGATAAAATTTAAAACAGCTATTTCTGTGCTCCATCTAATACCTGGTACCAAATATCACGGTTGTGGAGTGCATAGTAGGAATGTGAGGGACTTCAAGATCAAATCGGATGAAAGATATATATGGGAGCTATAGCTATATCTGAACCGATTTTCTCCAAATTTGATATACTTGCTTCTAAGCCGAACTCGGTTGGGTGTGCCAAAATTCAGGTAATTTGGACTGATAGTGGACATTTGGTGCACATTTAACCCGAAATCGGATGAAGATATATATGGGAGCTATATCTAAATTTGATCCGATTCTCACCAAATTCAATAGGGTTCGTCCTTGGGCCAAAAAAATATTGTTTGGAAAATTTCATCTCAATCGGATAATAAATGCGACCTGCATTTTGTTCACAAGAATACATGGACAGACGGACGGACGGACGGACGGACAGACGGACTGACATGCATAAATCGACTCAGAAAGTGATTCTATGAAGGTTCTCAAAAGTAACTATGGGTCTATCTCGTTTCCTTCTCCATGTTACAAACAAATGCACAAAGACATAATACCCTTACCACTATGTGGTGTAGGGTATAAAAAGTAGTAAGAAATTTGAATACCCTTCACCATTTGGAACGAATTTGAAAATTTTCAAAAAAATAAAATCCGAAAAAAAATGCTGTTAAAATCTTAAAAATACCGAATAAAGTTGTTTTAGTGGGGTCTATACGATGGATAGGGTCTATACGTGAACCTGCATAGGAAACTTTTGTCATAAGCCATTACAATATTCAAATACGAAACTTAAAGAAAAATCCGGTATCATCAAAATACCGAACACATTAAGAACTTCAAATAGGAAATTTCAAACAATTTCGGTGAATATTGTAGCTAAAATCATCAAAATACTGAATATAGGGAGGTACTGATATATGGGACCCATACGAAGACCTGGACCTGCATAGACAATTTTCTGCCATAGACTGTAGTTTCCATCTAAATACGAAATAATAATGTCACTAAAATCATCAAAATACCAAACATATCGCATTCTTTGATTGTTATTTTTTTTTTCAAATTCCTGAACCCTTTGTGGGGGAGGTACCAGAAGGAGTGCGCTGATATATCCTATCCTCACAGCAGATCGTGTGTTAGTAGAAATAATGTAAAATTTGCAGAGAGCAGGATGCTTATTTTGGATTTTATAATCGTTTTGATTATTCAAAATTTTGACTCTTTGTGGGGGAGGACGGAATGTTCCGATCTCTACCATTTTTATAACAAATCTTGTTTTGATGGAAATATTGAGGTGAACCAAGTCTGAATGGAATCGGGTTTTAATTTCGCGTTTTATGAGCTTCATGGATATTCAAAATTTTGACTCCTTTGTGGGGAAGGTACCAAAAGGAGTGCATCGATATTTCCCATATTCACACCAGATCTTGGGTTAATAAAAATATTGTGATATGTGAAATTTGCAAACAATCGGACCCTTACGTCACATTTTATTAGAGTTATAATTATTCAAAAATGTTAACCTTTGTTTGGGATGTACTTGATGGAGTAGAACGATATTATCCATTTTCGCACTTGACCTAGCAATGATGCAAATATGAGGATTTGCATAGTTGGAGCAAAATCGGATTATCATTTCTTTGAAGTATTTTTTTTTTTTTTTTTTTTTTTTTTTTGAAATTTCGGCCTTTTTTGGGGAGATACCAGAAGTAGTGGACATATATTACCCATCTCCAAACTCGATCTAATTTTGACAATAATATTAAGATGTATCAAGTTTGGGGCCAAGTCGGATACTCCCTTCGTGCGCCTCAGCCACTCTGGCGGACGGACATCACTAGATCGATTTCAAATGCACTGAAACGGATTTGGTCCAAAGAGACCTAGGGTCTAAAACTGTTATTTCGATCAGGTACGCTTCGGTCATTAAAACCAACTACGTGTGTAATAGCAATGACATTTTATCATGTTCGCTGTAGTAAAAATTAGTGGTATGATTGCCCACTTCAGATTGCCTGATTTGTTGATTTTGATGGATTGTCATTAGGTTTTGACGTTACTGCTAGTTCAACAGTCAAACCAAGCAATTCCCTCGGAAAACCACAAAAATCGCAAAACTTCCCATGTATTACTTCACATGACTATCTAACCGAACATGGTACATATTCGTATATATATCTACACATGCTATGATTTCCGTGTGACAGTATATGTGTATGTTTTTGGTTTGTTTTAAATTTAACGCTGTACTAGTGTGTGTATTCAGAGTTGTTAAAGCATTAATAATACAATTAAAAGTGAATACATATTTAATGCGTTCGATAAATTGCGTTGAGGTTCGTTAAGGAAAAAAAAAAACAAAAGTTAAAAAATTTCGTTTGGTTTTTGTTTGTAAAGTCTTTGGAGCGTATTATTGATTTTTGGGGAGTCGAAAACAAAATATGTCATACGTAAGTATGTATATGTCGACATGTATGTGTTCATATGTGTATGTATGTATGTGGGTACAAACTGGTCAACAATATTCGCCCACCACAACATCTGACGTAAAATTGTCGCAGTTTTCCTATCTAAAGAAACCCATGAAAATACATTGTGCCGGGCAAGAAATTACAACATGTGTGTGTATGAGTGTGTGTTAGAGTTTTTGATTTTTATACCCTACAACACTATGTGTTGGGGGTATTTGGGCCAAAAATTATGTAACACCTCGAAATATTGGTTTCCCACATAGGAAAGTATATATGGATCTTCCTATCTCGCCGAGATGAGTCGATCTAGCTATGTATGTCCGTCCGTCCGTCTGTCCATGTTAATTTGTAATCACTCTACAAGCTACAGGTCGCAATTATAAACCGATCCTCACGAAATTGAAAATGGAGGTGGGGTTATGGCCAGAATAGAACCCTATTGTTTTTGGAGATGATCGCACCATATTTAGGGGTTGAAATGGAGAAAATTTTCCTGATTTTGCAGTTGCTCTATAGGCCTCAATTATGACCAATTTGGGTACAATAATTAGCGGGTAAGAAAACAGGAAAGTGTCCACTAAACCGCGAATATTTTCAATTCCAGCCAAATCACAAATACATTAAAAGATCACTTCTGACCATTACAGTGATGCTAATAGCCAAGAAATCGGATATATAGCAAAATGGGTACAATATATATGTAAAAGAATTGATCTTATTTATTCTGCTTATAAATCAAAAACCGCTGGGCCGATTTTCACAATTCCCATCAATTCGGAATGATCTCTTGCCAGAAAACGATAAAATCTAATAAAAACACGGAAAAATATACCAATAAAAAAGTGAATATCTTTTGTCGATTTTTTTTTTTAATTTTTGTCATATTTTTTATCGCAGGCGATTTTTTCAATTTCAATCTAACAAAACTACGGAGTGCGTAAATATTGGCCAAATTCCATGGGCCAAAAAAAAGGTAACCTCTGGGCGGGGCTCTTTGACATTATTTCAAAAATGAAATCTTCCAAAATGGATTTGGATATAAGTGGACTTTGAACATATTGTAGTGTTGTAGGGTATCACATGGTCGGCCCCGCACGTCTATAGCCTTTGCTTACTTGTTTTGAAATAGCTTCTTTGGAAAGTTATGAACAAATTGTAAGTTGAAACAATGACATTAGGGGTTTATCAAGCTTGTAGATAGAAGAAGGCTGAAGATAATGAAAATTAAGTGCAAGAATTTCGGAAACTTCAGTCGGTTTTCTGACTGATCTATACCAGCCTTACCCAACAAACCGCCCATGGGCCATTCACCAAATCTCACACTCAATCATATTTTTGTGTATAAAGCTCACCATCGATCTGTAAACTCACAAACCCGATCCACCTTTTTTTGCCCAAAATACAAGAGCTTAACTTCCATGAAATGTGATATCAACCAGATGGAGCCACACAGCATGCGTAATAATGGACTTATTGAAAGGCGAGTTCGTTGGACATTTTATTTTTAGTACGGGACCGGTTAAATAGCCGTCTAAATCGTGCGATTTTGAGCCTTTAGACTGTTTATAGTATCAGCCATATGGCAGCAGGGAGTATATATCATTTGGTACGGCCAAATCGCACACCATCGAAATAACGGCTTTATACCCTAGTTGTCTTTAGACCAAATCTGTTGCAGGATATTTGGAATCTTGATAGGGCTGTCCATATGGCTGAATGGTGCCCACAATAACTCTGCAAGGGAATATCCGATTGGTCCATACTTGCTATATCGTAATATTATTGTCAAACTTAGATTTAGTTCGAAAATGGACAACATCGGTCCACTCCTCCTAGTACCTCCCCTACAAAAAGTCAAAATTGTTCAGGAAATTAATTTACCTTCCAGAAACTAATTTACCTTTTAGAAGAAAGGATCCTTCGGTTTTGTGTAAACTTTGCAACTCCCAATACTTTTTTTAATGCTAGGGCAGGTACGAAATTGAACAATATAGGCCCACTCCATCAAGTAGCTCCCCCACAAAGAGTCACAATTCGAAATAATTAAATCTCTTATCAAATGTGAAATAAATGTTCGACTGCCTTCAAATTTCACACATCCCACATCCCAATATTTTTATAAACACAAGATCTGTGTAAAGATGGAATATATCGATTCACTCCTTCTGGTACATCCCGCACAACGAGTCAAAATGTTGAATATCCATGAAGCTCATAAAAGCGTAATGAGCATCCGATGCCTTTGAAATTCATCACATCCCAATATTTCTATCAACGCAAGATCTGAAGATAGTTGAAATCGGCCCACTACTTCTGTTACCGGCCCCATAAAGGGTCATAATGTAACCAAAGCGATCATAAAATGTGAATTAAACATCCAATTCTCTGAAAATTTCACCCATTCAAATATTTCTACTAAGACAGCATCTTATGTTAAGATTGAATATATAGGGCCACTCCTTCTGGTACCTCCACCACAACGGGTCAACGTTTGAAATAACCCAAACTCTCATCAAATGTGAAATAAGCATCCGATTCATTCTAAGCCTCACATATTCCAATAATTCCACTAACACAAGATCTTGTGTGAAGATGGAAGATATTGATTTACTCGTTCTGGTACCTTCCCTACAAAAGGTCAACATTTTGAATAATTATATCTTTCATGCAAAACAACTCTGCGATTTTCACCAAATTTCGTGTGTTTCTATATTTATACCCTACACCACATAGTGGTGAGGGTATTATGCCTTTGTACATTTGTTTGTTACAGGCAGAAGGAAGCGAGATTGGCCCATAGTTACTTTTGAGGATATTCATGCAATCACTTTCTGAGTCGATTTATGCATGTCAGTTCGTCCGTCCCTCCGCCCATGTATTTTTGTGAACAAAATGCAGGTCGCATTTATTATCCGATTGAGATGAAATTTTGCAAACAACATTTGTTTAGCCCAAGGACAAACCCGATTGAAGGTGGTGAGAATCGGTTCAAAATTGGTGAGAATCGGTTCTATTGCAGTCCAGATGACCTGAATTTTGGCACATCCAACCGAATTAAGTCTAGAAATATGAAATATCAAATTTGGTGAAACTGGATTTAGATATAGCTATAGCTCCCATATATATGTTTTATCCGATTCGAGGTTTTAAGTCCCTCACATGCGTAATATGCACTCCACAACAATGATCTTTGGTACCAGATATCAGATATAGCACTTAAATAAGTGTTTAAATTTTTTGCCACGATCGGTTAAGATTTGGATATAGCTCTCATATATATCTTTATCTGATTTCAGGTTTATTGTAAACCAAATGACTAATATCAGCCAAAATGAACTGAATCTTGACTGAATTCATCCCAGAAATAAGTACTTCAAATTTAGTGAAAATCGGTTCAGATATAGCTTTAGCTTCCATATATATGTTTCATCCTATATGTGGTTAATTCATAATATGCACTCCACAAGAATGATATTTGCAGATGGGACATAGTCGTGGTCAACATTTGCATTAAACCTTATGTACAGGGTGAGATGAAAAAACTACTGTCACTTCTCAGAAATAGTTCGAGAAGTAATGAAGCGACTTGATCGAAAACCCGCGTCGCAGTGGCCGAAAAACAGCCCGTGAGATGAACATATCACAATATTCCATTCGGCAAATATTGAAAAATGAGCTCGGGGTAAAGCCGTTGAAATTCCAAAAAGTGGAAGAACTTACACCGCAACAGAAATAAAATAGACTCAAAAGAGCTAAAGAGTTGCTTCGCTTGGTCGAAAGTGGTTTTCTCCGATTGGAAAACATGCGTTGTCCAGCAGTGTGTAAACAAACAAAATGATCGTGTTTACTTACAAAAGAGGTCAGCTGAAAATGTGCAATTTCGGTCGGTCACCTTTGTGCACCTTCGGTCGCTCTCCGCTCGTATTAATCGACCGCGAAAATATTCTGGAGGGTGTATTAAAGCCTTGGGCACGCAAACATTGTGGCCGCTGACCTTGGGCATTCCAACAAGACTCAGCACCTTCGCACTCAGCACGCGCCACCCAAAATAGTTACAAAATGAGGTTCCTCGCTTCATTTGGCCATCAAAATCTCCGGATACCAATCCGTTGGAGTATTGTGTCTGGAGTATTTTGAAAAGCAAAGTTGGCACTAAAAATACCTCAAGCAAGCGCTTCGCCGGGAATGGGCCAAAATACCGCAGAGCAACATTCGGGCATCGTGTGACGGTTCATTGGCCGTTGGAAGGCCATAATTCGTGCCAAAGGTGACCAATTCGAAAAAATCTAAACTTATTCAAAAATTTGATGCTATTTCCGACATTTTTGATTTTATTCAATAAAATGGCGTTTGACTTTTTTTGCAGTTTTTTTATCTCACCCTGTATCATTTTTTTTTTTTTTTTTTGTTTTTTTGTGGGGGAGTCATAAATAATTTGGACCAATAATGTAAATTTGATAGAATTATTACGTCATACAAAGTTTTATATCAAAGCGAAGGCAGACAAATATGGCCGAAGTTACTACGGATTTCGTCTTAAAAGACATTGGCCATTTTCGACCTCATCGAATGATATATGGACACCCCCTGTAGTCATAATGCATATACATAAATAATTATTTACAATAACATTTCCTAATACTTTATTTTTCCTCCAAAAAAATTAGCACCCACCGCTTTGTGGCCATTGTCATTTCTGTCATAATGGAGACAACTACAAAGACAAACAAAAACAAAACCCTGGCTTAATTTCAACAATTACTTTTCCGGACGAGAGCGAATAACAAAATCCCCAAACCGATGAAGAAATAATTATTTATTTTCATTATTTGTACAATGCGGCATTTGTTATTTATTCGTCTGGATGTGTATGTATGTATGTATGTATGTGTATGTCGGACTTGCAAAGTAAACATTGACAATGTTCAACTGTTGCTGGCCTCTGGATCAAATTTCCTCTGTTTATTTATTTATTTGCCAAAGTGCGTGTTTAATTCCCCACGCAACGTTCCCATTTATTAGCGTGAACGCTGCCAAGCGCCCAACCAAATAACAACAACAACAACAACAAACCAACCACACAATATTAAATAAAGTGTTTCAATTTAATGACGATTTCATGAAGAAGCTCGAAACGGAACGAACGGAATGCAAACAAAAAGGGAATTTTTCTTATTGACACTCGGTAATGCTGGGCGACGACTACATCTATTGGCTTCTTATATTTCTGAGGCGAATTGAAATGAAAGAAGACTTTTTATTGAAAGATTTCAATAAACTCAGAGTCTCCAATGAAAAATTAAATCCCTTCGGATCTTCACACTTTCAAAATATTAATGTTAATAAACAATTCAAGAAAACTCAATGTGACAGCACCACCCCACTATTTGGGCCGGATGGAATAGGACGATTTGGTACCAAATGTTTGTAGCACAGCAGAATAATATTTAATTTATTAAATTAATTTACTTCTTTATTTACGTTTGTCTACCAGGTTTATATATAAATATTCATATTCATTCGAATTTTATCTTAGATGAAAATTGACCCTCAAGAGTTGATTGACAACGTTAAAAGTCATGAATGCAAAAATTTGTTAATAGGGAATTTGAATAAATAATCCTGTATTATTAATAAATATGACCCACTCATTTCATCCGGCGACCATGCAACCGTCTAAAATGAGCAAAAGATTATTGCACGCGGTTATGAATACCGCATGGAATAATAACAAGTAAAAAAACTGTAAGGTCGGCCGAACTTTAAATAACTTCCACCATTTGGAACGAATTTGGTAATTTTTAAAAAAAAATAAAATCCGCTAAAAATTCTGTTAAAATCTTAAAAATACCAAATGTAGCCGTCATATTAGGGTCTAAACGACGACGTAAACCTGCATAGGCAACTTTTGTCATAAGCCATTACAGTATTCAAATGCGAAACTTAAAGAAAACAAGTAAAAAACGTTATTTCGGCGAACTTTTAATACCCTCCACCTAAGGGTAAAGGAAACATTAACCCATTATGAGCCACAAATACCAATTTTTAGCCATATTCATGGGAAAATGTGTTGTATGGGGCTAAACGTGGACCTATGCATATAATGTTTCGCCAAAGAAACAAGAACCCATTAGAAACCACAAATACCAATTTTTAGACAAATCCGCGAAGAAATGTGGCAAAAATCATCAAAATATCGAATATCGCGAGGTACCGTTATATGGGGGCTACACAAAGGGTAGACCTATACATACAATGTTTCGCCACACGAACGAGGACCCATTATGACCTACAAATACCAATTTTCAGACAAATCTGTGAAAAAAATGCGGCAAAAATCATCAAAATACCGAATATTGGGAGTTATGGGGTTTACGACGAATATTTATAGATGTTCCAAACGGAATGACAGCTTTCCAAGGTGGAGGGTATAAAAATAGGTGAATAATGTAGCTAAAATCATCAACATAGGGAGGTACTATTATATGGGGGCAATACCAAAATGTAGATATGTTTTGTGTAAAATATTTGTTCTTTTGACATCTTCGGTGCAAAACGAAATTGTATCTTACTTTTAGATGTGATTTTGAAAAAAAAGTCCGAGGTATACCCTTAGCCATTGTTCGATTATTTATTATTTTTTTTTACTTCTGTTAGATTATTCAAATTGTCGAGCCTCTATGGAGTAGGTTCCGATGGAATAGGCCAATATAAACCATTTTGTATCGGACCTACATAAATATGATATAAATATTTCGAAGTGCCAGGTTCGGAATATATTGGTTACTTCCTTCACTTTATATGAGATATGTGATAATCTTTTGGAAATGTTAAAATATACTTGAGGTACAAGACTCATTCAATATTCAATTTATGCGAAATCATAATTCCATATTCATCTCAGGTTTCTGGTTGAGAAAAACACTTAGATATAGGAAGTTTTAAAGAATCGCTGGCCTGTTTCTCAAGTTATGGCCGATAAAACTATTGAAAATTGTGACCCTTTATGGGTAAGATACCAGAAGAGGTTCGCAGATATATATTGTCTTCACAACTGATCTTGTGTTAGCAAAAATGTTTGTGCGTGTGTGAAATTTGAAAAGAGTTGTATGCTTATTTAGCTTTCTTTGAGCGTGCTGTTTTTCAAAATCTTGAAACCTATATGGGGAAAATAACAGAAGAAATTGTCCTCATGGATATTCAAAATGTTGACACTTTGTGGGGGAGATACCAGAAGGAGTGGACCGATATATTCCATCTTCACAGAAGATTTTGTGTGAGTAGAAGTTATGGGATGTGTGAAATATGAAAAGAATCGGACTCCCCCACTCCCCCACAAAGGGGTCAAAATTTTGAATTACCATGAAGCTCATAAAACGCGAAACGAGAATCCTATTATTTTTAAACTAGGCACATTCCAATATTTCTATGAACACATGGCTGTGTGGGAAGATGGAAAATGTCGAATCACTCCTTCTTGTACCTCCCACACAAAGGGTCAATATTTTGAATCATTATAACTTTTATAAATTATAAAATAAGAATTCTAATGTCTTCAAATTTCTTACATCTCAATATTTCTACCAACACAAGATTTCTCATGAAGAGCGGACAGAACGAAGCACTACTTTTGGTACCTTCCTCACAACGGCTCTAAATTTTGAAAATCCATAAAGCTTATAAAATGCGAAATCAGCATACGGTTCCTTTCGAACTCAGCAATTTTCAATAACTATATTGAAGTATCTAAATATTTATCTTATCCAAAGATCTAAAGTGAACACCTTCTGCTTCCTTATTCACAAAAGTTTAAAATTTTGGATTAAAAACTATTCGCTTAAAATTGGAAATAAGTGCTAGATTTTCATTAAATATTTTAAATATTTTATTTCACTCTACAGGTCGCAATTATGGCCCGAAATTTAGAATGAAGGTGGGGCTAGAGCCAGAATAGAAGCCCATTGTTTTTAGAGATAATCGCATAATATTTAGGGGTTGAAATGGACCAAAAACTGAAAAATTTCCTGATTTTGCAGTTGCTCTTCATGTCGCAATTAAAGACCAATTGAAGCGGGGCTAGAGCTTAGGGCTGGGCAGAAGCCTTTCAATTTTGATGGTCATCGGGTAATATTAAGTGGGTGAAATAGACCAAAGCATTTGTGTTAAAAAAAAGTTTGGCCGGGCCAAACTTTTAATACCCTCCACCTTAGGGTAAAGGGAACATTAGAAGAAATGTGGCAAAAACCATCAAAATACCGAATATCGGAGGGTACCGTTACATGGGGGCTATACTAAATCATAGACCTACACATGCAAGGTTTCGCCAACGGAGCTAGAACCCATTATGACCTACAAATACCAATTTTCAGACAAATACGTGAAAAAAATGTGGCAAAAATCCTCAAATTACCGAATATCGGGAGGTACCGTTATATGGGGGCTATACCAAATCATGGACCCATACATGCAATGTTTCGCCACCGGAGCTGGAAACCATCATGACCAACAAATACCAATCTTTAGACAAATCCGTGAAAAAATGTGGCAAAAATAATCAAAATACCGAATATCGGGAGGTACCTTTATATAGGGGCTATACCAAAACGTGGACCTATACATGCAATGTTTTGCCACACGTACAGGGACCCGTTATGACCTACAAATACCAATTTTCAGACAAATCCGTGAAAAAATGTTGCATAAATCATCAAAATACCGAATATCGGGAGGTACCGTTATATGGGGACTATACCAGAACGTGAACCGACACATCTCATCCTAGACAATACCAACCATCCTAGACACAATACCAATTGCTCTGCTATATTTTGGCGCTCTACGTCAAATAATGTGGGCTGTATCGTGATTTCAACAGACAGACAGACAGACAGACAGACAGACGGACATCATTAAATCGACTTAGAATTTTATGCTGATTATGAATATATATATATATACATTATGGGGTCTACGACGAATATTTAAGGATGTTACAAACGGAATGACAAGGTTAATATACCCTCCTTTCCAAGGTGGAGGGTATAATAAGGGGATGTTAACAAGAATGCTTATATCTCAAGAATGGCTGGACCGATTTTGACAAACTTTGTCAATTCAAAAATCGCATAAAAATATGCCAATAATGATGTTTATGTCGATTTTGTAGTATTTTGTGACCTTTTTTATTTTTTCATATTTTTTATCGCATGCGATTTTTTTAATTTGAATTATAATATTGAAGTGCATACATAGGATCGGACGATAATTACAATCTGTTTATAATAAAACAGATTGTAATTATCGTCCGATCCTCACGCAAATTTTTACAAGGGTAGGGTTAGGATCAGAAGGGCTAGGCCTATTGTTTACAAAGATATCCGCAATATATTTATGGGTTGAAATGGACCAACAACTAAAAATGTTCCTGATTTTGCACCGTTATAAAGGTCAGAATGGACCCCTTCCGGCTTTTTATACCCTACACCACAAGATGGTCAGGGTATTATGTCTTTGTGCATTTGTTTGTAACAGGCAGAAGGAAACGAGATAGACCCATAGTTCCTTTTGATGATCTGCATAGAATCACATTCTGAGTCGATTTATGCATGTCCGTCCGTCCGTCCGTCTGTCCATGTATTCTTGTGAACAAAATGCAGGTTGCATTTATTATCCGATTGAGATGAAATTTTCCAAACAATATTTTTTTGGCCCAAGGACGAACCCTATTTAAATTGGAGATAATCGGTCAAAATTTAGATATAGCTCCCATATATATCTTCGTCCGATTTGCTTTTTATTGTGCACCAAACGTGTAATATCAGCCCGAATTGTATGAAATTTGGCATATACACCCAAATTAGGCCTGAAAATATGTATGCCAAATTTGATCGAATCGGTTCAGATATAGCTATAGCTCCCATATATATTGTTCATCCGATCTGTTATTTTTGTCCACCGCCGCCGTAATATGCACTATGCAACAACAATATTTGGGGAAATATATCAAATACAGCTCAGAAATACATTTGCTAAATTTTATCGAGATCATCCGATTTACATTTTATTGTGCACCAAACGTCTAATATTTGTCCAAATGGGATGGAATTTGGCACTTACGACCAAATTGAGTCTAGAAGCTAGAAGATCGGTTCAGATATAGCTATAGCTTCCATATATATTATTCATCCGATTTGTTATATTTGTTACCCACAACCGTAATATGCACTCCGTAACAACGATATTCAGGGAAATATATCAAATACAGCTCAGAAATATCTGTGCCAAATTTTATCGAGATCGGTTCAGATTTGGATATAGCTCCCATATATATCTTTATCCGATTTCAAATTAATTGTGCACCAAATGGGTAATACAATTCCGAATTTTAAAGATACAAATGCTTCGGCATATTTAGCCCTTTGAACTTTAAACTAAACTGTGGAGCTCTACTTAATTAGCACAGTGGTGTAGGGTATCATAAAGTCGGCCCCGCCCGACTTTAAGACTTTCTTTACTGGTTTATACTCTTTTCGTTGAGTCAAATATCGTAGACAAGCAAATCATATATATGAATATAAATTTGGAGATACAGAGGTGCCTCTTGCTTTTGGAGACGATCGCAAAATATTTACGGGTGCAAATGAACCAAAAACAGAAAAAAAATCCTGATCACACAATTGAAGCCAATCGACACGCCTGAGAAGAGAGTTAAGGACAAGGAAGAATTCTAGCATTTTGAATGACCATTGGATTATATTTAGCTGTAAAGTGGACCACAACAACTAACAGCACGACGGAGTACGTAAATGTTGGGCAAATATTCTCTGCTCAAAATGCTAAGGGTAATATCTAGGCAGTGCTCCGTGACATGATTTCTAAAGTGAAATCTTCCAAAATGGATTTGGGCATAAGGGGGCTTCTAACATATTATAGTGTTGTAGGGTATCACATGGTCGGCCTCGCACTACTATAGCCTTTGCTTACTTGTTTGATTTATATAGAGGGTTTATTGACCTCATGTTAAAAGTTCTTTATTCTTGTTTTCATTTAAAGCAGATACTGAAAAAATGTTTTCAATTCCATAACAAACTAAATACCTAAAATTTAAGAGAGTAAACCTTTTAGCAAACATATTAGTATTTTTATTTGTTCACTTTCCCTCAATATTGATGACCTGTATTTCAGGTGTCTATCTCATCTCTATTCATTTGCCACTCAACACTAAAAGTAGTTATTACTACGTTTGCCTCGGCATATTGCAGTTTTTGCAACAAGAAACCACTCACCTCAACAACGTTCAAACCCTATAGCCTTTTTCGGGCACACGTAACATTTCGCTGGCAAAATAAACACTACGACTGTTTCCGTCACTCATAAAGTGCGTGACCAAATAAAAAATATATTTGCTACACACACACTCAATCCCATCATATGCTATTTCACAACTGTTAAATATTAGAGTTGTTGTTGGTCTACTACTACACGTTCGTTGAAGGATATTTTTCTTTTTCATGTTCGACACAAGTCAGAGGACGAAAGGAAAAAAGCGCGAATTCCCGTTAACGGATACCTGTGATAGCAAATAAAGTTTTTCGCTTCAATATAAAGTTAGTCTTCCTGTTTTGGTTATGTTTCCTTTTTTTTACGATACCATGCTCACTGGCGTGTCTAGTTTATTTCCGGTATTTACTTTAGGGGAGTATATGCATTCGGTTTAGTTGGTTGTTTTGTCAGTTCGTGTATTTTCTTTTATGACAGGTGCCTCCATACACGCGGAGAAAACACAAACTATCTATGTATTGGGAGCATAACACTCTACAAGAAGGTATGTAAGACTTAATATAAATATTCGTCCGAACGCGATAAGGCATTAAATTGTAGGTTACCCAGTTCTCATTAAATCGATATATATAAATGCGGGTCCCAGTAAACCTAGGACAATTTTGGATATTCGGAATGTCCTTGCAGCATTTTCTACCGAAAATAATACACTTTGTCACCAGTAACTATTTACAAAACTGCATCCTAAACCCTTATTTTAACATGGACCTGTCATAGAAAGTAAATAACCCACCAAACAAATTTCCATCAAGAGCCAGTATATAATTTACGACCAGTCGTTCAATTTTTAGGTCAATCGAGTCAACATTATAATTTTTTTTTTATGTAGAGCATAGAATTTTGACATAATAGTGAAAAAGTGGATTGCAAAAATAACAAGTAACAAGTAAAAAAATCAGTAAGCTCGGCCGGGACAAACTTTGAATACCCTCCTCAATTTGGAACGAATTTTGACATTTTCAAAAAAATAAAATCCCTTTAAAACAAGTAAGCAAAGGCTACAGTCGAGCGGGGCCGACCGTTGAATACCCTACAACACTATAATAAACGATACAGTTTATATAGGCGAGATACTCGAAAGAATTCCACAAGATATTGTGACAAATAATAAAAGAAAACCATCAAGTTTCGTTCTCTAATTTTTGAATAATAGCAACTTAAACGAATTTGCTCATTTCCAATTTATTGGTAGATGTTGCACGTAAATGGTCTTACTGGATCTGGCATCCAATATTTCCCAAAGACCTATAATCTCTCAGAAGTGGCAAAAGATTAACATTTATTATTGGTTTTTGACTGAAACGCATCTATATGAGACATGAGACAGACATTTGACTATATTCTTCAACGAAATCAGCGTTAACGAAATAGTCAGAAGTGCGTCTTTCCTGTATTTGTGAATTCTCCAAAAAGTCGCTGGAATGGACATTTTCGTATTTTGTCTACAAAAGTTGGCAAACTCCTTCACACATTGAATATTTTTGGATGGCCATCCAAAACTGCTTGGCTTTTGCAATGTCCGGTAACCCCCATTCAAATGTGCCTGATAATACGACCTCCGATAATTACGACCTCCTGACAATTTTGCAGTTTTTTGGTCCATTTCAACCCCTAAATATATGGCGATCATCTCCAAAAAGAGTAGGCTTTTATTCTGACCCTCATCTTATCCCCATGCAAAATTTTGTAAGGATCGGGCCATAAATGCGATCTGTATATGATATCCTGATATCCTAACTACTTGGTTTTGTTAGCTGTAGAAATATTACCAAATGTTTAATTCAAAATGAAAATATGCCAAAAATATGACAAAATTGAAAAAATATGAGAAAATGTTAGAAAATCAATATTTTCATCTTTACAGAGATATTTTTATGCGATTTTTTAGACGTTTTTTCTTTCCTGCCAAGAGGCCATTCTGAATTAATGAGAACTGTCGAAATCAGTTCAGCCGTTCTCGACATATAAGAGATCTTTCAAGCATATCTTCTTTGATAGACATATATATCGCATATATTTGCTATATATTCGATTTTTTGGATCTTAACATCAATGTAAAGATCAGAAGTAACCTTGTCATGGCTTTGTGATTTCGCCGGGATTTAAAACATTCGCGGTTTAATGAAAAATTTTGAATTTTTTCAACAAAAAAGATATGGTCTATTTTACCCGCTAAATATTATCCGATGACCACCCAAATGGGTAGGCTTCTTGCCAGCCCTAAACTCTAGCTACATGCGAAATTCCGCGTCGATTGGTCTATAATTGCGACCTGTAGAGCAAGTGCAAAATCAGGAATTTTTTCAGTTTTTGGTCCATTTCAACCCCTAAATATTATGCGATCATCACCAAAAGAAATAGGGTTCTATTCTGACCTTAGCCCCACCTCCATTTTAAATTTCGTGAAGATCGGACCATAATTGCGACCTGTAGAGTGATTACAAATTAACATGGACAGACGGACAGACGGACAGACGGACGGACGGACATACATAGCTAGATCGACTCAGCTCGTCGAGCTAGGAAGATCCATATATACTTTCCTATGTGGGAAATCAATATTTCGTGGTGTTACATAATTTTTGGCCCAATCAAACTTATAATACCCCCAACACATAGTGTTGTAGGGTATAATTATGTTTCAATCTTACATTGGGGCCTATACGAAGACGTGGACCTGCATAGGCAACTTTTGTCATAGGCGAATACGAAACTTGAAAACAATCTGGTGAATGTTGTACCAAAAATCGTCAAAATACCGAATATAGGGAGGTACCGATATATAGGGGCTATACGAAGACCTGGACCTACATATACAATTTGTATACCCTCCACCAAAAAAAGTATGGAGGGTATATTAAGTTCGTCATTCCGTTTGTTACTCATCGAAATAATCATTTTAGACCCAACAAAGTATATATATTCTTGATCAGCGTAAAATTCTAAGGCAATTTAGCCCTGTCCGTCCGTCTGTCCGTCTGTTGTAATCACGCTACAGTCTAAACGAATTAAGATAGAAAGCTAAAATTTTGCACAGATCTCTGTTTTGTCTGCAGGCAGGTCAAGTTCGAAGATGGGCTATATCGGTCCACGATATCGTATAGCCCCCATATAACGGTACCCCCGATATTCGGTATTTTGATGATTTTAGCCACATTTTTCAATGGAATTGTCTGAAAATCCACACAAGTAGTTCCTTGTGGGTACTTTATACCTCGGCAGAGAATTATCTATATAGGTCCACAATATCGTATAGCCCCCATATAACGGTACCCCCACGGTATTCGGTATTTTGATGATTTTAGCCACATTTTTCAATGGAATTGTCTGAAATTCCACAAAAGGAGTCCCTTGTGGACATTTTACCCCCTCAAATAGAATTGTCTATACAGGTCCACGATATCGTATATCCCCCATATAACGGTAACCCCCGATATTCGGTATTTTGATGATTTTAGCCACATTTTTCAATGGAATTGTCTGAAATTCCACAAAAGGAGTCCCTTGTGGACATTTTACCCCCTCAAAAAGAATTGTCCATATAGGTCCACCATATCGTATAGCGCCCATATAACGGTACCCCCGATATTTGGTATTTTGATGATTTTATCCACATTTCTCAATGGAATTGTCTGAAATTCCACAAAAGGAGTCCCTTGTGGACATTTTACCCCCTCAAAAAGAATTGTCTATATATGTCCACGATATCGTATATCCCCATATAACTGTACCCCCCGATATTCGGTATTTTGATGATGCTGGCCACACTTTTCAATGAAATTGTCTTAAAATCCACACAAGTAGTTCCTTGTGAGTACTTCACCCCCTGAGAGAGAATTGTCTATACAGGTCCACGATAACGTATATCCCCCATATAACGGTAACCCCCGATATTCGGTATTTTTATGATTTTACCCACATTTTTCATAGGAATTGTGTGGAAATCCACATAAGGAGTTCCTTGTGGGTACTTTATGCCTCGGCAGAGAATTATCTATATAGGTCCACGATATCGTATAGCCCTCATATAACGGTACCCCCGATATTCGGTATTTTGATGTTTTTAGCCATAGTTTTCAACGGAATATTCACAAGGGGTTCTTTGTACACAAGGGGTTCTTTGTCAGCACTTTACCCCCCGACAGAGAATTCTCTATATAGGTTAACGATAACGTATAGCTCCCATATAACGATACCCCGCGATATTCGGTATTTTGATGATTTTAGCCACATTTACCAATCGTATTGTCTGAAAATCGGAGTTCTTTGCGAGCACTTAACCCCTGAAACGGAATTGTCTATATAGGTCCACAATATCGTATATCCCCCATATAACGGTACTCCCCTATATTCCGCATTTTGATGATTTTATCCACTTTTCCAATGGAATTATCTGAAAATCCACACAAGGAGTTCCTTGTGAGTACTTTACACGCAGCCATAGATTTGTCTTTATAGGTCCACAATATCGTATATCCCCCCATATTAGATATTTTAAAGATTTCAAAAGAATTTTTAATGGATTTTATTTTTTTGAAAATTTTCTAATTCTATCCAAATGGTGGAGGGTATTCAAAGTTCGGCCCGGCCGAACTTACTGCTTTTTTACTTGTTTTTTATAGACCGTAGTTCCCATTAGGAACTTCAATATGAAACAATTCTGGTGAATCATGTCGCTGAAATCATCAAAGTACGGAATATAGGGAGGTGCCGTTATATGAGTGATATTCGAAGACCTGTACCTGCATATACAATTCTGTCACAGGCTGTAGTAAATATTAAGAGCTTCAAATGCGAAATTTCAAACAATTTCGGTGAATATTGTATCTAAAATCACCAAAACAGCGAATACAAGGAGGTGCCGTTATATGGGACCTATACGAAAACATAGACCTGCATAGACAGTTGTTGGTGACAGGCTGTAGTACCCATTGGGAACTTCAAATACGAAATTTGAAAAACTTCCAGTCAAAAATTGTGACACAAATCATTAAAATACAAAAATGGAGGTATGTTGACTATACCAAAATTTGGACCTATATTGACAACTTGTTTGTGGGAGAAGTACCAGAAAGAGTGGAGATAGAATACAGGATGAGAAAAAAAACTGCAACAAAGTCAAATTTTTATACCCTACAACACTATGTGTTGGGGGTATTATAAGTTTGATTGGGCCAAAAATTATGTAACACCACGAAATATTGATTTCCCACATAGGAAAGTATATATGGATCTTCCTAGCTCGACGAGCTGAGTCGATCTAGCTATGTATGTCCGTCCGTCCGTCTGTCCGTCTGTCCGTCTGTCCGTCTGTCCATGTTAATTTGTAATCACTCTACAGGTCGCAATTATGGTCCGATCTTCACGAAATTTAAAATGGAGGTGGGGCTAAGGTCAGAATAGAACCCTATTTCTTTTGGTGATGATCGCATAATATTTAGGGGTTGAAATGGACCAAAAACTGAAAAAATTCCTGATTTTGCACTTGCTCTACAGGTCGCAATTATAGACCAATCGACGCGGAATTTCGCATGTAGCTAGAGTTTAGGGCTGGCAAGAAGCCTACCCATTTGGGTGGTCATCGGATAATATTTAGCGGGTAAAATAGACCATATCTTTTTTGTTGAAAAAATTCAAAATTTTTCATTAAACCGCGAATGTTTTAAATCCCGGCGAAATCACAAAGCCATGACAAGGTTACTTCTGATCTTTACATTGATGTTAAGATCCAAAAAATCGAATATATAGCAAATATATGCGATATATATGTCTATCAAAGAAGATATGCTTGAAAGATCTCTTATATGTCGAGAACGGCTGAACTGATTTCGACAGTTCTCATTAATTCAGAATGGCCTCTTGGCAGGAAAGAAAAAACGTCTAAAAAATCGCATAAAAATATCTCTGTAAAGATGAAAATATTGATTTTCTAACATTTTCTCATATTTTTTCAATTTTGTCATATTTTTGGCATATTTTCATTTTGAATTAAACATTTGGTAATATTTCTACAGCTAACAAAACCAAGTAGTTAGGATATCAGGATATCATATACAGATCGCATTTATGGCCCGATCCTTACAAAATTTTGCATGGGGATAAGATGAGGGTCAGAATAAAAGCCTACTCTTTTTGGAGATGATCGCCATATATTTAGGGGTTGAAATGGACCAAAAAACTGCAAAATTGTCAGGAGGTCGTAATTATCGGAGGTCGTATTATCAGGCACATTTGAATGGGGGTTACCGGACATTGCAAAAGCCAAGCAGTTTTGGATGGCCATCCAAAAATATTCAATGTGTGAAGGAGTTTGCCAACTTTTGTAGACAAAATACGAAAATGTCCATTCCAGCGACTTTTTGGAGAATTCACAAATACAGGAAAGACGCACTTCTGACTATTTCGTTAACGCTGATTTCGTTGGAGAATATAGTCAAATGTCTGTCTCATGTCTCATATAGATGCGTTTCAGTCAAAAACCAATAATAAATGTTAATCTTTTGCCACTTCTGAGAGATTATAGGTCTTTGGGAAATATTGGATGCCAGATCCAGTAAGACCATTTACGTGCAACATCTACCAATAAATTGGAAATGAGCAAATTCGTTTAAGTTGCTATTATTCAAAAATTAGAGAACGAAACTTGATGGTTTTCTTTTATTATTTGTCACAATATCTTGTGGAATTCTTTCGAGTATCTCGCCTATATAAACTGTATCGTTTATTATAGTGTTGTAGGGTATTCAACGGTCGGCCCCGCTCGACTGTAGCCTTTGCTTACTTGTTTTTTTTTAAATTTTATTAAATGAAAAAATGCCGGAAATAGCATCAAACTTTAGAAAAAGTTTAGATTTGTTTGAATTGGTCACCTTTTGGCACGAATTATGGTCTTCAAACGGCCAATGAAACCGTCACATTTTCAGCGAAGCGTTTGCTTGAGGTTATCGACACTTTGGTATTTTTAAGTGCCAACCTTGCTTTCCAAAATACTCCAGACACAATAGTCCAACGGATTGGTATCCGGACATTTTGGTGGTCATTGTGAGCTGCAAATGAAGCGAGGAACCTCATTTAGTAACCATTCTTGGGTGACTCGTGCTGAGTGTGATGGTACTGAGTCTTATTGGAATGTCCAAGGTCTGCGGCCAAAATATTTAAATACACCACCATCGGCTGTTATGGTGGCCCACACCATCACCATGGCCGGCGCTTGAGTCCTGGTGGCCAACCGGAGGTGCAGATTTTCAGCTCACTAGCCATTTTTCGGCCACTGCGGTGCGGTTTTCGATCAAGTCGCTTCTTTACTTTTCGAACCATTTCTGCTAATGTTGTTGTTTTCATCCGTCCACTTCCTTGAGGTCGTGCTACGCCACCAGTATCACGGTAACGAGCAATGGTACGAGACACAAAAGATTTATTCACATTTAAATGCTGGAGTGTCCCAAAGATAGCCACTTGTGATTTTCCAGCCAAATATAAAGAAATCACGCTTGAATTCCATCACGAATAACGTTTTTTCTGGAAAATTCTCACCAAAATGCTTTTGTACGCTTGCAAACAATATAATGAGCTGTCACTGGAATGATTTTAACAGCTATCGGACGAGTGGCTTAGAAATGACAGCATTCTGAACTTGGTTGCAGTTTTTTCATCATCGCTAGATCGACTCCAAAAGTCCTGAAACTAATCATAAACCGTTATTTCGACGAGGCACGTTTTGGCCGTCTCAAATAATATATACCCTCTTTAGCCGTATGACTGAGGGTATAAAAATAGACATTCGAATTATGTCAACCTTTAAACCATTTTAATTCTCCTTGCCAGATATTCCATTGCTTCTATCATAACATATCCTTACCATACAGAACTTGATTAAAGATAAACACCAAACCGGCTACAGGTGATTCATTGTTACCTACGAACGAACGCCGAAAAGGAAAGGAAACGACACGAAACAAATAACTTTTTCATTTCATTCTGCACGTCTTGTCCGCTTGTCTAAGGTAATGTTATGCCCAAATTACCCCGCCCGCTACCAACGCAATATGTTTAAGGATAAATATTTGGCTGTGCGGAGGCAGGACAGTTCACCAAAAAATTAACTTGTTATGGTTAAGGTAATTTACTTTGCCTTTGTTAATTTATCGCAACAACTTGTTGTGCAATCATTTTGTTTAATGAAGGTTTTCTCTTTACGGACATGTCGCGTAAATTATTAAAAGCCTAGTAAATGAAGTAGGAAATAAAGGTTAGGTGGGGGGGGGGATAACACACTGAAATTTTTAATTAGGAATGAAAGCGTTTCTGAAACAAATATATATTTTTTTTGTTTTTATACCCTACAACACCATGTGTTGGGGGTATAATAAGTTTGATTGGGCCAGAATTTATGTAACACCTCGAAATATTGGTTTCCCATATAGGAAAGTATATATGGATTTTCCTAGCTCGCCGAGCTGAGTCGATCTAGCTATGTATGTCCGTCCGTCCGTCTGTCCATGTTAATTTGTAATCACGCTACAGGTCGCAATTATGGCCCGATCCTTACGAAATTTTGCACGAAGGTGGGGTTAGGGTTAGAATAGAAGCCTATTTCTTTTGGAGATGATCGCCAAATTTTTAGGGATTGAAATGGACCAAAATGGAATTTCGCATGTAGCTAGAGTTTAGGGCGCGGAAGAAGCCTACCAATTTGGGTGGTCATCGGATAATATTTAGCGGGTAAAATAGACCATATCTTTTGTGTTGAAAAAATTCAAAATTTTTCATTAAACCGCGAATATTTTAAATCCCGGCGAAATCACAAAGCCATGACAAGGTTACTTCTGATCTTTACATTGATGTTAACATCCAACAAAACGGATATATAGCAAAATATGTGCGATATATATGTTTATCAAAGAAGATATGCTTGAAAAATCTCTTATATGTCGAGAACGGCTGAACTGATTTCGACAATTCTCATTAATTCAGAATGGCCTCTTGGCAGGAAAGAAAAAACGTCTAAAAAATCGCATAAAAATATCTCTCTAAAGATGAAAATATTGATTTTCTAACATTTTCTCATATTTTTCAATTTTGTCATATTTTTGGCATATTTACATTTTGAATTAAACATTTGGTAATATTTCTACAGCTAATATCGCATTTCTGGCCCGATCCTTACGAAATTTTGCATGGGGATAAGATGAGGGTCAGAATAGAAGCCTACTCTTTTTGGAGATGATCGCCATATATTTAGGGGTTGAAATGGGCCAAAAAGTGCAAAATTGTCAGCAGGTCGTAATTATCGCCCGATCCTCACGCACATTTAAATGGGGGTTACCGGACATTGCAAAAGCCAAGCAGTTTTGGATGGCCATCCAAAAATATTCAATGTGTGAATAGTTTGCCAACTTTTGTAGACAAAATACGAAAATGTCCATTCCAGTGACTTTTAGGAGAATTCACAAATACAGGAAAGACAAACTTCTGACTATTTCGTTAAGGCTGATTTCGTTGAAGAATATAGTCAAATGTCTGTTTCTCATATAGATGCGTTTCAGTCAAAAACCAATAATAAATGTTAATCTTTTGCCACTTCTGAGAGATTAAAGGTCTTTGGGAAATATTGGTTCCAGATCTAGGAAGACCAATTACGTGCAACATTTACCAATTGTCCATTTTCTCACCTGACGTAGCACTGACGCAAATATTAGGATTTGCAAAGTTCGAGCAAAATCAGATTATCGTTTCTCTTTCTGTGCAGAAAAAATATTTTTTTGAAAATTTCGCTTTTGTGGGGGGTGGGGTACCAGAAGGAGTGGACCGATATTCCCCATCTCCGAACTCGATCTATATTTGACAAAAATATTACGATTAACCAAGTTTGGACCAAATCAGATACCCCCTTCAAGTGTTATCGTGCGCACCAGCCAGCCAGACAGACGGACGGACATCGCTAGATCGACTCCAAATGTCCTGAAACGGATTTGGTCCAAAAGACATAGGATCTAAAGCCGTTATTTCGACTAGGCACGTCATATTGGGCCACTGTTGGTGTCTAGGATGGAGAGATGTAGATTGTTTTGGATATGCGTACTAAATGTTACTAAATTTGGTATTGGGTGAAGGATAAAGCTGAAATTCGGAAATTTGATATAGATATCACAGTTGGTGTCTTGTGTTAAGATATAGAGGTGGTTTTATAAATATGTACTACAAGTGCACGAAAAGTACTAAATAGTACAATATTTGGTACAATTTGGTATTGGATGAACAGATAGTGCTTGAGATCTAAAATGTGGTATTAGGGTCGCTTTTCATGTGTGACCTAGACATGGGGTGGTGGTTTCACAAATGTGGATTACAATTGTACGAAAAGTACTAAGTGGTACAAAACTTTGTATCGAGGGAATTTATAGATCTGGAATACCGAAATTTGATATTGAGGATTCTATTGGTATCTAGTGTTGTGATCTGATGATAGTTTCGCAAGTGCGTACTATAGTTGTTCGAAAAGTTCTAAATAGAAGTAAATTTGGTATTTGGTAAAGGGATAGATTTGAAACGGTGAAATTTTGTAATGCGATAACTGTTGGCGTCTAAAATTGAAATATGGAACGGTTCGAAAATGTATACAATAATAGTTCGAAAAGTACTAAATGTTACTAAATTTGGGCTGGAATCCTGAAATTTAACATTAATGCTTCTGATGTGGCTTTTCGGTACTAATTATACACTCAGCCATGTGGTGACAGAGGGTACATATCATTTGATACAATCAAAACGTGTCCTAGGTCTCCTTTTAAGGATATTTGGAGTCGATATAGGGATGTCCGTCCGTCCGTCCGCATGTCTGCCAAGTTGGTGCGCACGATAACTCTCGTAGGGAGAATCCCATTTGGCCCAAACTTGGTACATCGCAAAACTCGCCCAAAAAACGTCAAAATTTTATTTCATTTTTTATCATTCGATCGTCACGAAATTTTTGACAAAGGTAGGGTTAGGCTCAGAAGGGCAAAGCCTATTGTTTTCAAAGATGTCTGCAATATATTTAGGGGTTGAAATGGACCAGCAACTCAAAATGTTCCTGATTTTGCAACCGTCATAAAGCTCACACATAGAAACCAAAGGACACGAAATCTTGCACGAAGTTAGAATTTAAGACAGCGGTTAGAATGGACCACTACTTTTGAGTGAAAAACTACTAACATTACTTCCAAATACAGAAAAGGCGAACTTTTGGCTTTTTTAGGCTGATTTCGTTGACGAATATAGCCAAATATCGTAGACAAGCAAATCATATAGATGAATCTAAATTTGGAGATACAGAAGGGCTTCTTGCTTTTGGAGATGATTACAAAATATTTAGGGGTTCAAATTAACCAAAAAGAGAAATGTTTTTCCGATCACACAATTGAAGCCATTCTACACGCCTGTGAAGAGAGTTAAGGACAGGGAAGAATTCTAGAATTTTGGATGAACATTGGATTATATTTAGCTGAAAAATGCACCACAACAACTAACAGCCCGACGGAGTACATTAATATTGTAAAAATGTCCCTAGTCAAAATGCTAAGTGTAATATCTGGGTAGTGCTCCGTGACATAATTTCAAAAGCTAAATCTTCCAAAATGGATTTGGACATGAGGGGGCTTCGCACGACTATATCCTTTGCTTACTTGTTAGTCATAGGCTGAGTACTACTTTAATAATTGTTGTTATTGTTTCATTTATTAGCAATTTTTGTTTCTTGCAGTAACGATTGGCTATTCTGCAAAAAATGTAGAGAAATTGTCAATAACTTTCAAAAGATTCTCAAACCCTTTCGAAGAATTGAGTTTAGAAACATTAACGATAACTGACTGCTACATCTTTAATATATTTGTATTCCTCAAGTATGTTATTTTAGTTATTGTTAATAAAATTCAAATTTCTAATTCATAATTGGCTATCGTCATTATCAAATCCCAAGCATTTCCACATTACAAAACTTTATTCTAAAACGCACCCGGAACACCTCAGCACTTGGCAAAGTTGTCACGTAGCATAGCCTCAGCCTTTTCTAACATTGGCAAACTGATTTCCAACTAGTGTTAACAATGCGAACCCATTACCTTTCATAACATGAACCTAAGAATTGAGCCACTAAATGGCCAATCATAATTTCCATTCCAATCCCATTACAAGTGAACCATCAAAAGGTAGAATTTGACACACGTGATTTGTTGTCGTTCAGCCCATTGCCCGTCACTCGCTAATGGAGATGAGGTAAATGGTGATTACGATTTGGCCAAATAAATGTGTCTTAAGTGGGATAGAGATGAGGTGACACAGAGTGTGTGTGTGGGTGTATATGTCCTTAGATACAAGGACACAAAACGCTTCATTGTCACATAATCACGTTGGGTATTTGTGTATGAGTGTTTGGACAACATGTTGTAACAACTGCTAAAGATAAACACTAGAAAACACAGACTCTTGTTCCCTTTAAATCCCAATTCAATCGAATAGGTTACATTCAGACATGTTACATATATAAGGCGAAAATTGTATGGAATGTATGGCATTTTGTAAGAACAAGTTAAAAAGTATGAGTCGGTTTCGGTCAGTGTTCGATTATTTAAATATATTTTGACTTCTCTTATGATTATTCAAACTGTTGACCCTCTATGGAGTTGGTTGCTAAGAAGTGGGCCAACATTGTCCATTTCGTATCGGACCTAAATATATATGATATAAATATTGCGATGTGCCAGGTTTGGACTTTATCAACTACTTCCTTTACTTTGTATGAAATATGTTATCATTTTTAGAAAATGTTAAAAGGTGTGTGAGGTATCAGATGTAGTCGACCGATGTATTCCATTTTCATACTTCACCTAATATGATATGATATGATTGATATGGGCAAAATTTAAAGAAAATGTATAAATGTTTTATGGGAAATCATTATAATTCCATATTCATCTCAGGTTTCTCAGGTTTGAGAGAAATATTTAGTAATGGCAAATTGTATTTTTCAAAATCTGGAACCCTGCGTGAGGGAAGTTCCAGAGGAAATGATCGGAAGTATACCATCTTTACAACAGATCTTGTGTTGACGGAAATTTTAAGATGCCTTAAGTCTGAATGGAATCGGATTTCGATGACGCCCGTTTTGGCCGTATCAAATGAATATACTTATTCTATCTAGCCCCACCTAACGGTACCTCCCGATATTCGGTACTTTGATGATTTTAGTCACATTTTCCAATGAAAAATCTACAAAAAGATTTCCTTCTGAGTACTTTACCCACTGGAAGAGTATTGTCTATATAGGTCCACGATATCGTATGTCCCCCATATAACGGTACCTCCCGATATTCGGTATTTTGATGATTTTAGCCACATTTTTCTAAGCACTTTATCCTCTGGAAGAAAAATGTCTAGGTCCACGATATCCTATAGCCTATATACAACGTACCCCCCCCCCCCTTATTTGCATATTTTAACGATTTTAGGGACATTATTAACCGGAGTTGTTTCAAATTTCGTATTTAGAATTCGTAATGGCTACTACAGCCCTTGACAAAAAAATTGAGCATGCAGGTCCAGGCTTCGTATATATTTCGTATTTCGTGACAGACAATTGTCTATGCAGGTTTAGGTATTCGTATAGCCCCTATATAACGGTACCTCAATATCTATATTCGGTTTTTTGATGATATTAAGTACATCATTCACCGGTTTTTTCAAGTTTCGTATTTGTAATGGCTTATGACAGAAGTTTCCTAAGCAGGTCCACGTCTTCGTATAGACCCCAATATAAGGGCAATATTCCATATTTATTAACAGAATTTTTAACGGATTTTAATTTTTATTTTCAAATTCTTTCCAAATAATGAAGGCTATTCAAAGCTCGGCCCGGCCGAACTTACTGCATTTTTTACTTGCTTTTTTTTTTAAATATGTCCTCCCACATGCAAGTCTTAGGTTAGAAAATACATCCAATTTACACAAAACAATGTTGCACTGGCATTCCTCGCTTTCTCCTAACAATTTGTTCCCTAATTATTTCCTACGACAACATATATTTGTGTTTATATCAAAATTACATGTGTAATCATTTTTACGCAAAATCAGATAACAACAATCTAATGATATGTAAATTATAAAATTATTTATAATTTTTATTGAATTACATCTCGATGCCAGAACATATCACCTCATGCAGTCATAAATCATAAATTACCGCAAAGTTTGTGTGCTGTTGTACAGCGAGCTTAAATTTTCAAATTATATTGAAAAAGTTTCACATTTAAAATTCAATTATAAAATCTGGTTGATTTGATCCTTGGGGTATACAACCGACAACCTGCTCTTACCATGGTGTATTTGGCCAAGACCACAACATGATGGTGTAACGCATAAACAATAACAGCGTCCCGTTCTCTATCCTTCTTACTCTCTCTCTCTCTCTCTCTCGCTCTGCCTAAACAAACATATCTGTATGATTGAAACAATGGCATCCGCACAAATAATTCATGATGTTGCCATTGGCAATAATCTCTCGGTTCATTGTTGCTATAAAATACATGGCACTGTATCTGGCTCGAAATGTATGTAGGTGTGGGTGTGGATACGATTTTTACAGGTATGGAAGTTAATGAACATTCGGTTAAATATTTGATGTGGGGTTCCACGCAGACAAAACAATGACTGTGAAATTTCACAATATTAACGAACAAAGCAACATGTTCTGTAAACCACCAGTTCAGTCGACTTGCTCATCGCGGCACAAAGCGGGTATGAAGGCTATAATTTCCTGATCCTTTACGCTTGAGTACAACAAATTTAGATGAAAGTAAAATCATCATGTTACAACTCACGTATAAATACAGTTGAGCCTTTTTGGGATAAATTAAAATTAAAGCATGCCGTGTAGAATAGAATGGCCTAGAACCATTTAAATGCCGTTCATTATTTTTTTGTCGAGAAGTAGGGTGCAGGGGAAAGCATTAAAATATTTATGCCCTACATCGCACTGTGGTATAGGGTAGTGTGTCTGAACCCTATTGAAATGGAAGATAACAGTGTACGGTAAAATTCAATTATTTTCATAATTGCAGGAAAAATACGATAGATTATGAAAATATAGCTAAAATATAAACAATTATTTTTTTTTTATTTGGAAAGAACTTGAAAAATGTCAAAGAAAAAAACAGAAAAGTACCACTTAAATGAAAACTGTCATATGGGGGCTATACGAAGACGTGGAGCTGCATACAAAATTTTTTGTCATAGATTGTAGTACCCATTACGAAATTCAAATACAAGATTTGAAATAATTCCTGTAAATAATGTCGCTAAAACCATGAAAATACCGAATATCGGGAGGTACCGTTATATGGGAGCTATACGAAAACGTGGAGCGGCTTGGCCCATTTCCGAACTTAACCTGCCTACTGTTAAACTATGCATAAACTATCTTATATCTCAATTCGTTCGAAAGATAGCGTGATTACAAGAGACAGACATACGGATCGGAGTTACAAACGAAATGACAAAGCTAATATACCCTCCATAGAATGGTGGAGGGTATAAAAACACGTATATCGGAGTTTTTAAAGTTAAGATCACAAGATACGTAGAGGGCGAAAGTTTACCCCACCCAAAATTTCTTGAAATTTTCTGATTAAGAATTCTTAAAATCCTTACATTTTAGGGATATACTGATGACTTAACGATTCATCAACGCGCAAACGAATAGGCTGAAGCTGGAATCTTGAAATTTTGGGTCAGGGTCACTCTTGGTCCGAAGGTTACTAAATATAGAAATATAGAACTCTCTTAAATTTGGAATAAGGGTCACTGATGAGGTGTATGATATATGTACCAAAGGGTTTCTGGAAATTCACACAATAAGTATGCGAAAAGTACTAAAATGTACGGTTAGAGCTGAAAACTTACAATTTTGAATGATAATCAAGGTTAAGGGAGCTAGTTTTGTAGTTTTGTACTCATGTACACGAAAAATACTAAATAGTACTAAATTTGGTACAATTTCGATTTGGGTGAACCGACAGAGTTAGAATTCTGGAATTTAGAAATAAATTTGCCTTTGCATTCTGGGACTGAGGAATGTAAGTAGTTTTGGAAATTCGTAATTCTGTGTACCAGGTGGTACTAAATTTGGTACAATTTAAATTTTGTGGGAACCAATAGAGATGGAATCCTGAAATTTTGGAAATAAGATTACCATTGAACTGTATTATGTAGGTAGCTATGAAAATTTGTACTTATATGTACTAAAATGTACTATATTTGGTAACATTTTGATTTAGAAGAAGCGATAGAGCAGGAATTACCGTTGCAGTGTAGGTTTGGGTTATGTAGGTAGCTTTGAAAATTCGTACTCATCTGTACTATATGGTACTAAGTTTGGTACAATGTGTACCTAGTGAACAGATAAGGATGGAGTGCTGAACTTTGGCATTATGTTTACTGTGGGAGTGTAGGATTGGGGTATGTAGGAAGCTTTGGGAATTCGTTTTTATATGTACTATATGGTACTAAATTTGGTACAGTTAGTAGTTGCAGTGAGAGTGTAGGTTTGTGGTATGCAGCAGCTTTGAAAATTCGTACTTATGTGTACAAACAGTATTTTGGAACAACTAGGATTTGGGAATCCTGATATTGGGAAATATGATTTTTATTGGATTGTGTTGGAAATGTGTACCAAACTGTACTAAAATGTGTACTAATTGGAATTGTGGTGAACCGACGAAGCCGGAATTCTAAAATTTGGAAATAACATTTCTATGGTATTCTATGATTGAGGTATGGATGTAGTTTTGGAAATTTATAGTGTAAGAAATGTATAGTGTAAGTTTTGAAATTCGTACTTATCTATATTATTCATAGCGTTAAGGTAAAATTTCGAGTTTTGGTATGTTCTGGGGTATATGGTAGAATTTCATGACAAATATGCACGTTTAATGGTCGATTTTATTATAATTCACGAATTCCAAGGAATCTTTATACGAAAATTTCAAAAAATATGGAAGAGGGTGGAAATCTCTCCCTTGCGTAGTATCAGACCAAAAAGGGTCATTTTAGCGCAGATAAAACTATAGCCCATTTCGTCAACTCGATAAAAATAATATTCGAGTTAGGACAAATCTAATCCGATGTAAATCACACTGATTTCTGTTTTTTTTTTTTTTTTTTTTTTGGTTATATTTCAACTGAAGTTGTCATTGTTGTTTTCAAGTTTTTGAAAACATGGGTATGATATTCATTTCACATAAAATTGCACTTTTCCTTCATGCCATTGTTGTAACACCCTGTCGTTTAATCTTTTAAAACCACACAATTACGCAAATGGCCGATTACATGTTTGAAATAACAACGAAAATATCTACTCAAAGCGTATTAAATAAAATTGCTACCCATTATTAATTATTAAATAATAACATATTTTCAAAAGTCATGTCACTATGTATTCGCGTATTCACTTGCATATGTACGTGTATGTGCACAGAATATGAAATTAAATGCGAAAATTTGTTATAATCCTAGCAAACTGAAACGATGTTATTATTAAAAAATTTTCAAATACTAAGAATAAGTATAATAACGAAAATACGAGATGCTGTTCTGAACCCACTAACTGGATGAGTAGTATAGTTTCGTAAATTTCTGAAAGAAAATTAGAGAATTCCCCAGCTGTGAAATAATGATAATATATATTTTTGCAGTTAAAAAAAAATGGTCATCCATTTCAAATACAAGCAATTTAATATTGGTTCTGAAGTGGATTTCGTTCAAAGAGATATAGGGTCCGAAAACGTTATTTTGTTAAAGCACATTTATGCCATATCATATTTTATTTACCAGAAAATATAAGCCTTGTAGCCAAAACAATCCACATCTCTTCATCCTAGACACCAACAGTTATCCAAAATTAGTATCGCACAATTATAGTGCTAATTTCCAAAACCACCTCCATATCTCAATTCCATGTACCAACAGGGGCCTCAATTTCAAATTTGAGGTTTCCAGCCCTATCCCTTCACCCAATACCAAATTAAGTACCATTTAGTACTTTTCGCATGGTAGTACATATTTCCAAAACCACCTCTATATCTCAATTCCATATACCAACTGGAACCTCAATATCAAATTTGAGGATTCCAGCCCTTTCCATTCACCCAATACCAAATTTAGTATCATTCAGTACTTTTCGAACAATTATAGTACACATTTCCAAAACCACCTGCATATCTCAATTCTAGACACCAAAAATGATATCAATATCAAACGCCAGCACTATCCCTATCCCATTACCAAATTTAGTACCATTCAGTACTTTTCGTACAATTATAGCACAGATTTCCAAACCACGGCCAAATCTCAAACACAATTACCATCACTAATCTATACATCAAATTTCAGAATTTTTACTCTATCCCTTCACCCAATACTAAACTTAATACCATTTAGTACTTTTCGTATAATTATAGTACACATTTCCCGAACAACTTCCATACGTTCAGGCTCCACATGAAGAGCCAAATTGTACCAAATATAGTACTATTTAGTACGCATTTCCAAAAGATCCTACATAACTTAATCCTGTACTCCAAGAGTAATCCTAATTCCAACTTTCTTGATTAGAGACTATCGGTTCACACAAATCTAAATTGTACAAAATTTAGTACACATAAGTATGAATTTCCAAAACTTCCTACGTGGTACTAAAATTTGTACAAATTGAAATTTTTGTGAACCGATAAAGTTGGAATTCTGAAATTGGAAATAACATTTCTATGTGATTCTATGATTGAGGTATAGAGTTAGTTTTGGAAATTTTGGAGTGTAGGATTGGGGTATGTCGAAGTTTGGTAATTCGTACATATCTATATTAATAAAAGAGCAAAGTAATTGACTGATCTTTATAACAGATCTTGTGAATGGAATCGAATGTTAATTTCGCGTTTTATGAGCTTCATGGATATTTAAAATTTTGACCCTTTTGTGGAGGATCGATATATCCCATCTTCACAGCAGTGTTAGTAGAAATAATGGGATATGTAAAATGTGAAGAGAACCGAATGCTTATTTCGGATTTATGGTCGTCTGATTATTCAAAATTTCGACCCTTTTGTGGCGGAGTTACCAGAAGGAAAGGTCCAATATATACCATCATTATAACAGATCTTGTGTTGATAGAAATATTGAGATTTGCCACGTCTGAGTAGAATCGGATGTTAATTTCACGTTTAATGAGTTTCATGGATATTCCAAATGTTGACACTTTGTGAGGGAGGTACTAGAAGGAGTGGACCGATACACTCCATCTTCATACCAGACCTTGGGTTGATAAAAATACTGTTATGTGTGTAATTTGAAGACAATCGAACTCTTACATCACATTTTATAAGAGTTATAATTAGTCTAATTTTTAACCCTTGTGTGGGAGGTACTTGATGGAGTGGAACGATATTGTCAATTTTCCCACCTGATGCAAATATTAAGATTTGCAAAGTTGGTGCAAAATCGAATTACCCTTTTTATTTTTGTGCAGTAAAGTCCTTTTTTGAAAAATGGCTATCTTTTGTGGGGGTTGTACAAGAAGGAGTTGACCGATATTGGCCATCTTAGAACTCATTCTAAGTTTGATAATAATATTACTATACACCAAGTTTAGACCAAGTCGGATACCCCCTTCGAGAGTTATTGTGCGCACCAGCCAGCCAGACAGAGGGACGGACGGACATCTCTAGATCGACTCCAAATGTCCTGGAACGGATTTGGTCCAAATAGACCTAGGGTCTAAAACCGTTATTTCGATGAGGCACGTTTTGGCCGTTTAAAATACCCTCTCTAGCCACATGACTGAGGGTATAACAAATCAAAACCAGTAAAGAAAGTCTTATAGTCGGTCGGGGCCGACTTTATGATACCCTACACCACTTTGCTAATTTAGTAGACCTGCGCATAACAATTAAAAGTTTTTATGGGAGAATTCAATCATACACGCTATGATTATAATTATAATTTAAAGTTCAAAGGACTAAACATGCCGAAGCATTTGTATCTTTTAAATTCGGACTTGTAGTGCCCATTTGGTGCACAATTAATTTGAAATCGGATAAAGATATATATGGGAGCTATATCCAAATCTGAACCGATCTCGATAAAATTTGGCAAAAATATTTCTGAGCTGTATTTGATATATTTCCCTGAATATCGTTGTTACGGAGTGCATATTACGGCTTTCGGTAACAAATATGAGAAATCGGATGAACGGTATATATGGGAGCTATAG